>NC_071512.1:91995144-92302644 GCF_027887155.1 Malaclemys terrapin pileata
TCTAAGTTTTTTGTACCAGCGGAAAAAGAAAACAAACAAACAAACAAAAAAACACAGATTTGCTCAGCTCTATTCTGGACTAACATTAAAAAAAAATTTACTGTACTGAAGTGCTCTTTTTTTTTTTTTTTTTTTGCTATTTAAAATAAAGTTGTATTTTGTGATCTTGGATTTGAGAATTGGGATTTTCCAAAGACAAACTTCCCCAAATTGTGATATGTCAGCAACCAGAGCATTTGTTGGTGGGCTCCAGAGAGCTGACTAGTCACCTAGTGCGAGCTCTTCATTTCTAGCTGCTAAGTTGTATTAAGATATACAATGCATTTTTAGCTGCTTTCCAAGTATGTTTTTTCCATGCAAATGTAACTCACTGGTGTGTGATACACGGCTCCCGCAGAACCCAATCTGCACATGATGCAAGTCGGTTACAGATACAGCTAAAGAGACGTGGCTCTTTTGCTACAGTTTGAACTATTCAAGCTTTCAGCTCTGGGGGTCCCCAGCTCAATCCCCCAGTCTGCTGGCCCAGATGGCAGATCTCACATAAGCAGTTAAGGATTGTGAGTGGAAAGTAAGGGAGTTATTGATCATTTGTATTTAAATGTGGCTCTACTATGACAGTTTGATGCCTACCTGCAGGGCTGGCGCTTCCACTAGGTGACCCTAGGCGGTCGCCTAGGACGGCAGGATTTGGGGGGGGCGGCCTTTTGCCATCCTCAGTGGAAAGTCAGCGGCGGAGGGTCCTTCCGCTCTGGGTCTTTGGCGGTGGGTCCTTCACTCGCTCCGGGACCCACCGCCGAAGTGCCCTGAAGACGCGGAGCGGAAGGACCTCCGCCACCGAATGCTCAGAGGAGGAGTGCTGCCGCCTAGGGCGGCAAAAACCCTGGCGCCACTCCTGCCTAGATGAAGAATACAGTGTGACATAGTAAATTTTAGAAGATCTTGGACCCCAAGCATGCAGTAGATAAGTGCATACTAGAATGGAGTGAGTGCTAAGTGAATACAGAAATACCATAAACGAAGGCATTAGTAGTTTCTGGTACAGGAGTTTGTTCTTAAAAACCAAGCTTGTGGCAAGTTAAAAGTGACTAGTTTTACTTATTGTAAGGAAGAAACTGAGCTGGATTTCAGTCTTCAGCTTGCTGGAAGGAAAGTCATTCCAAATGTGGGTACAGTTATCACACAACAACCAGAATGCAGCTTACTTTTAACTTTTCAGGGTCCATCTCCTTAGCCATTTCTTCTTTTCTCATTTCAGCTATTGTTCTGGGTCCCTTTCTGTCTTTGTGGGCATTAAAGCCTTGACCAGATAATAGGTCTTCAAAATCAGCAGACACCTTTGGTTTTGAGTCTTAATAAAAATCAGAAAGCTTAAGTTAGCGTCTACTCTTGTAGATACGCAGTATGATTAAACAACATTTTCTTCAAGTTGCCCACCAAAGCAATATTCTGATCACAAAGCACATAACCTCTTAATACTTCAGTCTGTATGTAAATTCTCACCTCATGATGTAGAAACCACCACCACCCCCACCCCCAGAGCATAAGGCATTTTCAGAAATGGCAACTAGTTGCATGTATCCAACTTAATACACTTGGGCTCCAGATTCAGGCATTCCAAGCTCTAGGCTCCAGTTGAAGGGAAACACATATGTTCTGCAATCAGACATGTCTCACTGGACACTCCAACAGATTTTGTGTGGCTCTATGGCCACTTTTGGAACATAAGAGCAACTATACTGATCAGACCCAAGGTCCATCTAGCCCAGTATCCTGTCTTCCAACAGTAGCCAATGCCAGGTGCCCCAGAGGGAACAAACCGAACAGGTAATCGTCAAGTGATTCATCCCGTCGCCCATTCCCATATGGCTGTAGGAGTGTTAGGAATGCAGAATTTCCGGAATACCACCAAACTTCAGAATCATCATTCCCCTCCGTCTCTCCCCACCCAAGTACAAAATGTAATTGCCCTTGGAGATCATACAATGATCAGTTTGGTTGTATTTACTCCGGTCATCAATTGTTCATCTCTTTTTGAAATGAGCTACATTAAATAGCAGCAAACATTTTGGAAGTCATTGGGGGCAGATGGTGAACAAAAAAAAAAAAAAAAAAAAAAAAAAAAAAAAAAAAACACCACCACACACTTACCAGCATTGGCTGGTCCTTTCCCACGATCGTTTTGCCCACCAGGCATTGCTGAAAAGCTCACATTGTAGTTGGGCCTGTTCTGTGGAGAGGCATGTGGTATGTTTTGCTGGGATTTGGACTGTGATTGTTGCCAGGAGTATCCGGCACCTTGCTGCCAACCACTACCTCCCATTGGCTGGGGAGATGGTTTCTGTGGAGAGCCCATAGGAGGGAATCCTCCACTTATTCCTGTCGGTGTGGTTGGTTTGCTGGCAAATGAAGACCCCCCTGTGATATAGGAAGAGGGGAGGAAAAAAGAAAAAAGTTTAGCAGCATGTTCCAACAGACAGGGCACTGGTCTGAGAGCTGGGAACAGAACCCAGTGTCCTGACTCAGCTATTGCTCCGTTGTGTGACCTGGAGCAAGTCACTTCACTGGTTTCCTTTGGTCTTAGTCTATATTTAGTTTGTAAGCTCTCTGGAGCAGGGAATTTCCTTTGCTAAGTCTATTCTGCACCTAGCAGAAAAGGGCCCTGACCTGGATTGGGACCTCTAGAGGCTATTGTAATACAAACTAACAATAAGCACAGGTAGCTCCTTGTGTGCTACACATGGTGGACAGTCAGGAACCAAACAATTTCTTGTGGTGGTTACAATGCCAAGCAACATTTACTAGAACATTTGCCATGAGATTGTATGCATAGACAGACACACACTACTTCCTGAGGGGCACAAGGTACCAAAATGGCCAAAACTAAAATAATGATGTAACCAAAAAATATTATCCTTTGGAGCTTAAAGTGTCAAGCTGAATTCAGATACATTTAATGTAAGTTTGGTTAAGTTCATGTGATGTAAAAAATGTGAACTACGCTGAACATTTAAAGTCTGGTCCAGATCCTGTACAGTCCAACCTCTTGCTTGTTTTTAGAATCCATCACATCACTACACAGATTCACTAAAGCAAAAACAACTGCTCTCTTACATAATGCCTGGTACTTGTTTGTTTTGTTCCAGCAGAGCAAGTGGCAAGCCAGTAGAGGGAACTGGGAAACCTAATTTCAGAACCATGCTGACATTGACACAGATGACGAAATGAAATGGCAGCCAAAGGCATGTTAGTTTGTCCAATGTAAGAAGCAGAGGATGGGAGAGGCTGGCAAATGAAAAAAAATATATATTCTGTGTTTACTGAAGTGGAAGCGGGAGAAAGTCGGAGATATTGACCACCTGAGAGTGTCTTAAAACCAGCGTGATCAAAAGTCTTTCCAATAGTAGCGTTTGGAGGCCTCTGATCATTTTGCAGGACAACCTAAGCCAAAAGCATTTATCTAGGAGTCAGAAAGTGAAGTGTCATTTGCAGGAACACACAAATTAAGGCAGGATCCTTGGGGTTCCAGGCCCCAGCTTTAGGGGAAGTGTGGATGGAGCAGTGACTCAGGGCAGAGCAGCAGGCACAGCAAAAAGGCATAGCCTGGAGGGGAAGATCAAAGCCCAGGCAGAAGAAATAAAGCCCACTGAAAGGGCAGGTGGAGAGTCATTCCCAGGAACCCCTGAAATTTTTTTTTGGGGGGGGGGAAATATTGGTTGAGCCAAGCCCCATTTGTTGTTTTATCACGTTTGTTGCTATCAGATTTAAGCGAAGGATAAAATCAAGGCAGCAGCCCCTCGCAAGTTAAAACCGGTCATTGGCGAGTCATTGACTTCATGTTATACCTTACAAACCCATGCTGCCTAACAATGGTGAGGTCCCAGCCAAGTCTTCCAACAAGCACCTGTAGATGCAAGCTCAGAAGTCCAGCTTTGAAGCAGCATAAAGAACCTAGTCATCCCGTCCCTTCTTTGAAACAGCTGCTTTCCAAAACCATCTCTGAGGTGCAAGTGTAGTAAACTGCTCCGACCCTCCCTCCCCCCAGAAATACTGCTGCCCATTCTAATTCAACCCTTCCACATTAGCATCTCTTCTAAACTGGCCAGCCATGCAATTTGAGGTATTGAAAAAAACAACCTGCTAAATTTGCACCAAGAGCCCCCAAATCAGCAAATGGATCCAGAGTTTGTGGTTTGGACTGATGAGTGGGAGTGCTATGGAGAGATCCTGTGGGACTTGTAGCGGCTGACTTGCTTCCCATACCAAGGCCACCTACAGAGAGAAACAGGGTTTGTAAAAACCAATCTGTAACATTAGCTCTGCTCAAACTTACCATTAGGATTCACACTTGTATATTACCATCTTAATCTTTAAGACAAGCATGCTCTTGTAGAACATCGAGGTGCTTTGTATATTGAACTGACATTTTATACTTTGAAGAGTAAATGGTTCATCTCTCTCACAATTCAGCACCAACTATGCAAGAAAATATTAGGCTTGGTATTCTCAGATTGCTTCTACAGCAGCCATGGTATTTTGCGATCATATGTAGTGGGGGCGGGGGGCAAGTGAAACACTTTAAAAGCTTTGAATTAATTTTATGTAGTGGCTAGCCATTAGCCACAGTTAGGACTCCACAACGTATTTGAAGACCTCAATGGCTGAGAAGTTTGCATTTAATTTGATTTCATGAGACACCTGCTACATTTTGCAGGTTTTTTGCTCAAAATGAGGACCATTTTCAATCAAATGGTTCAATTTTCAAGCTAAACCTTTCATCTTCAGAGCAATTTTTACATTGTACCACGCAGAGTTTGGAAGTCTTGCACATTGATGCAAAAAACAGCTTTCACAGATGGTGAGAAATAAAATTTGGAGGTTAGAGAGGGCCACACAACCTCATTTAGACTTATTTTTTTGAGAAGGGATGTGAAGTTCTGCATGAAAAATGGTTTGCACTACTTCAGTGTTCACTGTTACTACAGTAACCTACAATCTGGTCACCTTCAAAGGACAGCAATTTCACATGTATAACTTCCTCCGTACCTTTGAAGGAGCATGCACTAGATCCCTTAAGTTCAGGGGAGAATCTTGTGTAGTCCATCAATGGAGTAAATAAAGTTGTTGTTGTTGTAATACAACATAAGTGACTACAGTTTTAGGTAATGGAAGATGAAACCAGCTCTCTTCAGCTAGTTGTAATATTTTCCCCATTAAGAATTCACCTTTAAAAAAGGGATACAAAGTGGTACCATACAAACCTGATTTGTTGGACCACTCCCAGCCACCTGAAACATCTGGTTGTATGGCAACAGTTGGTGTACTAGAAGCTAAACAAAAACAATTGTTACTTATTAAGGTATTACAAAAAGAAAACCTAACCCAGCCTCAGAAGAAAAACAAAAAAAATAAAGAAACCTATAGTGCAGAATGAAATTGTATAGTGGTACTCTGTGATTTGGTAATGATGGAAGAGTCCCATATTGAGTCACAGCTATTGTGAATAAAGTTCTCTTTGACCCCACCCCATTACGTTTTGTTAAGCACGGTACACAGATTTAATGTCTGTTTCAAGTGACTCAGTAGTACAAACTGCACAGTCCAATACAAACTTCTCTGATTTGGTTAAAGACAATGCATAAAAATCAATGTGACCACCACCCATTAGGATTTTTAAGTAAATATCTGTAGCTATCAAATGGGGATGATTTTAGGCAGTTTTATTTTAGGCAACAAAGTTAGTTGGCTTGCACTCAATTTATCAGAAATTAAAGTTGTGCCAGTTTGAGATGCCTATTACCACACATTAATTTACCTGAAAGAATTTAAGTAGTGACCAGAGCACAGAGATACTGTATTGGGTGGAAGATCAGAGTAAAGTATCTAGCACATTCAACAGATGCCTTCGTCTTGGCAAGTGCCGGCGGTAGAAGAATTCAAGTTTTGAAATGTTTGCGGAATCCCATATTTTAGAAGAGAGAGAGTCCATTAAAAACGTGACCTGCCTTGGGTAAAGAAAATAGTTCTAACCCAAGTTAGATGAGGATCATTTTTTAATTCAGTGCTTTAAAATGAAGCAAGATTTCATTCTTCCATGTATGTTATCTGCCCTGAAACCTACTACTATTTCCCTCTACTCTAGTAATGCTGACTATTTCTCCAGACAGTCTGAAGTACTTTGGAATTCCTTTTGGGTGAGCAACACTATGATACCTTATATATTTACTTATAATCCCTTACACTTAAGTGCTTTAAATAAAATTAAAAAAAAAAAATCCAGAGATTGCTGAACTCAACTGAATGCTGCAAATCTACAGACCCTTCTATCTTTTGTTGAGCTTTTTGTACCACTAGAGAGAAAATGAGCTTCTCTCTGGAGTGACAGGCCTGGCTTGTGAAAGTAAGGACCCCCCCTAAATATAAATATAGCAGCACAAAGGGAAAATGCAAAATGAAAATCAAATGAAAAATGCACCTGATAAATAAGCCTCAATATCATGATGTGGTGACTTGTTTTGGACATAAACAGCCTGCCAGAACAGTTGCTTATCAAGAGCTGAACCTAGTCAACATTATAAGTTTGCACTTTCTGAACAATACAGAAATTGTGCTCCAATACCATGGTGACGGGCACTGTTCCTAGATTACATGTGTCCCCATTCCCTCCACCACAGTAGTGCATGGATTCTCTTCAGCACTGACTGCACATATCCTCCACAGGGTTCAGATGTTTGTGCGGGAAAGGGGGTGGGGGCTGGCGAACAGGGTAACGCTCACAGAAATTTCCACCCTATAAAGCCCTTTCCCCCTGACATTTCTCCCCCAAAGATGATCTGGACCTGGATAAAGAGTCAGGGAATTGTTTCATTAGGACAAACAAACAAACCAAACAAACAAAGGTAGAGAAAGCAAAATTGTAAAACAAAAGTTCAGTTGTAAAAGTTCAGAAGTGAAACATGTACATTAAATGCAAAGCCCAGCTCTGCTAGAAGGGAAGTGACATCAAATACAGCATCTTGGTGAGTCGGGGAAATCATTCAAGCTGGTCTTTACAGAAAGTAGCACAGTTCTGAGCCAGCATCATGCTTCAGAAGGAGCCAAAAGACACTCTCCGAAGCACTTCTCCATTCCAGAGCAAGCTTTAGCAGTTCAGTAAAACCTTACATCCTCCTGTCAAAGATCAGCAGCCACAGAAACATTAAAGGAAAGCAAAGGTGTAACTGTATTTCAGAGGGGACAGCAAGTTGTTTCATTCTAATGAAGTGGTATAAAAATACACAGATAAACCAAACTGGGTTTCTTTAATGCAGCGGAAAGAAACAAGTGGTCAGGTTTTCAAACATTATTGGACTGCACAACCACCTTCTGCCAAGTTCCTCATTAATTCTCGGCACTAGCACTGTAATTTAGTACCATAAAGAGCCATGATACTGTTTAACTGCTTTCATTGATACAGCCGGCTCTGGCTAGGACTCATGGTGTCCAATTAACAAAGTTGATATGCCCAGTACCCTCCCCGTTTCCATGTTATGGCAGAGCTAAAATACACCAGTGCCAGTGAGATTAAAAAAAAATCCCCTCTTTTGTAATACTAACTTTCCAATGAGAATATCCCACTTAAGATATCTCTCAGATCTTGGGAGACAGACCAGTCAGTCCTCGCTTACAGACAGCCCCCCAACCCAAAGCAAATACTCACCAGCAACCACACGCACACACACACACACACACACACACCCCCCCCCCCCAAAAAACACTAACCCAGGAACCTATCCTTCCAACAAAGCCCGATGCCAACTCTGTCCACATATCTATTCAAGGGACACCGTCATAGGACCTAATCACATCAGCCACATCATCAGGGGCTCGTTCACCTGCACATCTACCAATGTGATATATGCCATCATGTGCCAGCATCGCCCCTCTGCCATGTACATTGGCCAAACCGGACAGTCTCTACACAAAAGAATAAATGGACACAAATCTGACATCAGGAATCATAACATTCAAAAAACAGTAGGAGAACACTTTAACCTCTCTGGTCACTCAGTAACAGACTTAAAAGTGGCAATTTTGCAACAGAAAATCTTCAAACAGACTCCAATGAGAAACTGCTGAACTAGAATTAATTTGCAAACTAGATACCATTAAAGTTGGGCTTGAATAGAGACTGGGAGTGAATTTGTGTAATGACCCAGCCAATCTATTTCCCCATGTTAAGTATCCTCACACCTTCTTGTCAACTGTCTGGAATGGGCCATCTTGATTATCACTACAAAAGTTTTTTTCTCCTGCTGATAATAGCTCATCTTAATTAGTTAGCCTCTTAGAGTTGGTATGGCACTTGCCACCTTTTCATGTTCTCTGTATGTATATACACATCTTCTTACTATATGTTCCATTATATGCATTTGATGAAGTAGCCCACAAAGGCTTATGCTCAAATAAATTTGTTAGTCTCTAAGGTGCCACAAGTACTCCTGTTCTTTCCACCCGAGAAAGGCATTTTAGATGATCAGACAGTAGGATTAATTTGGGGCTGGATTTGTTTAAGCCAGAGAAGGCAACAGGATCAAAAGTTCTCAGTATCTGAATGAACAAGGTGATATCTAGTTCACTTCAAGTGAGAGACTATTTGGTGGTAATGCACCAATAAATGGGCATAGAGAGACGATATTCAGATTGAGCAGGAGAAGACTGCTGTCTGCAGAAAAGCTCCTTGCCTTTTCTTTTTTAAACACACAAAGCTTAGCATCAGTCTGATGGAGACTCAAAGATAAAATGAAACAACTGAACAACAACAACAAAATAAGTCTGATGTGAAGAATCACCAGAAATCTAGATCCAGGATGATGCCTGACTAAACACTAAGGCTTGGTCTACACTAAACCCCCAAATCGAACTAAGGTACGCAACTTCAGCTACGTGAATAACGTAGCTGAAGTCGACATACCTTAGTTCGAACTTACCGCCGTCCAGACGCGGCAGGCAGGCTCCCCCGTCGACTCCGCGTACTCCTCGCGGCGAGCAGGATTACCGGAGTCGACGGGGAGCACTTCTGAGTTCGATTCATCGCGTCCAGACTAGACGCGATAAATCGAACCCAGAAGTTCGATTGCCTGCCGCCAAACCAGCGCGGTAAGTATAGACAAGAGTCCGGAGTTTTCTCTACCAGATTCCGTGTGCTGTGCCCTATTTTGTGCAATTAATAGTAATTTGGTTCACATCAGACCTCATAACCACATGAATACATAAGCAGGCGTCGCTGTTTAGCGGTCCGATTTCTTCATGTGCACAAATGGCTCAATAATTAAATACAGATTGGGAGTGCAACAGGATTCAAATTAGAAATAAGCTGCGAATCTAGGGACTGAAAGCCCTTTCTTCTCTCTCCATTGAGCAGCTGTGCTTTAGTCATTATTTCAGAGATAAGCACGTTCGTGCTTATTAATGGCTTATTCCCTCACCATTACTTATACAAACACCTGTTTTAAATACTATAGATGAGGCATTGAGTTTCTTACCCATGTGAAAAGGGTCACTGTGCACAGTAGGTGAAGGACTTCTTGTTGCTTGAAGGAAAGGATCACCAGTGGCATTTGATGAACCAAGAAAAGAACCCAGTAGATCTGGACCAGACTGCTTGGGGCTAGTTCCAAATGGGTCAAAGACAGTTGCTGTAAAAATGCATTAGAGGTTAATTTCTCCATTTCACACCATGCTTTCCCTTTCTAATTAGTCTGGATCAGAGCAGTTCTCCTCAAAACAAGTAGGCATCATTTCTAACTCCCACAGACACCAACAGGAGGTAGGATGCAACCGGGAGAGACAGACCGATAACTGGGATTTACACTGAATATATAAAAGTATTCCAACCAAGTGCTACAACTCTAGGTTCTGTAGGATATATCCATGGCAACACAGATGCACATCCCATCTGTCTTATCCAAGGAGAATAACTGCTCCTCAATTCAGCTGAGGTCAGAAGCTATAGGAACGTATGTTAAATTCTGACTTGCACACTGTGTGGAGAAATGAGTGAATAGCCCAGAAACTTCAGATGTTGGGGTCTAACCCGTTCCCCTTCCTAAAACTATTTGAGAAATAGGATGGGGAGTGTTGGAAGTTCTCTGAAAGCTTTGAAGACACCCAGAGGATGTCACCAAGATTATGGCGTTTCCGAAAGGCTCTTGTAGAAATAGCTTTAGAGAAGCACTAGTGCCTTTCCTGTATATATGAACCATTTCCACATCTGTGACATGGGTACTGAGTTCAGCTCTTCCATAAATTCCGTTTTGAATACCTGCTTAGCCCATCGCATTTTAACTCGGAAAAGCTGCCAACAACAAGGAGCAAAGTTTAAGGAGAGAGGGGAGCAATCTAATCTGACTACTCAAAATGTTATTGTAATAACACAGCACGTTACAGAAGACTATTCTGAGCTCTGAACACTGTACGCTAGTGAAGTTACACTTATGTGGTAGCAGCATCGGTCATGTTACTTAATAATCGAATACTGGCTTACTCACTCATTTGTCCTCCTTATTCCGCCCAAGCTGCTCATTTGACCACTACCTTCCCGCCCCTTAACATATGGTTCCACTCTGCCTGGAAATCCTTTCCTGACCCTAGTGGCAGAGCTGGCTCTAGGGGTGGGCAAGCAGGTCATTGGCCTGGGCACCAACTCCCAGGGGATGCCTAACTGCTGTGCTTTTTATTTCCCCCATTTGCTGGTTGGCTGGCTGGGTGTTTTGTCGTTCTTGCTCAGCCGTTGGGGAGAGGGGGCCAAATGTGTTTTCCACCATGACTGACAATGTCTAGGGCTGCTCCTGCCCTTTGCCACACCATCACCCTCTTAAGACAGTGTTCTCACAAATCAACTTTGAGGCTTATAAACCACAATCATATCAGAAGCAAGATATTCAGGATGAGCGTACTGCTCACACAAGGAACCTAGGTACCTTGGCCTTCACTCACTTCTTCCTTCTCCAAATCTGTCAGTGTCCTTCCATCCCCGCCCCTCACCAAGATTATTGTTCTCATCATGGTTTAGATTGCAATGGTCGCAATTTTCAATTTGTTTTGTAGACACATCTGGTGCCTGTGCACTAGTAAATACAAGTTTCCCTCTAAAAATAGAACACTAGATTCACTGATTTTAGTTAGCTTTAGGATCTTCAGGAACTGGCTGTGAAAACCTCACATTTAGTAGGTGTTACTACAGTGAACTCTACTCAAGTCTTACACTGTGCTGATTTAGCACAGAAGTGGGCAAACTACGGCCTGCGGGCCACATCCAGCCCACGGGACCCTCCTGCCTGTCCCCTGAGCTCCTGGCCTGCTGTTCCCCCTCCCCTGCAGCCTCAGCACGCCGTGCCACTGGCACAATGCTCTGGGCAGCCAGGCAGCTCTGTGCTGAGTGGTGGCGTGGCTGGCTCCAGCCACAACCGTGCCGCAAGCCACCGGTGCTCCAGGCAGTGCGGAAAGGGGGCAGGGGGTTGGATAGAGGGCAGGGGAGTTTGGGGTGGTGGACAGGGGGCAGGGAACGGGGAGTTGAATGGGTGCAGGGGTCCTGGGGGCAGGAGTTCCAGGGGCTGTCAGGGAGAAGGGGTGGTTGGATGGGGCAGGGGTCCCAGGGGGGTTGTGAGGGGCCAAGAGGCAGGGGAGAGAAGATAGGAGGCGAGGGCCAGGCCACGCCTGGCTGTTTGGGGAGGCACCTCCCCTAACCGGCCCTCCATACAATTTCCGAAACCCAATGCAGCCCTCAGGCCAAAATAGTTTGCCCACCCCTGATCTAGTGCACTACAAGCGGATTTTAAAAACACCACAGCATTAACACTCAGCATTTAACGCTGTTAAACTGCAAAGGAAAAAGAAAATATTATCAGGAAGTTCAGCATATGCATCGATGAACGTATGCTGCCGCTAAACGGGTTCTTTGAAACTAGGGCTAGGTCTACACTGGGGGTGGGGAAATCGATTTAAGATATAAAAATTCAGCATTCGCGTAGCTGAATTCGATGTATCCAATCCAACTTGCCCCGCTGTGAGGACGGCAGCAAATCGACCGCTGCGGCTCCCCCATCGACAGCGTTTACTCCTACCTGGGCTGGTGGAGTATGCGTGTCGATTCGGGGATCGATTGTCGCGTCCCGACGAGACGTGATAATTCGATCCCCCAAGAGATTGATTTCTACCCGCCGATCCAGGTGGGTAGTGAAGATAAGCCCCAAGACTGATAGTTGTGGGTTAAAAAGAAACTGTCACAGCCTTTACCATACATTTCTTTAACTGGTTCTGAATGTGTGTTTAAAAAAAAAAAAAAAAATACAAAAGGGAAGAAGTTCAGCTTTACAGCTCTCTCTTAAAACAGAAGAAAAAGCCCACCCACAATAGGGACATGCTGCAATTTAAGTATTGTGCCCAGTGATCTGGAATAGCTCCTCCAAAGCTTGCAATCACGTTAGACCAGGGGTTTCCATTCTCTGAGAACTTGCCGCTGCCTTTGGCAAAGTTGATTAACCACTTCTCAGACTTTCCCCAATCTGGGCCTTTGAGACTCTGGCCTTCAGCATTTCCTTCATAGATCCTCTTCATTCCTCCTTTCCCCAAGGAGTCTGGCCCCCCTCCCTTATCTCTTACACTCAGCCTATGGGCAAACTCATTGACACTCAGTGTCAGTATCATCTAAACAGTCTGCCTTGTACTTTTCAGCAGGCAGGTATCAGAGGGGTAGCTGTGTTAGTCTGTAGCCACAAAAACAACGAGGAGTCTGGTGGCACCTTAAAGACTAACGGATTTATTTGGGAATAAGCTTTAGTGGGTAAAAAAAACTCACTTCTTCAGGCAGGGAGGAGAGAGAATTTTTAATGTTTCAGTATTTGCCTGCTGAAAGAAGAGAGAAGGCAGAAATAGACAGAGATGGACTGCGACCACAGCTCCTCACCCCTCTGAACTAAGAGAAAGTGGAGATCCAGACTTTGCTATACAGGCCCATCTCTAGCATAAATCCAACAGCAGGGGTATGCTCTAACCTACCAACCAGCCCCCACAGCGTCCCTCTAACTGGAGGATTATGAGAAATATCTGCTGGTCTTCACAGTTTGGAATCATCAATTTCATTTAGATGGACATTGGGTCACTAAGATTTATGAATTCTAAAATATTCTCCTTCTACCTTTGTTACACAGTATCATTTTAAATAGTCCCCCAACACAAAGTATAAACTTACAGAAATAAAATACTAAATGTCACCAATATAACTAATTCGCCTGGACATGAGTGTAATGGACAGGTCCCTTCACCCGAGAAGTATGCGCGCACATTAGCGCTGAAATGTAGTATTTGAGATTCCTCAGAGGGCAATGCTTGTGTAGTGCAAAATGCCCCGGTTTCCTTGCAAGGCCTCAGAGATACTTCAAATCCCTCCCTATGTAGAATCTCACTCGTCCATCATCTCTACTACAAGTCCAATAGCTCAGAAACGACTGTAGAATGAGCCTAACACTGGGATAACATCACACATTTGTACCGAGTCAGGCACTAGGCGAAGAAGCGTTACCTTCTCCTACTCTTGGGGATGGAGATGGAGATGCTGAAGCTGCAGAGCGTCGAGGGGTGGAGTGTGCAGATCCAGGCCCACCCACGTGAAAGACATCCTCAGCAGCTGCCTGTCCACCTTGGCTGTGGGCCCTGGAACCACTGACCCCGAACAGATCACTCAGCAAGTCTGAGTTAGAGGGGAGAGCAGTGGACTGAGCAGGGAAATTCTTGCTCATAGGGCTACCGTCTAGACCCAGAAGGTCGACATCCTCAGGCGGAAGTGGTGCTGGAGGCTCTTGCTGCTTTTTGCTGTGTTTTGGAGTCCCATGGGTTTTGTCGCTGCTAGCATTGCTGTGCTGACTGGAAAGGGATAAGAGTTCATCGTCGGACTGTTCACTCTCCTCATGCACTAGTGCTGCCCGATCCTCAGAGGTGGGGTGAGAACTGCTTTTGTCAGATTTCTGATCTAAGTGAGCAAAAGAATTTACGTTAGCTTCCGGTCCTTTAGGTTTTTACATACAGACTTTATTAGCTTCCCATGGAAAAAGGCAGCAATAGCAAAACACACGTGTTCAGCGACATTTAAAATGGAAGTGCCTAATAAAGATTAGTTAAGTCCCAATCACTCTGTACCATACAGAAATATCCACACTTTACTGATAGGGAAATTGAGCCTACAGAACAGGACAGCGTAAGAGCCTTGATGAGAACAGAAGCTGTTCCTGGGTCCAGATGTGGTGCCTCGACTGATTTGTCTCGGATTTCATTTATGGGGGACTAAAACACATGGCAAGGGCAAAAACGTAGAAGCATTTTAATGAAAGCATCGCTTGAACTTGAATCCAGTTTTTTAGTTTGGTAGAAGGGGGAATCCTCATGCTGGATTCCTAAACTGTATGTTGCAAAGATGCTGCAGGAGACTTGTGCTATATAAGCTACAGGAGAGGTTCTCAAGCTTGTTCATAATGTGGAACGTGTTCTACTAGACCATTACGTCCCATGGAACACCAGCCCTCCCATTGGCAGGCACAGACCACTTCCTCCCTGTCCGTAGTCACATAAAGGTGCCACAGGGATGTTGCAAGTGAAAGAGAAATACTGGGAAAGGCAAGTATTTTAAAATGGTCTTTTAATGGGTATTAGCAGCTGGAATCAATGGTTTTGAGTTTGAGATTTTGAACAATCTACCTCAGTCAGATAAATCCAGGGCATGTAGGCACAGTGATCTCACCACCTCAGAAGAAGGGAGTGTTCATTTTAACTCAAATTACAGCCTAACCAGTAGCCCACAGTGATCTAATGGGATCTTGTCTTTCACAATCTGACCCTTTGCTTGAGCAAATTCATCCTTTAAAAACTAGAGACAACTTTTTACAATACTTTGGCTGAAAATACTAGAGGCCAAGTCCAAGTACCTTGCCAGCTGAGAGAGGAGAGGAATGCCCCCTGTCCAACATTTTTTATGTTATCCTGAGGTGCATCTACAGAGCTTCGACCTGCAAGACAAAGAACCAAATGCACCACGATAGAAGAAAGTCACAAGATAGTAAAAGGGCATCATTAGTGTTAGAAGCTTAAAAATGTGCACAAAGCAGGGCAGTTCTCACCTGCCAAGGCGAGAGCATCTTGATGTTCCTGGTGAGAGGAGAAAAGAATGCTTGCATTGATGTCTTTTGTTGTGAAGTTCTCCCAGGGAGGAGTCAGGTCAGTCTGTCTATCGGCAGATTCTATTTCTATCTCCAGTGTAACATGAAACAGCTGTGGATATTTTTCTGGGGAGTCACATGCATCCAGTTCTGGTCTAAATGTTGACAGAAAGCTGTTCAGTTAAAAGTAGTAAAACCATTTTTTTTTTTTTTTTTTTTTTTTGCAGACACAAATAAAAAGTTTGAAGTCTTCAATGTATGTATACGTCCACGTTGATTTTTACACTTTCCCCTATTCACTTCTAGCATCTTTTTCAATTGCACACAAACAGCAACAAAGTGGCAAGGATGAAGCAAGTGTCTGGCATGTGTTACTATGAGATGAATTGTACAAATCAGCAAAGTTATTCTTTAGCTAGTGCCCAAGAAAGGAGAAAGGGGAGGGCAGAAATTGTACTCTAAAGACTCTTGTCTCACTCCATCCTAATAGTTCCCATTTAAAAAAAATCAACCTCGCTGGTTGACAGATTGTGCTGCTGTCCGCACTCAGTCTATATTTTTCAACTGCTGTTGGGTCTCTACACTTCTCTTGAATAGAGATACTTTATTTTAAATAAAATGGAATCAGTTACCCAAATTAGTCTGCTCAGAGTTGCAAACTCGTTGCCATAAGGTAGATGTGGGCTAGGACACATCCCCAAATCAACTATTCCATATCTAGGCTTTGTCATTATACTGGAAACCACAGCCATGTTCTCCTACTCATCCAGTGATTGGACAGTCTGTAAATCAGTCCCCAAGAAAGTTCCTTGTCTCATCACATGGGTGTAGTCCTTGTCAAGCCAGTTCCCTCTGAGTCGGGGGAGTTGGTGTTCCCTTCTGTCTATTCTGTTACCTTCTCAATTATTGATTAGGAGCCTGAAGGCTGCATACTTCTTCCAGCCTTGAAATTTCTGGTCTGCCATTTTCAGTTTCAGACCATTACTCATTTCTGCTCTCTGATCCAGTGTGGAGTTTCTATGCCCCATCACATGGATCAAGCTGCCTTTTGACTGGACTACCACTTTGCAGTTAGGAGAAGTCAGGAAAAACAGTAGCATAATAAGCTATTGTCACTGCACCACGTAAGGAGCATACTCAGTATCTGATTTTGCAGTCTAATGAATGCAAAAGTTGTAAGCAGTGAACATTCTTAGAGTACTCAAGCCTTAGTTTGGTTATTTTAAGACTTTGTAAAACAGAGTTAATGAAATCAATAAGAGACATTTCCCTTGAACACTTCTTCAGAGAAAGTATCTTATTCCAGGTTTCAGAGTAGCAGCCATGTTAGTCTGTATCCGCAAAAAGAACAGGAGTACTTGTGGCACCTTAGAGACTAACAAATTTATTAGAGCATAAGCTTTCGTGGACTACTGGGCTGTAGTCCACGAAAGCTTATGCTCCAATAAATTTGTTAGATTCTAAGGTGCCACAAGTACTCCTGTTCTTTTATCTTATTCCATTCACCCATGAAAGGGAACAAGATCTTAGCCATTTTATTGTTCCCCTCATCCTCCCATACGCCACACCACCATGCAGTCACCCTTGCAGGGGTTAGATATACCACAGACTGTATGCGAGGATCTGTTTGTTTTACCTATTAAATTACCTAGGGCACTGGAAATAAAAGTTGTATCTCAGAAATTAAGACATTTGCCTAGGATATTTTACCACAATGCACCAGCCTTGGGGAAGTAGTGGGCATAACTTCCCTCCCCATTAAGCAGAGACAGGCAGACCTGAGCCAGCTGAAGGGATGTCCAGGTATTAGTTATACTGGAAACAAAAGGGGAAACTCGCCTTTCTAGGGAGGCTCAGCAAGTCCAAGAGTATTTTCCCTTTAAGGGACTTTCATTTAGTAGGCAGAAAATGTGAGGTAAACATTCTACTGTATATTCCAGGTGCTCCAGACAGCTCTCCTACTGCACAGTCCAGAGTGGATATGAGCCAGCAAGACAAGAAGAGTGCACATCATGCATGCATTTAAATATATTAAGTAACCTGGACCATTTAAAAAAAAAAAAAAAGATAGGGAGGAAGAGGACCACTCATTATGGGACACCCAAATATTTTTTCTGCATTTTCACAATTGCCCATTATGTAGTTTGAGAATCACTGAATGAGTGGTACCTAGGGAAGAGATGGCGCCCTCAAAGTAAAAGAAAAAAAAATGGTCTGCAGAAAACCCCGTTTCTCATTTCCCCAGCCCCTCAGAACAGGTATTTGAGAGACACTGGAATGAAAGTCTGACAGTTTAGTCTTTTTTCAATGTTGTCAAAGCTACTCAGGCAGCAGATCTTAGAAGAGCTATTTATGCCCTATTTATATGCTAACATGCATTGGTTACTTTATCAAACTAGTCAGTGATGGTCAGATTATTTATATGCAGCTAACATGCTGAAGTTTGCATGCACTACTGGTCTCTGATCTAAGAGGTACTTACTTTGTAAATTTTAGCAGAGTTGTTCCCAGTGCTATGAATCCAGTATGAAATTGAATCTGGAAGATCTGTGTGTTTGTCATCTTAACAAAAAACACCCAAACAAAAAAAAAGTCACGAGATTAAATATACACATTTTAAATAAAGGGAAGTAATTCTCTAGATTTATACGATATACAGACAGCTAATCAGTTCTACTTCACTAATTGTAACTATATAAGCAAATACTCCTGGGGGAATTCTGCACCACTGCATATGTGCAGAATTTATGTTCCCCGCAGATTTGCTTTCCTACAGAAAAATGACTGACAGGGAAGCAAAGGGAAGCCACAAAAGCAGTCAGACGACCCTCCCCAGCAGAATGTTTCGGGGGCCCAGAGCAGCTGGCAGAGAAGTAAATCACTGTGGGGCAGGAGGCAGGACTGGGGAAGATCTGGCTGGTGGCTCCTATCCCGTGCCAGGCTCAGCTGCTAGTCCTAGTTGGGCTGGGAAGGACAGGACTTCCTCTTTCCTTGCACAGCAACCGGGGCCGTGTTAGACCCACCCCCAGATTTCTCTCCCGGCTGAAGGAAGCTCTGCAAACTCTCCCCCTGGCTTTCTGCACCCATTGCTCCTCAGTTGCAGGGGAAGGGATCCCTATAGAAGGAGCTGCTCCCCCACATCCACCCAACCCCTGTGCATCCAGACCCCCTCATACCCAAACCCTCTCACTGCGGCTCACCCCCCCTGCACTCAGAACCCCCCCCCCAAATGAGCCACACTCCCCCTGTACCACCCCAACAAGCCATCCACATCCTCACCAAGCTCCAACCAGCTGCCTCTAGACCCCCCAGAGTTCCCCCACACCCATACCCCTCTGTCAAGCTCTAATTCCTCCACACCCAAACCTCCACTGTGAGCCCCAAGCACCTTCACCTGGACCCTCCTGCAGAGTCCCATTACTATTGCACCCAGAACTCCCCCCCCCCCTAAACAAGCCCCTGTGCATCCAGATCCCCCCCGCACCCAGATCCTCCACTGAGCCACCCACACCCAGATTGCCCCACACAGAACCCTCTCAATCCACACGTGGATCCCCCACACACTTGGATCCTGCCTTGCTGAGTCTGCCTGCCCACACCTGATGGGCAGGGCCCTGGGGTGTTTCTGGGGCAGGCCGGTCCTTGTGCGGTGTCAGGGTTGGGTGCAGCCTCGCCACTGAGTCTATGTCCTGGGGAGGAGCTGCACAGTGATCTCCCACCTCTGTGCAACCAGTGGCCTGCCATGCTGGAGCCTCCACATTTGATAAATAAAATGTGCAGAATTTTAAATTTTCTGGCACAGAATGCCCTCAGGAGTAAAGTGAATGAAAGTCTTTACTGACACCTACATCTTATTATGTCATCACCTAATCTGTTTTTCAAGCACACAACAGCTTTTCTATCTCAGAGTCCAATATCTCTAATAATCTTCAACTCTCCTTCCTCGCATGTAATTCAGAACACCTCAGTGCTGAGTAAACATTTCTCCCCTTTGTTCTCATTTCTCAAGAGATCTTAATTTTTTTTTAATGATTTTATTATATATCTGTTCTGACAGACAACCATGTTGACATTATGTATGTTAAAAGTCTGTTGACCTAATCCTGAGAGAATGCAGGAACTTTCCTCCTGCAAATGAAGACTCCACTCCAGCCCAGTCCACCCAGAGGAGGATGAAATGGCACATTAGTAGGGCCTACCAAATTCACGGTCCATCTTGGACAATTTTTAAAAATTGTATAAGTGTGAAATTGAAAGTTTCATAATTTCAGCTATTTAAATCTGAAATTTCACGGTGCTGTAATTGTAGGGGTCCTGACCCAAAAAGGAGTTGGGGGGAGGGTCACAAGGTTATTATAGGGGGTTTGCGGTACTGCTACCCTTACTTCTGCGCTGCTGCTGGCGGCACTGCTGTCTTCAGAACTGGGCGGCTGGAGAGTGGTGGCTGCCGGCTGAGAGCTGCAGCTGGGATTGCCATCTTTACTTCTGTGCTGCGGCCTTCAGAGCTGGGCCCTCAGTCCGCAGCCACCACTCTCCAGCCACCCAGCTCTGAAGGCTGGAACACAGATGTAAAGGATGGCAATACCATATCACGCCACCCTACTTCTGTGCTGCTGCTGCTGCCTTCAGAACTGGGCCCCTGGCCAACAGCCACCGCTCTCCAGTTGCCCAGCCCTGAAGGCAGCGCAGAAGTAAGGGTGGCAATACTGCAACCCCCCTAAAATAACCTTGCAACCCCCCCCGCCCCCAACTCCCTTTTGGGAAAGGACCCCCAATTTGAGAAACGTTGGTCTCACCTGTGAAATCTGCATAGTATAGGGTAAAAAACACACACACACAAAAAAAAAAAAAAGACGATTTCACAGGAGAAGACAAGATTTCACGGTCCGGGATGAGTTTTTCATGGCCGTGAATTTGGTAGGGATTAGGAATGTGGAGATACTGGCTTGTTGCCACCTCCTTCCATATGTGGCAGGGTAGGGATTCCAATGGGCCGTTGCTTCAAGCTAGTTACCGGCAGTGGGTCTTTCGGTCTAGCAGCTGGAGGGACCCTGCCTGGCCCCCCTCCATACAGTGCCATCAGCACTGTCACTGCCTACTCTGAGCTTCACTCCTAAAGATTTGGAGAGGTTGGGGTCATGCCAAACATTTTTATGGCTACTTTGCCTCTTTCCACTTCGATCTGAGTGCCAGGGTCAGTCTTTGACTCAGTGTTTGTGTTGTGCATATCAAAAGGTAGACCAAACTATACTTTTGCTTGAAGTCGTCCCCCAATGGTTGATCTCATATGGTAGACAGAAAGGACAACATCTCCATGAACAGTAACTCCTAATGGAATTAGGACTTTCCCTTCTTGCATACGGAATTCCCTTTAAAACAAATGAGGAAGAAGTCCATTGTTATGCTCACTTCAGCAGTACCATTAAAATTATTGCTTGTGTACTTTAAAAATACATAATCTCAAAACTCAGACCATGATTAGTTGACAGAAGTAGCATTCTGTTCTCTGGCTAGTTGTCAGTTGAAACAGTAATGCTTCACATAGAACTACTAGTATAGTGGTAAGCCCCAGCACCTCATAACAGAAGTTCAGACCAGCTCTGGCAGTCAAGTTTTAACACTGGGCATCAACTTTCCAATAACATTTTCACTTCTAGTAGCATTATCGTGCCCAATTTAATCACAGTCAGGGGGAAAACAAACCAAAAATACCCACTCACCCATCCGGAGCCTAGTAAATTAGATGTATTACACTAAAAAAAGACTTATTAGCATCATTAAGAGATAAGAAAGCCATAGTAACTTACTTCATTCTTTCATATTCCTGGGAGGTTGTAAAGATTCTGGTTTCTCCAATCAGAATGTCACAGAAGGGTCGACACCCATTTCTCTGTTTATTGAAACAGGGGACCGGACTGAGAGAGACTGATTTGATAGTAAGAGGCTTACAGTGAGGGTGGATGGGCTTTTCTGCTATTAGATCACAAATGTATCCTAGGTATCTGCAACAGAGAGAGCCATTACCAAATGATCCCATCACTAGGGCTGTCAAGAAATTAAAAAAATTAATCACAATTAATTGCACTGTTAAACAATAATAGAATAGTATTTAAATATTTTTGGATGTTTTCTACATTTTCAAGTATTTTGATTTAAATTACAATACAGAATGCAAAGTGTACAGTTATCACTTTATATTTATTACAAGTATTTACACTGTAAAAAGAATAGCATTCTTCAATTCACCTCATACAAGTACTGTAGTGCAATCTCTTTGTCGCAAAAGTACAACTTACAAATGTAGATTTTTTTGGTTACATAACTGCATTCAAAAACAAAACAATGTAGGCTCTCAAGTTTTACAAGTCCACTCAGTCCTACTTCTTGTTCAGCCAATTGCTAAAACAAAAGTTAATTTACATTTGCAGGAAATAATACTGCCCGGTTCTTGTTTACCATGTCACCTGAAAGTGAAAACAGGCATTCACATGGCACTTTTGTAGCCGGTGTCGCAAGATATTTACATGCCAGATGGGCTAAAGATTCATATTCATATATCCCTTCATGCTTCAACCATCATGTGTCCACGCTGAAGATGGGTTCTGCTCAATAATCCAAAGCAATGTGGACCAACGCATGTTCATTTTCATTATCGGAGTCAGATGTCACCAGCAGAAGATTAATTTTCTTTTTTTGGTGGTTCAGGTTCTGTACTTTCCACATTGGAGTGTTGCTCTTTTAAGACTTCTGAAAACATGCTCCACACCTCGTCCCTCTCAGATTTTGGAAGGCACTTCAGATTCTTAAACCTTGGGTCAAGTGCTGTAGCTATCTTTAGAAATCTCAAATTGGTACCTTCTTTGGGTTTTGTCAAATCTACAGTGAAATAGTGTTCTTAAAATGAACAACGTGTGCTGGGTCATCTGCCATATATTTCATATTATAGCAGTCTTGGATGAATGCAGGTAAAACAGAGCAGGGAACATACAATTCTCCTCCATGGAGTTCAGTCACCAATTTAATTAACACATTTTTAAAATAGCATTGTCAGCATGGAAACATGTCCTCTAGAATGGTGGCCGAAGCATGAAGGGTCATACGAATGTTTAGCATATCAGGCATGTAAATACCTTGCAATGCCGGCTACAACAGTGCCATGCAAATGCCTATTCTCACTTTCTGGTGACATGGTAAATAAGAAGCAGGCAGCATTATCTCCTGTAAATGTAAACAAACTTGTTTGTCTTAGTGATTGGCTGAACAAGAAGTAGGACTGAGTGGACTCGTAGGCACTGAAATTTTACTTTTTTTTTTTAGTACAATTATGTAGCAAACAAAAACACACTCCAAAAATCTACGTTTGTAAGTTGCACTTTCATGACAAAAAGAGATTGCACTACAGTACTTGTATGAGGTGAATTGAAAAAATATTATTTCTTTTGTTTATGATTTTTACAGTGCAAATATTTGTAATAAAATACACACTTTGATTTCAATTACAACAATTTGTATATATATACACAAATGTAGAACATCCAAAATATTTAATAAATTTCAATTAGTATCCTATTGTTTAACAGTGCGATTAAAACTGCGATTAATTTTTGAGTTAATTGCGCGAGTTAACTGCGATTAATCAACAGCCCTACCCAGCACACAATTATCACTTCTGTTTTCTAGAAGAGAGGCACTTGGAGAGCATAAACTTGTAATGAGCTGCTTGTAAAGTTCCAAGAATGAAATTTTGTCAGTATTTGTACAACATGCTGCCGTCAAGCCACAAAGCAAGCAATGTAAGCATTTTATGCCAATTCTGCATTTATAAACTGCACAAAATTATATACACACACACGCACACACACACCAGCCAGTCTCAGAGCCCAGTCTCAGAGCCCAGGACTACTGACTTGGTGCAGCAGGATTGTCTATTTGGTCAGCAGGCCTAGGGATCAGCACCTGCTTCTCCAGTCTCTTTTAGTTCAATGTGTCCTGAACTCCTTGAATGGGGTTCAGCTGGATCAGCCTCCTGGTTGATAACCCCTTAGTCCTGCCCATCCCAGGGCTAGGCACAGGGGAATCTGGAGTAATTAGGGGGACCCAGGCCCTCTCATTCCACCAAGGATAATAGCATGGTATGACCTATGCTTGGCCCACTTCCTGCCCACCTTCCCCACCCAATGCCTCAGTTTGAAGTGGGATTGCTGTTTACTTATAGTCCTTTGCTTCAAACCCCAGAGTCTCAGGGCTGATGTAGGTGACCCTCTGGTGCCCCTACCTCTTGGGTGAGGTCTAAAAGGCGGGGGGAGAGGGGGGAAATGGAACAGTCACAGCCAGAACAACTTGGTAAGAGCTTCTCCTCCTGTCTCAGGGCAGTGCTTCTCCAGGAAATGGCTTCTCTCCTACCCCCAGCCTGGGCGGCTAGAACTCTTTATATTCTTTTCCCCAGGAGTATGCTTGGCAGTACGTGAGGGGCAGAGCTTTCCTGACCCGGCACTGCTTGGCAGTACGTGAGGGGCAGAGCTTTCCTGACCCGGCACTGCTGGACCATTTTCCCTGCCTGAGCCTTAGTGTGGCTTTGGAAACACACTTGGGCTCATGCTATGGTGCTAAAAATAGCAGTGCAGTTGATGTTCCCACTCTGGTTGAGACCCACCCCCCTTGCAGGGTTCCAGAGGTTGGGGGGGGGGGGGAAAAACATCTATACTACTATTTTTAAGTGCTGTAGCAGGAGCCCGAGTCTGTATATTCAGGCTCAGATTCCCTTTTGCCTTTTTTTTTTGGCGCAGTGTAGATAAACCCTTAGAGAGCAGTTAATTTAGCTTCAGTTAAGTGGATTGGAGGGTTTGTTTCTATAATGATCCTAAACAGCACTTTTGGAAAAGAAAAAATAATGACAAATCCAAAACTTGCCAGGAAACAGCAATGCTGCTTTCAGTTTAACTAGGCTAAGTATCTTAGGGGTTTAAACTTTTGTTTCTACATACTTATCACTGCATTTTTTCTGTTCACTCTGTGGGAGCCTACCAACAGGATATTCTTCAGTTGCAAGACAAACCTACTGTAAACAAGATGTTTTACACAGCAAGTTTCTGATCAGACAAACGGTCATTTGGGGGGGGGGGGGGGGAGTTTGAAGCAATATTAAGCCCAGACTGGTCTTAATTTTTTTCAACCTAAGGAACAAAGCCATCATAAACAAACGAACAGCCTTCATCTATTAATCCTTGGACACAATTTGAGGAAAACAGCATTCACTACTCTCACTTTACACAGGGTGAAGCTAGGACACAAAAAGACTAAGGAACTTGCCTGACACTACATAGCTCTGGCAATGTTAACATACTAGGACTGGAACTCAAACACCAAACCTCTTGCTTAATACTTTAGACCATCATTACTCAAGCTAGCATGTGGCACATGAGCAGTTCCACTGACTTCAGTGGGACTACACACGGAAATGTTTGCAGGACCCAGGCCTGGACAGCTAAGGAAATGGGGACCACAGGCCTAAAACAGTTATACATTTAACTATGTTGAATAGTGCTCACCCAACTAACATACTCTACCTTCTGTGGGATGGCCAGAGTCCTATTCCAGGTCTCTTTGAGTTGAGCAACTGAATAGCTGGGATTGGACTAGAGAAGAGATGACAGAAACAGAACATTGCACTGACCAGAACTGCTGATGCTGCACGGCCATCCTGTCAGATAAAATGCAAGAGCACATATCAGAGATATCCTGTTAATTGAAGGGAAAGGATAGTCTATTTTAACCCAATCCATATTTAAAAGCGCATTTCAGCAAGATTTCAATGACATGGCTGTATTAGAGCTAAAGGAGGAAGGTCTATAAAAACTCTTGTTTCGGCGCTTTAATTTCCAGTAATTAACTTTTGAACCAGACTAAATACAGCCGATTTAAACTGATTCAACTATTTTACAGAAGTGCATACAAGTGTAGCTGATGATTCACACAAGATTTTGAGGGCCCAGAAATAACTCGTCTTTGGATTGGAACTTCTGCTGTGTGTTTTAGTAATTTGCTGTTTGTAATATTAAAATACACCTGCAGATCTTAGGCTCACTGCAATCTGCTATTTCAGACATCTGCTAAAGCAGTGATTTACCTTGATACAGGATTTGCCACCCCAGAACAGACTAAGGCTTAAGTATCCTGCTGAATATGGGCATGTGCTTGAAATCAAAGGGACCACTCATGTCTTTCAAGATTACATAGAGCTCTTCTTCAGGGTTAGAGCTCTGTGTAAGCTCAAAAGCTTGTCTCTCTCACCAACAGAAGTTGGTCCAATAAAAGATATCACCTCACCCACTTTGTTTCTCTAATATCCTGGGACCAACATGGGTACAACATCATTGCATACCTTACATTAAGCACTGGTTTAAGTGCCTTGCTGAAGAGGGGCCCCATATTGGTAACCTGCCTATCTTTTGGACTTGGCTGGCTGTATAAGCTAGTTAGGGGAGGGCAGTCAGAGAAAAATGCCCTTCAACACACAAAATTCGTTTGGGAGCTCTGTCATGTTTGAGTCTTTTGGGTTGGGAAACTACATACCTAGAGAACCTATGTGTTTCTGATTTTCACAGAAAAACTGTACTCATATTGAGAGTGACACTATGAGGCACCAGGGTTAATATTTATCGGGACTTTCTTATGAGCTAGGCAGATTTCATCTGGAATTTTTTACTGCCCAAAACTGCCAGCCCTGGAATGCCAACCTGGGTTCCGAAAGTTAAACAGAACTCCTTCGGGATCATTATCAACCATAAAGGTTCTACAGGCCAAAGAGTGTGATTGTGTAGGTGTCACTGACACAAACTTCAGCCTACACTGTCCTCAACATCTACATGGCTCTCACTGGATCTGCACAAGGCCCTGGAAACACTACTTTGTTAATAAGTCTGTTGAGGTACAAGGAGGGACAGAATGTGGTTCATCTTCCTTAGCTACGTTGGCTCTGCAGGGCTCACTGGATTAAAAGCCATCAGACTTAGTTATACTAACTTCCATGAAAAGTGACTCAATACTCACAGGAAGCAGATCTGATGAGTAAAATGTCCCTCTTGTTGCAGAGAGAATTTTCAGAATAGACCCACATTTTAATGGTAGGTTTAATTATTCTTATTCAAGCGCTCCTCCCCCCAGCCAAACTAGAAACTGCATTTAAAGTTGTGACAAACCATAACACTACTCAAAGCAATGTCTGCCGTTGTGTTGGCCAGAAAAGGCTCTCAAACTAGGTGATCAAATATATTGCAATACATGTAAGACATGAAGCAATTTTAGCTTAAATCAAGTTGAATTATCTCTTTATATTTAGGTTTTTGCATATTGGCAGATTGTATAATGCTTATTCTCCTGTATGGACTTACTTCATTGTATCCTTGTACAATGGTGCATTTATTGCTGGTCAGTTCCCCAGGGAAGCAAGAGGTTACAAGCAGAGATTTCTCAAATGCAGCTACTGGCTGACTTACCATGCAATGGATGACACACACATTTTTGGGGTTCTGCTGTAACCAGTTGTGCATGTTCTTACATACAGCATAGAGATTATGCAGACTGGGCGCTTGTCTCATTGGCCAGCTACATTCAGATACCTAGGAGATCACATAGTGAACAAACAAACTTCATAATCCCTTTAATTGAGACACTTTCATGGATCTTTCCTGTCAAAAAAGAGCATGTTCCTTCCACACAAGGTAAATGCTGTGCTTTAAACCCCTTCAGCCTCTCTTTTCATGCATAACTCTGCTTAATGGGGAGGCATGAATTATAGAAGGGGCAAGAGAAGAGGATTTTTTGTTTCATAATATGAAATTTATATTTTGTCCCTGACAATACATTTTAAAACAGTTTTGAAATATTTAGCATGCAACTTGGATCATCCTTAGTAACCATTTAAAGCACTGAATTCTCTTTGCAAGGAAGAGTTGAATCAAATTGCTGTGCTTTGATTATACTGTAGTAAGTCCTGCACTAGGTCACAGGACTGAAATGTTAGCAAATTGGTTCTTAAAGTTAGGGCCTGGTTTTCAAGTGGTGCCGAGCATCTCTTGCTTCCACTGACTTAATGGAATGGGATTTGAGAGACCTCAACAACCCTGAAGATCAGGCCACTAGTTCCTAATTAGTAAACATTAATTCCTGGACTCTCTCTCGGTAATGAGATCTGATTTCTACAGCAATCTTACGAGTAATTCTTTGTAGAAAGGAATTGGTAATAAACAGTTACTAAGATGTCAGCCAGAACATTATTCCTCAAATGCTAAGCTGTACAAACAAGCAAAGCACTTCTAGCTATCACTCATCCACATACTCTCTGAATCACAGTTGTCTCAAGGACAATCTTTGCAGTGCTGTGCCAAGTTGCAGATTGGCTAGCCTTCCACAACCCTATTTCTCCTGTTAGCTTATTTTTAATTGAATTGCCTTTTAAAAAGAGGTTTCTGGCCAGAGGTAGGAAGCTGCAGCACCAAGTTTCACTCTGTCTGAAGAGCAGTTTTTTCCCCCCCAAGCAGACATTTGAATTCTGCTTTAGGAATACCAGGGGCAGGGAGGGGGGAGAGAAGAAGATGGTTTGGTTAAACCTTCCTAGATACAGGGAAGTTCCTTAGATAATTATATAAGCACTTAAAAGGAGAATGATATAAATTTGGCAAGGTGGCTTACTCAGACTCTGCCCATAATGTCTAAGCAATTAATTCTGTATTTTGGGTTGTATTTCATTAGAACCCTGATATTTGTAAGAGGATCAATAGCAAGGCTGGAATCCCCCTATAAGAATGTTTTGTTTCCCATTGTAAGCACCTAGCATGGCATCTATTGCAGCAGTTAACGGTCTATAACACAAATTATTATTTTAAATTATGTACAATAGTCAGAAATAGTCATTTTGATCTGCAGCACGAGCATACGTTAGGGAGTGCTCACATGAAGCGCAATGAGCATTTATTTGGCCATTCGGCTTCCGCCCCCCCACCAGACACTTTCACATCATGATTTTTGAAAGTGGAGTTGCACAGGCAATTAGTCCAGATTGTGTTTTGTTGTTCTCCAAGAGAGGCGGTTACTGTCAATATGACCAACCACCCATAAACTAAATATCCTATAACTAGGCCTTGACACAGACTCTGAAAAAGCCATTACCATCTATAAAGTAAATATGCATTTCCAGCAGTCCATAATTATGCATTTGCTTGGTCTGTAATTACAGGCCAGCAAGCAAATATGCAATTAGGAAATTTTTAAGTATATGTTACGTAGTTTTCTTTATTTGAAGTGCTACCTCAATATCACTAAGGAAATTCAACACAACATAAAAGTGGAAGTTTTATATGGCTTTTGAAATATGGGGGCCTGTGGCCATGTTTATGATACATGTTAGGACCGTAACGTCATCTTGTTTTTGTGCATAAGACTTTTATTTTGAATTTCTCCCAGCTTCCTTGGGAAACTGGCAGAGAAACCACTACCAGGAAAGTCACTAGAACAGGGGTCTCAAACTCAATATACCTTAGGGCCAGTGCCAGTCCTCAAATCCTCCCAGCGGGCCAATAATGTCACTCATGCCGCCCAGAACCTGACCCCCCAAAACTCCACCCCCCACCTGCCTAAGGCTCTAGGAGGAAGTTTGGGTGCGGAAAGGGTCTGGGGTGCAGGCTCTGGGAGGTGGTTGGCGGTGTGGTGCTTACCTGGGGCGGGCCAGGGGGCCTCTGTGCGCTGCTGCCCCCAGGCACCACCCCCACAGCATCCCATTGGCCACAGGGGTGCTTGGGGTGGGGGCAGTGCACGGAGACATAGCCCCACCCCAGGGCCGGATGGAGGGGCTGGCAGCCACTGGAGCGAGCAGGCAGATGCTGCTCAGCTCCACTGTGCTGCCGGGGCCCCAGACGGGGGAACGCCCGGGAGTGGCAGGTGGGGCCAAGGGAGAGACCTGGCCCCAAAACTGCTGGAGCCACGCAGGCCAGGAGTTTGAGACCCCTACACTAGAAGAATGGAATATTAAAGGACTAATGAGCATTATACTGTTCCTATTTACATTCTTCCAGTGGCTCTACATTTTGCCTTGCTAATTTTTTTTTAAAACGGTCTCCTATCCTCAAATATGGCAGCTACTTTTCCTCTTCACAAGTCTAGGGGGAAAAAAAAGTGGTGAATGAGCCAGTAGGAGGCAAAAAGGGTTATAAAAGATGAGACTTAACAGCAATCATGAATTTAAAACATTTTTATATAAAGATTTATTCCTCTTGAAAAAAAGTCTTAGAGAATAGGAAACGAATAATCCACTTTAAATAAACAGAACAAGCAGCTACTGTGCATGGAGGGGATTGGGAGGAACACTTCTCCATTTAGGTTTTGGCTCAGGATTAACTGAGAATAGTTATACAAGGATTTCAGCTCCTTTAGGATCGATTAGTATTTTTCATGTATACCACATCCACTGCAAGAGCACCATGGAACAATTATGCAAAATTATACCTTATCTTTCCTGCCTGCCTAGTAGAGACAGACTATCCCAGCCCAGAACCTTAAGATGCTGCATTTTAATAAATGTTATTTATCATTTTTGCCTCATGTCTTGAGGCAACAGCTAACAAAATGGCTAGTCATTCTTAGTAGGTAACATACACAGTAGTAAATAATGAATACTATTTCCTGCCCTATAGCATTCTTTCAATATATGACAACAGCAGCAATACCACTAAAATATTTTAAGTTGAGCTGCTGAAAATACAGATCCCACTGCATCTTCTATTGATACATAAGAGCCCTGATGTTAGTCCAGTTTTTTTGAGCCCTCTTCATCTCAGCCTCATTGCCAACAAATATGCCTGAATTCATTAATTGAATGGAAATTAAAAGCTCCTTGATTATTTTAACCTAACAGGTTTTCCTGATTCACTGACAGCATGCAACACCACCACAGAAAGGCCGTTCACAAACGGCCTTTTTTTAAGTGGCAAAAATCCATGGTATGTGCACAAATGTAAATGGAATGGCTACCAGTGATCTAGACACTAGCGGCAATTAGACTATTAACTATAGATCAGACTAAACTGAAGTCAGGTAATCTCTTGCTACACTAGCTTAAGTTTAGTAATTAATGTTGCATGTTGGAAGACAGAGCTAGAAAGAAGGAGGAAGAAGATCGCTTGTAGGAAAGTTTTTCTACCAGTTATGCCTAACCTTGCATATCTACAGGGATCTCCAAATGCTTTAAAACCTTCAACAAATTGGAGCCCAACACTTCTGTCTGGTATTATTCTGGTTTTACAGAGGAGGAAACTAAAGCAGAAAGCATTAGTGACTTCTCAAATAATAAAAGTCAGTGGCAGAGCCAGATACACAACCCATATCTAACTTCCAACCCTGTGCTTTAGCCACCAGATATTCCTGCCCTCACAAAATAAAGTTACAGCACCGATTGCATCAATACTTTATGTAACTAGAGACAGTTTTGCAACACAGAAGTATGCTAGTTTATTTTAAAGAAAACTTCTTTAAAAGCACCTTTGCTAGGATACCTGTTCTCACTGCTTTGCTTTTTTAATTCTTTCTAGGAGATTCTGGTGAAGTGAGGTTTCCTATGGACAGTACCAACACAGTAGGCTGTGCTTCCCCGAACAGCCTGGCTCCCGCCCCCTATTCACCCCCTCCCACTTCCTGCCCCCTGACTGCCCCCCTCACAATCCCCAACCCATCCAACCCCCCCTGCTCCTTGTCCCCGGACCTCCCGGGACCCCCGCCCCCATCCAACCCCCCTGCTCCCTGTCCCCTATCCATGCCCTCACCCCCTGACAGCCCCCCACAGGACTCCCATCCCCTATCCAACCACCCTCTGCTCCTCGTCCCCAACCACCTCCTCCCGGGATCCCCCGCCTCTAACTTCCCCTGGGATCTCATCCCCTTATCCAACCCTCCCGTTCCCCATCCCCTGACAGCCCCCCCCCAGAACCTCCACCCCATCCAACCGCCCCATCCTCCCTGACTGCCTCCCAGGATCCCCCGCTCCCTTAACCCAACCCCCCCACTCCCTGCTCCCTTACCAGCGGGCCAGAGTGCGGCCAGCACAGCAGCATGACTGAAGGGGAAGGGGGACAGCAGGGGAAGGGCCGGGGACTAGCCTCCCCCTCCGGGAGCTCAGGGGTCAGGCAGGATGGTCTCGCGTGTTGGATATGGCCCGCGGGCCGTAGTTTGCCAACATCTGCAGTAGGTGATTATACTGTGACATCGCACCCCATATTCTTCATAGAAATATGGATATGATATGAATATGGCATACCTAAGATATACTTAATGCAAGATGGCTCGTGTAAGGTATCATTGGAAAGGTTATAATTTACTGAATATAATTATCCAATTTCTATGCATGTATCATTTCTGTATCTGAAATTAGGCATATTGACTATGTAACAATTACACGTGTGCGTGTGTCCCACCAGACAACCCACCATCACAGCCTTGATGGGCCATTAGGAAGAAACAACAAGACTGTGAAGATACTAATCTCTTGCCTTCTTGAGATGTAGCTGTGACACTACCAGGTCAGGTGATAAGATCACCTGATACAAAATACCACCTTGGACACCGCTGATATTTTTCCTCGTACAGGGATCAAACAAAGGTTTCCTGCCTTAGGTAAATCCTTTTTAAGGCTGGGGAGGGGGTTGATCTAGACTCTCCTCCATGGTCTACTCAAGAAGAAAGATGCTGAAAGTACCTGAAGGGACAAAGGAACCAACCTGAGAGGAAAGGCAAGGGTGAGTTCAGACTGAGACAGGGATCCAGTCTGTAAGAAGAAATAACTGGATCTCTAAGCTACAGAAACACTGCAACTTGCCTACAACAACATTTAAGGTGAGAAATTACTTCTTGAAACTAGTCTAAGATCTTAAGCTTAATATGCATGTTTTGTTTTATTTGCTCAGAATCTGTTTTGTTCTGTTTGCTATCCCCTATTATCACTTAAAATCTGCCTTTTATAGTCAATACATTTGTTTTGTTTATTATTAAAACCAGTTTGTGCAATTTCTAACTGGGGGGGGGAGGAAGAGGGAGAGGGCAAGAAGTTGTGCATCTCTCTTCATTGAGGAAGAGGGCCAATTTTTATGAGCTTGCACTGTGCAAATCTTTCTATACAGCGCAAGACAGTATTATTTTGGGTTTATTCCCCAAAGGGGGGTGTGCATGTGAGTTCTGGGTGAGTCCTCTCACACAGAGCTGACTTCAGTCTGTGTCTGCAGCTGGGTGTGGCCCTACCTGTGTGTGCGCTGCAAGAGGCCGGAGAGCCTAATTCAGCAAAACAGGGAAGGAAATCCAGGCTGGTGGAGCAGGAGGGGCTCAGTGAAACCCCAGTACATCAGGTGGCATCTAAGAAGGGCAGGTGTGTGTGTGTGGGGGGGGGGGTGTCTAACCCATCACAACTACCCTCTGCTTTTCAGGCCTTCAACAAAATTAGCATCAGAGCATTATGCTGTTACGCAGTCATGCAGATGGCAACTACTTTCATTCATACACACTACAATTTTAAAGAGTTGTGCAACTCAGTCAGTATATTAACACTAAGTTTTATAGACTGAAATCTTTCAGAAATTTTTCTGAAAGATTTAAGTGCCTATTCCTCACTCCTCTGCAGCAGTTTCTAGTAGCCATACAGGAGCCACAGGTGGCATAGCGGCAACCTAAGTAGCCCTACAGTCCCTCCCATTGCAAGCTCTGGTGAAGGTACAAGCCATAGCACTGAGCCCTCAAGGGCTGCTTTAACTTATGCCAGGGGCTGTTTGAGGCCCTGCAGTAGGCCAGAATCCAGGGAGCGTAATGGGCATTTAAAGCCACCTTTGGTCCCCCCTCTCCCTGAACTGAGCCTTCTGTGCTCTGCCTCAGGAGGCACAGAACCTGCCCCCTTCGTTTTGTAAGAACTCTGGGTCAGATAGCAAGAGGTCTCAGAAGCAATTTTTGTGATCCTGGGCTTTGGAATCCCAGAAGAAAGCACTTACCCTGTTATGAAACTTGGCACTACGATAAGACTTCTGTGACAAATTGAAGACCGTGTAGTGGTCAGGATGTCGTGAATCTAAGAACGTCCGCACATCTTCAATGTGATTCCTGAACCCCAGTTCAACCCCTTCAGCAGGAAAAGACATAACTGTTGAGACCAAACACAAGAGTGAGTACGGACCACAACAGGGTTCAGAAGTTGGTTCATAAAACACAGATTACCACAGACCGCATCATTTCATTTACAAAAGTGACTGACACTTACCAATGATTCTTGAGGTAACATAAGAAATATCTAGCTCTCCCTTGGTGTAACTAAAGGAAAGAAAGCAGGGAAGACACGTTAACATACACACCTACATACAGAAGCCAAGACAACAATGTTTCTCCACAAAGACTCACTTCAGATTAAGTATGGATAACAGATGAGACAAACTACTTAGTACACTGGAAGTTAAGTCTTGTTTAGACAGAAGTAGAGTTTTAAAATGTTGCTTTCCAACAATGGACTGAACAACCTTTTTATACCCAACTGTCTTTAACCCATTGCCTTCTTTTTTCTCTCAAAAGAGCATCCTCCACTTTTCATCATCATTATCTGCCTTGACTTCAATTTCTAATGGAAATTTTTGAGCAACCTGCACAGTCAGTAACTTTCACAGACACCTGAAAGCCTCTCGTAAGATCATGAACTATGCAGTGCTCTGCCAGCTCAGTTATCCCAGAATACACAGTGCACACCACAAGGCGGCACCAGAGCACAGTGCATAGCTGAGGTGCGGTCAGCAGCAGTGACCAACAGCATGCAACAAGTCAACAGAATTTTCTTAAAAAGGTAGCAGTCAAGAATGGATTTAAGGATGGAAACAATAAGGGAGGCTGAATAGGGAGAAGTGAGATGTTAGCGAGAGGTTGTCATCTCATGTTGAGCAGCAGATGGGTGAGGGAACAGAGGTCAGTCAGTTGGGAGAATTGGTATTTAAAAAGACAAAAGACGGTCTGCATAGGATAGAAGTGGGATTGCACAAGGGATATAGAGGTAAGAGTAGTAAAGAGACTTGGAGAAGAGAATGGATAGGAAAAGCCCATTCCGATGTTCAGGAACTCTGACATTCACTCATCTCAAGGTTACAAATCTTGCTTTAGCGGTCTTAGCTTCATTTAAACCATATACCCAATTATAAGACTGACTCATTCATAAAGGTCACAGCAAAGAAAAGCAAAGAAAAGCAAAGCTTTCTAGATAAACTGGTCTTTTTCCAGGTTCTTTGTCCAATGCCGGTTAAGAACAAAGTAGTTTCCTTCCCCACTAACATCCTGCAGCTACAGTATTTGTTTTACCTGCGTTGAGAGGCTTTGGTTGTACTATACCTGGCAACAGATTGCATAACTTTTGAAGAGGTATCTTTTAGGGTGTCCTTCAGGTTATCCTTCAAGTTGCTGAAGAGTCGCCCTGCTCCTCCTTTCACCATGTCTAGTAAGCCTCCCCCATAGGTGGATTCCATATCTGGCGATGATGCCCCTTTTAAAAAAAAAAAAAAAAAAGTCACACAGATGTCACTCATTCAAAACAAAGAACATACTGCCAACAGGCACGCTGCTTTAGCCTCATGCTAACACAGCTGAGTGCTTTGCTTAAGATCAGGAAACAGGTTACTCTCACTGATCTCCAGCTAAATATCGATTTTCAGATTTGTGGAAGCACTCCAAGGTGAAGATTTTTAGGAGTTGCTAGCATTGTGTGCAAGGCATCAGGTTGACAGTCTATAGCAGGGGTGGCCAAAGGAGTTAAAGTGCAGCTCCCGGAGCCTTCCACACTCCACCATTCTCTGCCTACCGGGGAGGAGGGGGGTGTGTGCTCAGGGCTTCTGCTCTGCGGGAGGGTGGGGCTAGGAGCTTCTGCCAGAGACAACTGCTGACTGTAAGAGTGCGGGGGCGGGGGGGGGGGGAGGAGGGTGCGCAATTTGAAGGTTCAGACCTCCCAACAGCTTGAGTCACACACCCCCAGGCACACTCCCCCTCTTTCCCTCAGTGGCCCCTCCCCACAGCTCCCAGGTGTTAGCTCTGCAGGAAGAGGTAGCAGCAAACAGCTGGGAGCTGCAAGGAGGGGGGGGGGGTCTCTGCTTTAGCTCCTTGGGGAGAGGCAGCAGCAAAAGAAGCTGAAGCCCCAAGCTCCAGCAGGTGCCACCCGCAGGGCTGAAGCCTGGAGCCCCAGCAGGTGTGTCCCAGCTCTCGAACGTCTGACGATGGTCATATGTGGCTTGAAGGGTCAGTAAGTTTGGCCTCCCCTGGTCTATAGAATAGGCACAGTATGGGCAAGAGCAGTACAAGCTATGCTACTTTTTGTCTCAACCCAGCCTCCGGGTACAAGCAGAATTCAGTTTCCATCAAGGTTGCCCTTCCTGTAACTGACTTCTCTACCATGAAATCGAGGCAACAATCTCAGCAACTCTTATCACAGCTGATGTGGTCACCAGCCTGAATGCATCTCAGAAGTCACAGGCTCGGTCTCCCAATCCCTGAACATCTAGTCTCCTATGAGAAATACAAACCAATAGCTTTTCTATTCTCTGCCTTCTACCCTCGTAATACACGCAATATGCAAGAGGGGATGATAGTAGGCATCCCATTTCACAGACAGGGTATCTTGGGAGTGGAGATAGTCATGGGGTTAGGTGTTCCTGGCAATATCCGTTGTCAACAGGCAAGGTAGGTGTGTCAATTTTATCGGGGGAGGGCGAGCAGAAGGGACATGTTTGTGGGTTTTATTAAAACCATATATGTTCATTGAACACCCTGCATAATGGGCCTTGGACCAGATTGGGACATTAATGTAATGTAAACAATAAGAGGCGGCATGTCTTCACACTTGTGATTTAATGCTAAGAAGCCAATATGATAAAGTGAATGTTCCAGAGCAAAACAAAACAGAGTGTTAGTATGGTGGGTTAGGGTTATGCAATGTGTTCTTATACACAGTAGATCCTTCATGTCACAAATTAAAAAAAAGTGATTTGATATTTATTTTTATTGTAATCATCAATAATTAAGTTATGAAAACCTTTTTTATGGATGCCAGTACAGCTGGCTCAGTGGCTGCCTGAACTGCTCTACAAAGTAAATCCAGTTTCTACTTTGCTATAAACTACCAATCCTATGTCCCTATTTAAATAATTTACACTACACTTGCTGTTTAAAATCCAAACAGTAATGGAGACCACATAATGAACCAATGGATCCTACAGTTTGAAAGTTATGCTATTATCACCCTTTATCTAAGGCATGTTTAGCATACGGTACTGTGGTAGTTTCGGAGTAGTTAGAATGGGATCCCCTACAGAAGCTATAAAATTTAAGACTGGTCAGCTGATACTGCTGCCCATTAGGAGAGTAGATACTACTCCCTTCCACCCCCCACACTTCTAAATAGCCATATGGTAGTAAGAGACTGATTAAAAGTAAAGTGTTGGCTTTCAATTGAAGTAAGGTGAGCATATGACAGGGGAATATGGAAGAACAGTACAGAGAGATGAACATCTGGTATTTTTAACATATAAGAAAGTGGGAGGTAGTTTTGTACTCAAAGATACTCTTGGTTTTTTCAATTCACCTTAAAGAGAACCGAAGGGAGACAGTAGAGAACATGGAAATACAAGAAGTAGCTGAAGATAGGGGATAGTCAACCTTTGAAATTTATTTGCTGAAGGAACTAAAAAAAGGACACACTGAAAAGGCTGACCAAAAATAAATATGCGCAACAGTTAGAAAGTGAATGCCTGGGGAGGTGAGAGAGGAGAGAGACTTTCTTAAAAGAGAATCTAAAAGCCATCTTCATGGAGAAGAAAATTAAGACTGATGCAAAGGTAGAACAAACAAGTCCATATGTGCTACAGATAGCCATGGTGCTGGAAAAGAACTGAAGAAGAAACTCAACTTGTTACCACTGAAAAGCTTAGATAGTTGGTGTCAAGCAACTGAGGGCACAGAACCAATAATGAAGGTTCAACAACGGGCAGTTATCACAGTTATCCATCCTACACACATTGAGAAGCCTACATTACACCAGCACTTGACATAAAACCTTGGTAGTTACTGGACTCAGTATCTTCTAGTCAGCGAATTGGAAGTGTCCTATGATCCGACAGATAAAGCGAATTTCCTAGTTACAAGATACAGTGCAGATCACTCAGACAATTTACAAGAGAACAAAGTGACATTTCATTCCAGAGATAGCGTATCTTGAAGCTCTCTTTCTACTGCACATTATCCAGGGCCGGCTCCAGGCACCACCCACAAAGCATGTGCTTAGGGGGGCGGCGCAGCAGGGCGCTCCGGCTGCCGGGGAGAGCGGAGCCACAGCAGGCTCGCCGCCCTCCCCCCGGCGCTCCAGCCGGTCGGGGAGAGCGGGGCCCCGGCCGGGCTCGCCGCCCTCCCCCCCAGCACTCTGGCTGCTGGGGAGAGCGGAGAGCCCAGCTGGGGCCCTAACCTGCCGCCTGCCCCCCCCCTCCCCCGCGGCAGGTTAGGGCCCCAGCTGGGCTCTCCGCTGAGCCAGCCCTGACATTATCCTTTAATTATAGAGAATATATATTCATCAGCAGCTCCTCTGTCCCTGGCAAACAAACACCCTCTCCCAAAGCCATGCAAAAGCATAAAAAAGTGTTTAAAACCAGAACAAATCAGTATCACTGAGCAGAAGTGATAGAGCATCTCACATGCTAAGCAAACAACGGATACTGAAACCAGGAATTAATCCATGATAAGATAAGAAAACAGTCTGTTCAGGTAATTTCTGTATAGTCATTTCTTTTTATGAAAGTAGAAATCCCAGATTTGTCGTCTTGTTTGTCTTATACATGCTAACTAGTGGGGCAATATTTTTACTGTTGAGAAAGAGAAAGCTGATTCTGCAAGTGCAGACATTAATTTTTAAAAAAATTAATTAGCTATATCATACCATGAGTCTGAATTAACCAGGATAAATATTGAGAGAGACAAGGTGGGTGAGGTAATATCTTTTATTGGACGAACTTCTGTTGGTGGAAGGGAAAAAGCTTTTGAGCTTCACAGAGCTCTTCTTCTAGTTACCTTCTCTTCTCCTGAGTATCCATGTTAGCTTGGATCTGAAGCTAGACAAACTAGCATGGACACTCTGGACACCTTCTCCAGGCCTAAGGAAGAGCTCTGTGAAGCTCAAAAGTCTGTCCCTTCCACCAATAAAAAAAAATATATATCACCTATCTTATCTCTTTCAGATCCTGAGACCAATACAGCTACAACACTGCAAACAGGATAAATATGGTCATATTTGCACCATCTGAACAAGACATTAAGTTATATCCCACCAGCCTCTCTTGTTGCAACCGTCAAGCAAATCTAGTGTCAACTACCGCCATCATTGATCAGCCAGCCAGATGCCACTTCTGGGAGCGCATTTGTCATAAAAAACAGGACATACAGCCTATCTTCAAAGGCTTACTTATATGACGCATATAAACCTCAGTGATCAGCAGCAGACAGAGTTAGGGCTTGTCTACACTGCAACGTTGTCAACAAAACTTTGGTCTTTCACGGGTACTTAAAAAAGCCCTCCCTGCAAAAGACAAAAGTTTTGCCGAAGTAAGTGGCGGTGTGAACGCGGTTTGTTGGCAGGAGCGCTCTCCTGCCGACACAGCTAACGCCACTCACAGGGCTGGAAGTATTTTGTCAGCAAAAGTACAGACAAGATACTGACAGAGCGTTCACACACACTAACTTTTAGTGACAAAACTGTGTCGACTGTGAGGAACTAGCCTTGTTGCTAAAAGCTGCGTAGTGTAGACAAGCCCTTAGCATCCTAACCACTATCCACAAAACTCTGTTCCGTTCTGTAGATGAAGAAATCAATAGAACTTCAGCAGTACTGTACCTACAGTTATTCTTTTCTTTTTAAATGGAAATCATCAGAATGTTGGAGGAAGGAATTAAGCAGATTTTTAAAAAAGCAACACAAGTTAGATTCAATTGACGACCTCTGCTAAAACTCCACTTAATTACGGTTTTCAAAACTGTTAATTAGAAGAATCATCAGTAGCCCTGGTGCAGTTCTAATGAAGACAATCAACAACCAAGGATCATAGCTGAGTTTAAGGGAACACTTCTCAATATAAGCTGCTCTCTGAATACCAAAGGGAATGATTCAGACCCTAATATACAGCTCAACAGATTGACACATGCTTGGTAGGGATGCACAGTTTGTAGCATAATGTTCTTTCAGCATTCAGAAGAATCTATATTAAACTAGAATACAAGATAATTAATATTTGGCAATAAGCGTCTTCCTTAACATGTGAAGGCAGCAGGCACATTTTGCAGTGTTGTTTGCACAGACTGTATATTACCAGTGTGGGGAACTAGGCTGCTGCACAAGACCATGAGATCCCCCCCCACCCCCCAGGAAGGAGCAATTGTGTCGCAAGTGCTTATTTGCTTATGCTTTAACAATATTAAAAGTATTAATTAAAACCCATAAACATATATGTGAAATTCAGTGTTAAAACCTAATAACGTTTTATTCTACAATGTTAGGAGTGTGCCAATGTATCGTCAAAAAATACACCCCTGCAAGTTAGAATGGCAGGAGTACCCCACCTGGCCTTCAATCCAATATTCTGCACATTTACTCATAGCAATCTAGTTAACTTTGACCTTGTGTTAAATTTCTGTCTAGTGATCTTATCCTTGTTTGTGAAGAACTGATTCTTGCAGAGTATGAGATTTTTGTTCTGTATGCAGCAGGACTCCTTTACTAATTCAATTATTGGATAGTCACTGAAAAGCTTAAGTATTTCAGAGACACTGTCACTTTTGACAGCGTCTAGCTCTGTATAATTTGGTCATTAGTTATGATACAAGTTTTAGTCAAGGTATTTGCCAACCATGACTTTTTACTTTTCCTAATAATGATGAAACCTTTAATAGTGTTTTTAATGCACGTATAATGTAAAATACTAGTGAAACAGAAGCTAACATGCCTCCCCTTTAAAAAAATTGCATTAGCAATGACAATTTTTCCATCTTCTCTCTTTTAAGATTTCCACGTCAGTGACTCAGACTGGTAAAGTGACAGTTTGGTTCGTTTAGTTGACAAGTTCAAACATTCATCTGTCAGAGAGAAAATGAACGCATTCATTTTCAACAGGCAGCCTTTCATTCTGAAGTTACCATGCGCTCATATTACACTGGTCTACAATTTTTGAGAAGTCGTCTGCTTCAGAGATAAAATGCGCTATTGATTATGTATTTTGATGTGCTGAATTCAAATATGACAATAAAACAACTGATTGGCTATTGTTTCTAAGATATTTAAGTTTTTACATTTTATGCCTTCTAAAAAGAGTGGGAGCTCATGCAGGAGTGGACTGATTGCAACTGAAAAGGTGGACAGACCTTTATAAAGGGGGAACAGTTCTGCCCCCTGGATGCCTCACAGAAATACAAAACAACTCCTATAATACTGGTGCCCATTTTTGGCTGGGATGCTGAAGTTGCATCATACTGGGGGACCAGTCAATTCACCTTTAACCAACATAGATCCCTAGCCCAGCAGTTTCTCTTGGATGACACCAAACTGGTGCCAGGGGTCACGGGGAAAGCTCCATGACCCTAAATCAATTCCAATCGCACCACTACAAATATGCTGCTGTGGGTAAAGAGATGGGCAGCTCCTTGAAACTCCCCTTCCCTCCCTGCTCCTGATACAGCATCTAAATATGAATGGCTCCTGTGGCCAGCTATGTACAGGATTAAAGGTGCAGGAAGCAGTGCCCTATTCCATGTTTTCTGCTTCTACTCTCACACTACCCCATTTTGCTGAGAGAGCAGGAGTCCCACCCTCCAGATACACCAATGGATCTTCCCTGGCATCAAGCAGCATATACCCTTTGGGGAGGGAAGGGACAGGAGGAGCAACAGAGGAAGAGGAGACCAAAGAACAACAACCATTCATTCAAAGTGGAAGGAAGACAAGAGGAGAAAGATCTGAGTCCAAAGGGAAGAGAAGGAAGAGATGGAGTTCTACTGAACCACATCCTGGCATGATGGGATAGACTGGAGGAGCGACGGCCTAGTGGACAGAGACCTGAGCCCAATTCCCAGCTCAGCCACAGATTTCCTCTATGACTTGGGCAAGTCATTTAATCTACCTTGTGCCTCAGTTCCCCATCTGTAAAATGGGGATACCATCACCTCACAGGCATGAGGAGGAGGATAAAAGTCATTAATGACCAAGGCACACTGATGCTACAGTGATGAGGACCACATAAACACCTAGACAGTGAGGCATCACCAACAGCAACACAAGGGTCAGGAACTACCGCCCTTCCCTCACCTTTAAACTTCTTCTCTTTCAAGTTTCAATTCCTTTATAATCAGTCTTATCTTGCTTATGCTCTTCTAGAGCCATTTAATTATTGGGCTCTCTCTGAAGAGGAAGAAGTCTTAAGAGTGAAAACCAACAGACCCACCAGAGGTTACTTAAATCTATTGTGCAAAGGTCACTACTAGAGCTGGGACTAGAATGAGAGCTGCTGGTTCCAATCCAGTGCTCTACATACATCTTCCCTGAATGCAGGGTTCTTAGAGACACTTCTTATATAGTGCGTTTGCAGACAGATACTAGGATAGTGATGGAGACGATAGCAGAGATGAGTTTCCTATATTTTGACAAGAAGCTTCCACAAGCAGGTCACCTCAGCCTGTGAGAAACCCAGTGTGCTAGAGATGCATGTGCTGGCAGCAACAGGTGCAGGGCTAGGACACTTTCCCATTTCAGTAAAGGCTTTTTCTTATACCTTAAGAAGGAAACAAAAAGCCATTAAGCAAACAAGCATTTAAAATGCACTTTAATATTCAGACTAGCTCTTGGAAGTTTGCAGTGTTGATAGGACAGTATTTAACTTGAAATGGGGGGTGAAGGCAGACATGCAAGGTCAGGAAATTAAGCCAGATAAGACCCTTCATTTAGACAGCTAACAAACCAAGAAAGTCCCCTTTAAGGCAAAGGCAAACAGAAGTACACAGAAAGAGAGCAAAGGAATCAGGTTTACTTCAGCTTACCAACATCATTAGGGTATTCTCCATGGGACAGCTCCCAGTCCAGGAACATTTTTCTTCCCTATACTCTTGCACATGCTCTCTGCTCCCTTTTGAGGGAGACTGAATAGTCACCAAGCCTCCAGGGCTAACCCCACCCTGATCTCTTGCAGATTCCTGCAACAAGAGCAGGCAGCTGTGGTCCTTGCAGCAAGTTAACCCTTTCTCACTCACTTCCCCCAAAGAATCAGGACTGTCCTCCCTCCTGGTGCAATCTGGTCCATTTCAGAATAGGAGGGGAGGGATCTTTAGGGCTTTTTAAACATTGCTTATCCATGGGTATAATGTAATCACTCATAGGGATAATTTAGTATTAGCAGTATCCAAAGAGGGAGTTACTCTACCAGAAGCACACGTATAATCACCATAATTGTCTCTTAAATATCATGGCAAAACTTTAACAAAGAAGCTCCCAGGAGTATGCTCCAGCACCCTATGCTGAGAAAAAATATCTTCCCGTTTCCCCTAGTGGTGATGACTCCTGTAAATTGATGGCAGAGTATATGTTAAATTTACTGTGGCAATAAAATAGAATATAATTCAAGTCAGAGTGGGAACTACAGATCCATTCAAAAATCAAAAAATGGAAGATTTCTATTTTCTTCTACAGATCAGTGCTGCTTTCATTCTGAAAGTATTAAATGCTCTAATGAATACATGGGGTTCCATGATAGAAGTCTGACATGGTACTTAAAGGAGCTCAGCCAGCTCTGCAACTGACTTTGCACAGGTGCTTCAGTTCCCTGACCATTTCCAAATTTCTGGCTCATTATGCCACATTTTCCCCCAAAGCACTTCACTTTACAGATCTTGGAATTGTTTTTTCCTGAAGTCATTACCATGGCAGCATCAGGGATGTCATTTGAGTTTTGTTTTTAAACAAACTCTAAGACATACAAACACCTCTATAATTATGATCCAGCACTTCTCTTCTAAGTCAATGTTAAGCCACACAACAGCTCTGTGATATAGGCAAGAAGGGATCTAATCCTGCATTCCCTGGGGCCCCAGAGCTGCCAGTGAAGTTTCTTAGTGCTTCAGTATTATCCCAATTTTTACAGAAGGGGAAAGTTAAATTTATGACTTGTTCAAGGCCATAGGGAGCGTCAATGGAGATTAGAATTGAGGATATCCTAACTCACTTCTTTCCCTTAGACTATGAGTCTTGACACTATCTTCCATGCTTGTCACTTAGTGCCTTTCATCCGAGGATCTCAAGTCATTTTATAAACATTAATGGAGATATACAAACCCACACTTAAAATGTGAAGGTGATTGTTATTTCTAAAGGACACTTCTCTGCACAGGTGACTCCTTTCAGCCACTCATAAGGAATAATATTAAGTGCTGCATTTGTCAAATATACTTGCAAGACTAGCCATCAAAATCTAACAAGTGTTAGAGAAAATCCTTATCCCATGCCTATTTATAACTGCAAATTGGAGGTGATCAGTTATATGCTGTGCACCTCCGAGATTCATCTAATTTAAATGAGACACTTAAAGCACCAAAGTGCATAGTAGTTTTATAAATGGAACTCACTCACATTAATGAAAATTACCTGCATAAATCTCTCGGGCATCCAGGAAAGATTAGACCCTAAACTCTGCTTCTAAAGAATTAGCAAATTTGAAAGAAGAAATATTTAAGCTACAGCTTTTGCTCATTTGATCCAGTTACCCTTTTAATTTTTGTATTAGTTTTTCAGTGTTGTTAGATTCCCTAGAATCCTTCAAACACAGGTGTACAAAACGCATAACATGTATTGCTATTATAAAGCAATACCTGAGATGCTCAGTCCCTGTCAGAAACATACCCCATGAGCAAGATGTGCTCTGACAGAGTAGATCAGCAGAGCACAGTAATCAATTCCAAAGGTTTGCCTACCCTTTGGGATCCCATTACAAAGGTTTCATTCCTGTACTTCTAGTAAATATCTAGTAAAAAAAAATAAGACTTGCAAAGTGAACTTTTAAAATGGTACAACTTTTGTAGCTCCATGATGTAGCGGCTTAGCAATGTTGGAGAGGCAGTCAGCTAACAAGCCAACAGGCTGTGGTTGCTCTGCCGTGACTGGTTATGTGAAGTATACAGCAGAAGGAAGAGGTTTGTTGCACTGTGGTCTAGTGCAGTGTTTTCCAAAGTAAAGTAGAGCGTGTAGCCCCTACCCCCACCTCGCAGTGGAGGTGGGGCAGCATAGAGAGGTCTCAATTGTTCTCCAGAGTCTCAGCTTTCATTACAAAGAGTCTCTAGTTGTTAAGGTTGCAAAGAAAACCTCAAAAAAGTGACCTGAGTGGAAGTAATGCAGTGATGTTCGCTTGGGTCTGCAGACAGCCTGAGAAACAATAGTGCTGTAGTGTGAACTGCCTCCTTCTTCCCCATGCGGGCTAAGTCAAATGTCGATGATATTTTAAAATGTAAACATTGTTGATGTTTCATTGCTGGTCTAAGAATGCAAGAAGATCTACACAATCTACACTGAAGGACCCCTCATTTTGGGTAGGCTTTTACAGCACAAGAGGGAGCACAATTGGTTACATTCTCCTGAAGTGGGGTTCCACTTTCAAAAGTTTGAGAAATACTGGTTGAGTGGATAATGCACTGGAATGGGAGTCAGGAGACCTGGAGGTCTATATCCAGCTCTCCCACTGATCTGCCATGTGACCTTGGGCAAGTCACTATTTGTGACAACTCTCTGCCTCTCACCCTTCGCCTTGTCCATTTTGGTTGTAATCCCTTTGGGACAGGGACACAGTATATGTTTTTACGATGGCTAGCATGATGAGTTCCAATCTTGGTGGGGCATCTAGGTCCTACTGTAACACAAATAGGTAAGGGAATACAGCCTTTGATGAAGCACAATTGTGATTTGATTGATTAATTTTGATCAGAGAGAGGGTTCTAACTGAAAGTTTTGATTAGCTGTTTTCTATGAAGAGTAAATGATGTTTCTGGGTACTGTTCTAGTGAAAGAGTTATAAAAGGCAGTGATTTATCATATTTCTTGGCACTAACACTTGTTTATGAAGTTACAGTCTACATCTATCAAAGCACAGATGCATTCTCTCAGACATTCATCTAGGACAAAACCAGCACATTACTGGAGCACAGTTCCATGTAAAATGGCCATACATTAAGATCATCATCCAACTATTCCTTTAAAAACATTCACACTTTTTTTGAAGGTTGCAAGTGAGACAATTCTCTAGGACAGTGGTTTTAAACCTGTGGTCTGCCGACCCCTGGAGGTCCACGGGTTATATGTAAGATTACCAAAGGGGTCTGAAACTCTGTTTGACATTTTTTAGGGGTCTGCAAATGAAAAAAAGTTGAAAACCACTTCTGTAGGAAGCTGGTAACCTAGCCAATTTACCTCTCCTCTAAACCCCATTCTCTCCTCCCTCTCAAACCCAAAGTCAGGAAGAAACAAGGAAAAAAACTTATCTGGCTTGACTGATCATGTCCATTTCCCTTCATAATGCAGGATAATAGTCCAAGGCAATGACAAGTCGATGATTACAAATATAAAAGTATAAGAACTGCCATACTGGGTCTCCCCAGTATCCTGTTTCCAACAATAACCAGTACCAGAGCTTCAGGGGAAATGTACAGAACAGGGCAGTTCGAGTGATCCACCCATCTTCCCCTCCGGGCTTCTAGCAGTCAGAGGTGTAGAGTCACCCCAAACATGCAGTTGCATCCTTGACAATCTTGGCTAATAGCCATTGATGAATCTATCCTCCATAAATTTATCTAGTTCTATTTTGAACCCATTTATACTTCTGTCCATCACAACATATCATGGCAATGCGTTCCATAGGCTAATTGTGCATTGTGTGAAAAAGTACTTCCTCTTGTTTGTATTAAAACTACTGCCTATTAATTTTATCAGGTGAACCCTGTTTTTTGTATTGTGGGAAAGAGTAAATAACACTCTCTATTCACTTTTTCCACACCAGTCATGATTTTATAGCCCTCTATTGTATCTCCCCTTAGTCGTCTCTTTTCTAAACTGAACAGCCCTAATCTTTGTAGTCTCTCCTCATATGGAAGCCATTTCATACCCTTGATCATCTTTGTTGCCCTTCTTTGAACTTTTTCCAGTTCTATTATATCCTTTTTGAGATGGGGCAACCAGAACTGGACGGAGTAGTCAAGGTGTGGGCACACCACATCCTGATATTAAACGGATATTATATTTGATCTTAGATGAAAGTGTGTGGAGGTTGGGGGGAGAAATAAAGGATGTACAGGCACAGACAATCTAAAAATGAGTCCCTACTCACAATTTTGTCTTAAATTTCTAAGTAATGGTAGTTTAAAATAAATATATAATGGCACCAGCACCCCCTAAGCATGTTAGTTTTACTGTGGTAAGTAATTTATGCTTATTCCTGCTAACTTAGTCCTTCAAAATTACATATCAAATTAAATTACATATCAAAGCACCAGCCTGTGAGTATTACATATTAGGCATCAGTAGAGTGCTGATTCTATTATGTATATGCTCATGGTTGAAACTTCAGCTTCTGAAAAGCTAGTGTGAAGTAATGTTTTCTCAACTGAACCAAGGAGTTAAATTGCACTTTTTATGCTTTTAGCCTCAGTCAATAAGCATACACGTGGTTTCCAATACATTTAGCTGTTAAATAAATTTAAAACATGAAATAAATTTGATATCCCAAAATGTACAGAGCGACAGCAGTGTATAAATTCTATAGTCACCATGACAAGGGTGAGATGAGAATTGAAGTGGTGGAAAGAATTGCAATTTACTGAGGCAAATGCAAGGGACAAACCAGAAAGAGCAAAGATATTGCAGGCAAAATAAAAGGATCTGTAATTGAGATCGGATTCCTCATTGGCAGCAAGAAGACACAAACTGAAAAAAAGCTAAAATTACATGACTTACATGACTTTAAGAGGGGATCAAGGGGTAATAGAGCATACCCATATATCTAAGCTTAGAGGAGGAAAGTTTCTGTAGTCATTGATTAGAGACAAAACAGAACATCTGGAAAAGTACAGACTGGGGAAAGACAGCATGGATTAATAAGAAATCATGACTACATCTGATAAGTTTCCCACAATGACAATAAGACACAAGAGTAAAGCAGTACACACTTCACTGAGATTTCAAGAAAGTTTTTAACGTTACACTGTACACATAACTAGCAAGGTTTATAAGATGTACTGAAAATCCCAATTTAAAACAAGGTCTTTGTAACAGAGGTTAGTGCTCATTGGGTACAACTTGGGTAAGAGTAGGCACATCGCAACATGGCAGAGAACTTTGTTACATCCACTTTTCACGCATACTTTACATCCCCAGGTGTAAAGATATCACAGAGTATACATCTGCTATATTGACTCCCTGAGGAAGGAGACTGGAGCATCTGCATGAGTGTCAGGAATGAGGCCCTGCAGCTGCATCTGTCCATTCATCAGGCAGTCAATGAGCACAGCTGGGCGACAGCAGAACCACCTGATTGGCTAAGGCAGTCAGGTGGCTTGGTCTTCAGCAAAGCAGCTGCACAGGATCAGGTCTAGTCAATGCACACCTATGAATTCTCTGCCTCCCTACGCTTATCGCATTCCAAGCCCTGCTCCTGCCTAGATGTGCCCTGCACCCAACCACACTCCAGTTCTGCCTTTGCTGTCTTCAGATAATCTGGTTCTGCCTCTCAGCTCTGATGCCTGGTGCTGACGCTGTCTCAAACCTTGCCTCTGGCATTTGGACTCTGATCACTAGGCCTGACTACCTATGACCCAGTCGCCTGACAATGAGGCAAAGTATCTTAGACATAGACCTGGAGATGGAGTGGGAAGGGATAGCTCAGTGGTTTGAGCATTGGCCTGTTAAACCCAGAGTTGTGCGTTCAATCCTTGAGGGGGCCACTTAGGGATCTGGGGCAAAATCAATACTTAGTCCTGCTAGTGAAGGCAGGGGGCTGGACTCAATGACCTTTTAGGGTCCCTTCCAGCTCTATGAGAGACATATATATGGAGATATACCTATTTTTTATATTAAATGAAAATTTAAACACTAGGTAAAAAAGACCAGTATTCAGACCCTAACTCAAGAAAGAGAAAGGGGCAGGGAAGATGCCACTGAGCAGGAACTTGAAATTCAATTTTAATATTAGCCAATGGTTAAGAAAACAAGTATAAACTGGGATGTATAGAGAAATGATTAGATCACAAAGCCCATGAGACTATAACAGTGTTACAACAGCTGGTGCTCCTTCATCTGGAGAATTGTGCACAGTTTGGCCATTTTACAATAAGCATCTTGAAGACAGTAAAGTTTAAAGATGGAAGAATAAAGGGTCTTGAGTATACGGGAAAGCTAAGTTCATTAGAAGAGGGTTGATAGTAGAGGGTAATGATTGAGGTGCATGTAGCTCCCCAACTATTGAATGGAAAGGAAACGCTTCTTCACTAAGCTGTTACAGAGTCTTCAGATATCCCTCGATGCCTCATTGTCAGGAGACTGGGTCATAGGTGTTTTTAAGAGGCTGAGGAAGATAGGTCCATCAATAGCTATTAGCCAGGATGGGCAGGAATGGTGCCCCTAGCCTCTGTTTCCAGAAGCTGGGATTGGGTGACAGGGCATGAATCACTTGATGATAACCTGTCTGTTCATTCCCTTTGGGGCACCTGGCATTGGCCACTGTCAGAGGACAGGATACTGGGCTTGATGGACCTTTGGTCTGACCCAGTATAGCCGTTCTTATGTTCAATTCGTGCCCTGCAGATTTCCCACAGAGTGACAGGGTCAGGAACATGAAAAAAAGATAAAGAATTTTTTTCTAAGTAGGTAATTAGCATAAGAAACAGACAAAGAGGCAGTAAGAGAAACTGCATAAAGAATGCTAGACGGGAGGGTGACACACTACAGGATACAAACGCTGACTGAGAAGGTCGAGATGCTAGTATGAACTGCAGGCTCTTCTGAAATCTGATGAGTGTACCCAATCTGTATAACTGTCTACGAGTATATTTGAAACTTGTATAATTAAATGTGTACCTGGCTAATGTGAATAATTGTGTATGGTCATTGTAGGAGGTCTGAGGGGATTCACTGACGTCAATGAGAAACTGAATTCTAGCAACATGCTACTGTTTGCAAACGTTAAGGTTGCCTCCAACGTATACTACCCCATTTTACTGAAGAACAGCATTTTATACCATTCCTATACCCTTACGGCCTGAATTCCTCTCCTTTCCTGAACATACAACCACATTCTTCCTCTATTTCAGATTCACAGCCTTTCAGCAACTGAAGCATACTGGTGTCATAGAATCATAGGACTGGAAGGGACCTTGAGAGGTCATCTAGTCCAGTCCCCTGCACTCATGGAAGGACTAAGTATTATCTAGACCATTCCTGACAGGTGTTTGTCTGACCTGTTCTTAAAAATCTCCAATGATGAAGATCCCACAACCTCCCTAGGCAATTTGTTCCAGTGCTTAACCACCCTGACAGTTAGGAAATTTTTCCTAATGTCCAACCTAAACCTCTCTTGCTGCAATTTAAACCCATTGCTAATTTACATAACAAATGTGCGGGTCTATCATGTAGCACCACACTGGCGATTCAGCCCTTAACTACCGCACACTGAAGCGGGAAGGTGTTTGCTGCATTGTGCTAAGTTTTAACCGAATACCAGGTCAGCGGATTTCCCTCTGTGTTTTAGCCAGTGATGTGTCCTGTAAGTAACACTAAACATACTTCAGTTACAGTGAAGCCACCCCTGTACACAAACACATACACACAATCTATTTCATGCAATATAGACAAGATTCCAAATTAGGTTTGGAAGCAGCAAACTGAAAGGTTGTAGGCATAGCACACACACCCTGGCTAGATCTCTGGTAGGGTAGCTCTCAAGTTAGGCTACGTCTACACTTGCACGCTTCCCAGGCTACTTTTCCATGTACTGCTAGCCCATGTACCTTGTGCCTGCACCAAATGTCCACGTGTGCTGTGCTGGGGCACAAGTATAGACCGGGCGCAGGCATATTCCCATATACACACTGGCTGCCTCTTTTCCGTACCTGACGATAGCGCTACCATTTCAGGGACAGTATCCCAGAATCCTCTGCATCATGAGAGACACTCTGGGAACTGCCTTGCTGTGTGTTGCTGGTACTGTATGCCGCCTTCACACATTTTGCAACGGCAGCTCCCAGTTCTCTCTCCCCTCTGCCAAACTGCATTAGAAGATATCGAGCAAGTCCAGAATTATGCCTGCTCGTAGGACAAATGTTCATGTGGTCCAGTACTGGTTGCTGGAATGGAATGGGTCCAGAAATATTTGAGATGCCAAAGATGGCTGACCAAAAGGCTGAATGAAAATCCACTGCAGTCCCATGGAACAGATGTCTTCAGTGCTGGGATTGCAATAGTATGCCCATGGGTGGACCGCTGCTTCTGGTCCTGGAGAATGAGCACCGTGTGGTGGGACCACATTGTCTTGGAGTCCTGGGATGATGACCAGTGGCTGCATAACTTCCAAATGAGAAAACAGACCTTCATGGAGCTGTGCAAAAAGCCTGCACCAACGCTCCAGTGCCAGCCCACTCATTCTTGAAAATGCATACCACTCCAGAAGCAGGTAACGATTGCCCCTTGGAAGCTGGCAACACCTGACAGCTACCGGTCAGTTCCAAACCATTTTGGGGCTGAGAAGTCAACTTTTTGGGTGGTGGATGTTCAGGTTTGCTATACTGTCCCTATTGTAATCTACCCACAGGTGGCTGCCATAACTGAAGTCCCTGAATTATAGTGGGATTTCCAAGGATGGGTGCGAGGGCAGTTCTGAACCATGCAGGGGGCAATCCGAATACTTTGCCCACTGAAGGGAGCCGGTGAATATGTGATGAATTTATTCTCCGAGGCTCCGTGGGCTTCAGGGGTTAGTTCATGAACACCAGTGCTGGACACCTGTGAAAGGTCCATGATGCCAGGAGCTCAAGATTGTATTGCGGGGGGTAAAAGGGACTTAACTGCCCAGAAACGATGTGGTTATATCCAGTGTTTCTGTGCCAAAAGTTATTTTGGGAGATCTCACAAAGCCAGTCCTAACATGGCTCATGCAGCCATACCCCGACATCACCAACCCAATAAAAAGAGACTTTAACTACCGACTGACTAGCTGCAGAATTGTGTTGGAGTGCACCTTTGGGCATCTGCAAGCTCACTGGCGAAGCCTGCAGATTCACCTGAATGTCATTGTAGCCAGAGCAGTTCACATTATCATGGCATGCCATGCCTTGCATAATACGTGTGATGCTAAAGGGGAATACTTCCAGAGCAAGTGGGTACAGGACAGATCCGGTTTTCAAAATCTATACAGTCAGCTGGATCCCTCCCACGTGCACACTGCTCCTGGTTCCTGGAAATTCGTGATGTTATTTGCTCACACATTGTGGATTAGTGTGGAGCCAGAGTGTGACTTAGGACTGGAACGCGATGGTGCTGCTGGAAAAACCTGATCGAACATTGCTACATATTTGTGTTGTGATATACCTCAGTGGGTTTTGATCCCCTGCGGACGATGTTAATGTGCTAACTGGAAGCAGGTAATTGGGCAGGGGCCCGCAAGGTTAACACCTTTGGCGGTGGTTTTGTGCCATGGAGAGTATATATTCACTTTCGTGCCATCATTGAGCAATGTTTTTTGTTATATGGTAACAGCTCTGTTTCAGGGTGCTTTATGGGGAGCAATGAAGCATTGTTAAAGTTATTTAAAAATAGTTCTGTAGGATTTGGGGAGGGGCTTCACACATTCCTTCCTTACAATGTTTTCTGACACCGTTGCTCATAGCACTTACCCTAGAAACATAGAAGTGTAGGCCTGGAAGTGACCTCAAAAGGTCATCTAGTCTAGCCCCCTGCACTGAGGCAGGACTCAGTGTTATCTATACACCCTTGACAGGTGTTTGTCTAACCTGTTCTTAAAAACTTCCAGTGATGGAGATCTCATAACCTCCTCAGGTAATTTGCTCTAGTGCTTAACTACCGTTACAATTAGGACGTTTTTCCTAATGTATAACCTAAATCTCCCTTGCTGCAATTTACTTCTTATCCTGTCCGCAGTGATTAAGGAGAACAGTTTATCACCCTCTTCTTTATAACAACCTTTTACATACTTGAAGACTTATGTCCCCCTCCCTCAGTTTTCTCTTCTTCAGACTAAACAAACCCATTTTTTTTCAATCTTTCCTCGTAGGTCATGTTTTCTAGCCAGTTAATCATTTTTGTTGCTCTTCTCTGGACTTTCTCCAATTTTTCCACATCTTTTCTGAAGTGTAATGCCAAGAACTGGACATAGCATTCCAGTGGAGGCCTAATCAGTGCTGAGCAGAGTGGAAGAATTACTTCTTGCTTACAACACTCCTGCTAATACTTCCCAGAATGAGAGGTGGTGGATTTTGTTTGTTTGTTTTTTGTCGTTGTTTTTTTGCAACAGTTTTACATTGCTGACTCATTTAGTTTGTGATTCGCTATAACCCCCAGGTCCTTTTTTGCCACACTCCTTCCTAGGCAGTCATTTTCCATTTTGTATTTGTGCAACTGATTACTCCTTCCCAAGTGTAGTACTTTGCATTTGTCCTTATTGAATTTCATCCTATTTATTTCAGACCATATCTCCAGTTTGTCAAGGTCTTTTGAATTCTAATCATGTCCTCCAAAGTGCTTGCAACCCCTCCCAGCTTGGTATCATCTGCAAACTTTATACGTGTACGCTCTATGCCAGGGGTGGCCAAACTGTGGCTCGCAAGCCCCCTCTTTTACCATTAAAGTGCAGCTCGCAAGCTCCCTCTGCCCCCCCATTCTCTGCCTACCAGACTGCGGATGGCGGGGCGGAGGCTTGGGACCTCTGCCTTGCAATGGGGTGGTCAGGTAGGAGCTTCTGTCCAGAGGGGAGGAAGGTCTCGGGGCTCTTCCTGCAGTTGCTCTTCAGGGAAGGCTTCCTCAGTCGGCCTGGTAGAAATGCAGAATCACATGCTCCTCTTCCTCCAGGTTTCCTCAGGCTTCCTCCAGAGTCCCTGCTGCCTCCTCACTGTGCCCCTTAATGGCATCTGGTCATACAATAAGGCCAGCGGGATTGAGGAGAGGATCGTGAGTAACTTCAGGCTCCATACTTGCAGTCCTGGAGGGTGCCCGGTCCAGCTCATCGTAGCATGGGCATGTGCTAGGTCCCCTCCTGGAGTGATCATTGAGTCCTTCACTCTCCCCTAGAAGAGCCTCAGGTCCTTCATGTGCATGCAGCAATGGGCTAGCTAGTGAATCCTGTCTCCTCCAGCCTTCATGAAAGGCCCAGTTAGAGGAGAATGCTCGGATCAGCAGGAACAAAGCTGTGAGGACGGTGTACTCCGAGCACACACTGATCAGAACCCAGGTGTGTTCCAGAGACTAGAAGCAGCTCTTGGAACATGATCCATGGTCACCTGTCCTGAGCAATAGAATTCATGGGAGAACTGATCTGAAGTGCTCAGCGCAGGTTGCTACTACCCCAGCAATGGAAGGCGGGAGGATCAAGTCTGGGATCTTTATGCCTTTGGGTAAGGGTCAGGCAGTATGTAAAGGGATGAGTGCATTGTGGGAATAGCCCTGGAGGACTATCGATACCCATGACCTGGCACACACCCATTGGCCATGTCCATACTGCACTATAGGACCGATATGGGGCCATGCCACAGCAGAGGCACGTACCTACCCACACCCCCATGCATGTAGCTTTTGTTCTGTGTGCTATCATTCAGGATCATGCTTCAGGGTTTTAGATATGGATAATAGGGAGGTCATGACACATCAAGGCACATGTAATGGTGTACAGTCACAAGTGCAGGTGTAGCCTTCCAGGATGTGTGCCAAGCTTATCTCCTCTTCCACAAACCCCACACCTTTTACTGTTCCTATTCGTATAACCTTTCCCCACACACACTTCCAAAAAGGGAGATTCACCCCTCTCTCATTTTCAAACAAGAGGCATTTCTTTACGTCCTGTGTGAATTATCTATAGTCACAGAAATGCAGGGCTGTAAGGACCTCTGGAGGTCACCCAGTCCATCCCCCCACACTGAAGCGGGATTAGACTATCCCTGACAGATGTTAGCTTAAAAAACCCAAAGTCAGGGATCGCCCAGCCTCCAGGAATGCTGCTCACTCAAATGAGGCAGTATTAATAAGTGACTTGCACACTCATCCCTAGCATTTACATCAATTTAAATATTTTGTCCAAATACTGATTTTACGAAACTTGTAACACCCATGTTTTGGCTTCACCTTTTACCTGGAGTTTTGTGCACATCAGGCAGAAACTGCCTCCAGACTTTATATAAGTCCCAAACGGTTACAATGACTGCAAAGGCAAGTTCCAGGACAGTCTACTTTTACAAATAATGTAGCTCCTTTGGGAAAGCTGTTGGGCCTTATTCTCTCCTGTAGGGGCATGAATGACTCTGCCTGAAAGGGAGAATAGGATTCCTCACAGGAGTGTTGTGCAGATAAAAGCATTAAAAATTGCAAGGCACTTAGATATTAAGGTAATGGGGCTATGTGAGTAACTAAAATAGAGCTCTTGACTACAGTAACACATTATTCTGTGCATAAGAAGTTGAAAAAAATATTGGCCATGGTGGCCATGTATAAATTGAAAGGTGCAGAGCATTGTTGCAGGTTCTTGCCATGCAGGACAATGCATTGTAATAAAGACTCCGAGAGAAATCGTCAATACTTGCAGGAATGAGCTTTGTTTATTATGCAGTCACTGCTAATGTACAGAAAGGCTATGTTCACTCCTAGACAGTAAGTCCTAGTGGCTAGAGCAATGGACTGGGAGTCATGAGACCTGGGTTCTAATCCGGGCATTGCCAGTGATCTACTAGATGACCTTTGGCAAGTCACTTTCCCCTCTCTGTGTCTCAATATCCTGACCTGTAACATGGGGATAATGATACTGCTCTCCTTTGTAAGGCACTTGGAAATCTAACAATGAAAAGTGCTACATGTGAATATTCTAGCAATTAAATTCCACATGTAATTTTTCTTCAGTTTCTTTCAATTTCAAGTCGTCGTCCTCCACCAGCTCATGCAAACATACAGCACTATAAATTCCAAGAATAATCCTTACATTTGTATACAAATTTATAAAAGCAACACAGAATGACCACATAAGTAATTTTTTATGAGTAAAGCCTTAAGGTTTTATAATCAGACTGCCTACATATAAACTTCATGACATTTTTGAGAACTCTAGGAAATATTACTGCTGTTTCTTCAGAACTTTACAAGTTTGCCTCGTTGTCTAAACAATATTCCTTAACAACAAGCAGATATATTTTAAGGAAAGGGTACAAAATAACCCAGTGTTACAAGTGACCTGAGCAAAACATCTGCACTGTGAGCAATTCCCCTCTCCCCCCGCCTTCCCCATTGGTCATTCAAGTTTATTTATACCAAATTAAAGATTTTCCTTGTTTGTGAAATTTACATTATGATGAGCAAAATGTGTTGGCAGTCAAAGTGATTAAATGCTGAAACTTGTCAAAGCCATGAAACTTGTTTTTAAAGTTTACACTAAAACTAAAACTGAGAAAAACCAGCGTGTAAAGCTACTGCCACATCACATGCAAGAAGAATCAGGCCATGCTATTCAGTGTTCAAAACAAAGAGGCTTATGAAATGGAACCTTCTCTTTTAAAAATGCAGAGACACAAAACAAAGCAGACATTGTCTGAGAGATCCTCTATCTCATTGCCAGTGATATGGAGATGTCTCTCTCCTGACTCAGACGGGATAAGCACCAACACACAAAGTTTAGATTTGTGGGTATGCAAATTTAAAACAGTTAAAGAAATCCTGATTTATACTTCCAATGGATTTTAGATAATTTTCAGATTATGAATAATTTAAGAACACTGTACAAGACCAATGTGAACAGCAATTTCATTAGTTTTATTAAGCGTGTTCTTACTGTTACTTTCATATTTGTGTGTTTAACCAAACACTCATTTTCTTTCAATATTCAGCTTGTTAGTGCGAGAGAGCATTACTACACATCACAGCGGAAGCAAGAAGTTCATCTTACTCCTCCATTGCCTATTCCTCATTCTCTAACCACTTTCAGCCACCCATAAACTCTTCTCCATATTCCGTATCAGGTATTATTTTTTTCTGTATTTGTTTTATATTTTCTGTCTCTTTCCGCTTTTGCTCAAATCTTCCATTACTAATTTTGCCTTTTTTGTCCTCGTTCTAAATTCAGTCCACTCTAAACCCTGGTCTACACTACGAGTTTAGGTCGAATTTAGCAGCGTTAGATCGATTTAACCCTGCACCTGTCCACACGACAAAGCCACTTTTGTCGACTTACAGAGCTCTTAAAATCGATTTCTGTACTCCTCCCCAACGAGGGGATTAGCGCTGAAATCGACCCTGCTGCGTTGAATTTGGAGTAGTGTGGACGCAATTCGACGGTATTGGCCTCCGGGAGCAATCCCAAAGTGCTCCATTGTGACTGCTCTGGACAGCACTCTCAACTCAGATGCACTGGCCAGGTAGACAGGAAAAGCCCCGCAAACTTTTGAATTTCATTTCCTGTTTGGCCAGTGTGGCGAGCTGATCAGCACAGGTGACCATGCAGAGCTCATCAGCACAGATGACCATGGAGTTACAGAATCGCAAAAGAGCTCCAGCATGGACCGAATGGGAGGTACTGCATCTGATTGCTGTATGGGGAGACGAATGCGTGCTATCCGAACTCCGTTCCAAAAGACGAAATGCCGGAATATTTGAAAAAATCTCCAAGGGCATGAAGGACAGAGGTTATAACAGGGACCCGCAGCAGTGCCACGTGAAGCCTACCAAAGAACCAGAGAGGCAAACGGCCGCTCCAGGTCAGAGCCCCAGACATGCCGCTTCTATGATGAGCTGCGTGCCATTCTAGGGAATGCCCCTACAACTACCCCACCCCTGTGCTTCCCTCCTCCCCCACCCCTCCCGGGCTACTTTGGCAGTTATCCCCCCATTTGTGTGACGAATTAATAAAGAATGCATGAATTTGAAACAACAATGACTCTATTGCCTCTGCAAGCAGAGATCAAAGCGGGGAGGGGAGGGCGGTTGGCTTTCTGGGAAGTAGAGTCAACCAAGGGGGCGGGTTTTCATCAAGAAGAAACAAACAGAACTTTCACACCCTAGCCTGGCCAGTCATGAAACTGGTTTTCAAAGCTTCTCTGATGCACAGCGCACCCTGCTGTGCTCTTCTAACCGCCCCGGTGTCTAGCTGCACGTAATCAGAGGCCAGGCGATTTGCCTCAACCTCCCACGCCGCCATAAACGTCTCCCCCTTACTCTCACAGATATTGTGGAGCACACAGTAAGCAGTAATAACGATGGGAATATTGGTTTCACTGAGGTCTAACCGAGTCAGTAAACTGTGCCAGCGAGCTTTTAAACGTCCAAAAGCACATTCTATCACCATTATGCACTTGCTCAGCCTATAGTTGAACTGCTCCTTACTACTGTCCAGGCTTCATGAGCCCTGGGAGCAAGGGGTAGGCTGGGGTAGGTGCGACCGCGCGGTGCTGCTGACTGGGCGAGCAGCCTGAGGCAGAAGCCTCCCACTGGCATGATATTCCAGGCAGGACTGAATCTCCATTAGATGAAACTTAAAGAAGAGAATGACCTGGAGTCATTCCCATTTTTGTCCAGGTGCCCCTGACCGACCTCACCGAGGCTGGCCAGGAGCACTCATGTCTGCCCACGCGCCCCCCGACCAACCTCACCGAGGTCAGCCAGGAGCACCCATGGGACAATGACAGCAGCTAGCAGTCATATTGTACCGTCTGCCGTCCGCATGGCAAGGCAAGGGGATGTTGCTGTGTAGCACTGCAGTACTGCATCTGCCAGCAGCACCCAGGAGACATATGGTGACAGTGAGCTGAGCGGGCTCCATGCTTGCCATGGTATATCGTCTGCACGGGTAACCCAGGAAAAAAGGTGAGAAACGATTTTTTGACGTTGCTTTCATGAAGGAAGGGAGGGGGGCCTGATGACATGTACCCAGAACCACCCGCGACAATGTTTTTGATCCATCAGGCATTGGGAGCTCAACCCAGAATTCCAATGGGCGGCGGAGACTGCGGGAACTGTGGGATAGCTACCACAATGCAACGCTCCGAAAGTCGATGCTAGCCTCGGTACTGTGGACGCACACCGCCGACTTAATGCACTTAGTGGGGACACACACAATCAACTGTATCAAATCGATTTCTAAAAAAATCGACTTCTATTGAATCGACTTAATTTCGTAGTGTAGACATACCCTAAGGCTGTGTACACACTACTTCTTACATACGTATAAGTTCAGCTGCGCTGCTGTAAGCTCTGTAGTGTAGCCATAGCCTAAGATTCCTCTCTGGAGGTTGGTCTTTCGGATTATTCTTGAACAAAGATAAGCAGTGAACCTATTAAAATGACATAAGGAAGTCTTGTAGTGGTGGTAGTCTGGGATGATTTTCTGCAGCTGTAATTTGGCCCCCTGGTACACATACAAATACATTATGATACAGTTTTTAGTTACAGGATCACACACATTTCTCACTAACACATGCACTGTCTGATCAGCCCTAGGAGCGGTGAAGGGCTGGAGCATGCTCAGTGACGATTGAATCTTTTAGCATTAGCAATTCTCTACTGAGCATGTGCAAACTAAGATTTTTTTCCAAAGACTTATAAATTGGCCAAATTTGGGCAGATTTTTACAGGGACAGCAAAAGGCATATCCCTGATACAAAGACCAGCCATATTTCAAATCCCTGCTCCAAAGCATAGGTGTGGGAGAGCTGGTCAAAGAAAAGAGCTTAAGATGTATTTTTTTTAAAAATGAACAAAACAATGTTTTCTCCCCTAGCCTTGTTCCTGGCAATAACTGGACCATTTTGCCTTAAATTTTCTTGAAAAAATTCAGATACCCAGCATGGAAAGTTTCAGCTGAAATGATTAAAGTTTGGCAAAGTTATATGCAACTGAACACAGGGTCTCATAATGGAAAATGTTGGTCAATCTTAATAAGCACTGATATCAGCCCTATCTAGAATATAATGACTGAGAACAAAAATTATGAAACTATGAGCTAAATCCATGAATCCTACCAGTAAATGTTCAGCATTACTGTGGATCATTTATACCTTTGCATTCCTACTTAATCAAAACAAAAAGTAAAGTCAACACAATTGCAATTTGAACCAGAATGTTAAAATTTCATGTCTTATGTCGTGTCAGAGAGAAACGAAGTTCATATTATTTAAATAAAACAAATTCCCTACCTTGTATTACCAACATCTTAAATTATTCAAACAGGAACTTTCTCCATTTCACTCAGCTTGGACAATGGACACAGACCAGTCAGGTCGTCTCTTGTTTTCATGTGCTAACACGATGTTGCGGGGCTTGGACCAAACACATTTACATGCTATAGACTCAATGGAAAGGGATGTTCAGATCAAAACATGACATACTTTAGTTAAAATCTCCCATTCTAGTCATATTACATTTTGTAATTTATATATTTAAAAAAGGTATTCTTTCATTCTACCTGCATAAGTATCTGGGAAGTTAGAATACAGCCTAAAGGTTTGGTTATTTTTATTGCAAGGAGTTATTTATAGGATTGCAAGCCTATGTTTAGACCTACTTTCAATCTTTAAGTACCATCCAAAAAAGGTTTAGTATCTTTTTTGTTTTGTTTTTTAACTAGAGGGCCATATTTTGAGTTGGGATAAGTTTGCACAACTGCACTGACTTTACTACACCAGCTGAGGAATTCCCAATGTTATGTCTTCACCATAATCCCTCACCACCCTCAGTTCCCTAATTACTTTATAACGTATCTACATCAACACTTTCCTATGCTTCTAGAGTAATGAAGCTACCTTAAATTTAATGTTGTCAAAATGCGAATCTTAAACATTTTCTTCACAGAACAGAAATAACATACAGTGCCTACCTGGAATAAAAGGAATATATTTTGTACATCTGTTTATATTTCACACTGTCGGTCTCTGGGCACTCCTCCTTCTTCTATGCACAAACAAGTCCCTTTAATCTTATATGACTTGAGAAGACAATATGTTATAACTGGCAAACCTAAAACAACACCAAATCAAGTGAAAGCCAGAGTTTGATCACCCCTGATACTTGTTCCAGAACCAGCTTACCAACACTAACACTAAACATAATTTAACATGGGAAGTGAAGAACATTGTATCCTGTTGAAAAGCCAGGGGAAAGTCATGTCGGTAGAAAGTAAATGAGTTATAATCTGGCCAGAAGACCCCATCATGGATTATATATTGTATATTCTGAATATACAATATGTAATCCATATAAAAAAATAAATCAGGAATCACTTTCTCTCATCCAAAAAAAAAAGCACAGAACAATTTTCCTTAACACCATGATAAGGCATTCGTTTAGAGAGAAACCTGAATCACCAACATCACTTCTTGCAGCATTTAGGTGTCTGGGATTGGCTGTCGGCTACACTGGCCTGTTCTGACCCTAACCATCTTGTGACACTGCACCACATCACAACTGGAAGTTTTATACAGATTACCAAGAAAGGAGATTATCTTGACACTTTTGCTGTGTGCTCCCTTTGATAACACATTTTACTAGGTTAGGTTTACTGTCTTTGTCTTGTAGGACTAGCTAATTTCACCCACCTACCCATCCGCATTTGTACAGCTTTAAAACCAAATTATGTCCTTACATTCATGAGCAACTCCCCAGTGGAAGACAATGGGAACCACATGCACACCTGAGAGGTAGTTTCAGCTCTTAAAACTTGTTTTATTCTGCAGATTAGCTAAATTATATATGTATGTATTTACTGTAGACTACAACTGATAAAATCTCTCATTTGTAAGCATAAAAAGTTTAATTGGGAAGACCAGGTGGAAGAAATGGACATCAAGTTTTAAGCAGAATATCACAGTTGATCCAGTATTCCTGATCTTGCTGAGAATACTCCATCCATCCAAAAATGGTTTCATTTTTAGCAGAGACAAATCACTATCAAGAAATCTCATAAGCCAATTTCAATAGCATATAAACAGAGTATTGTTGTTGCACTGTCTAGACACACAGTTGCTTGCAGTACCTCTGAAATTCATCAAATGGATATTATTAATCATGCTAATTACAGCAGTGCTCAAGAGCCAACCAAGAATGGGGCCCTAATGTGCTAGGTGCTGTACAGAGTAGTAAATTACACTTGCCATGAAGCACTGACAATCTAACTAGACAAGACAGACACACAAGGTGGGGGAAGAGGTAAAACACCCAAGCAGAGTGAACAATGTGATGGCACCAAACTGCATGTTCTATGATTTGTTGAGAGGGATGGGGGTTTAGGTCAGGGGAATCATCTAAATGGGGGCGGGGGAAGGAAGGGTGAGAGGGGGACATGACAGATAAGAAGAGGACAAGAGAGGCAGGTGTGGAATAAAGCTGCGGTGAAGAGACTGTAGGAGAGGAAGAGGGTTATAGCACATAGCAAATCAATCAGCACAGGGCAGAGAAAGTCCAGTGAAACCTGTAGAAAGTTCTCTGAATGTCCAAAAGTCCCTGCCCCAAATGATGGGGTGTCTGGCTGGTTCCTCTCTGCAGTTTTTCCCCCAAGACTCCTTTGTGGTGTTGGTGGGACACTCATCTTCCAGCTTCACTGGGGATGTGGTGAGCAGACACCTCATTCAAAGGGGCAGGAACTTGGCAGAGCATGGGGAGAGGGGGGCGAACAGACCCGCCCAGGAGGCCTGGGCAGAGTAACAGCAGTGAACGCTACTCCCAGTGAGAACAGCTGACTGAGCGGAAGGAAGTGAAAAAGGCTAATCAGATTTCTCAACCATTAAAATCGAATACAACACAAGTGTAATGCAGAAGTGTTGGAGACGTCCTGGAAACAGCCCTTCATCATTCAATGTATTTTGTGCATGCAAATTCTAGAAGTTCATAGTAGGCGTTATATAGTTAACCACACAGGGACTCTTGATATTTAGCAGTAGAACTTTTGATATGGCTGAAAATTGTATTAATACCTTTATATAGCAAAATACTATGTAAACACCACCATGAACACTTGTTTTTAATCGAGGGAGGAAATAATGAAAATTGAACAAACAGTAGAGCAATTGCAAGAACACTCAAGTAACATACAAGCTAACATTAAGCAAAGGTCACCATTTGACATTTACTATACACTATTTGCCAGACCTGGCCAGATATAAATATTATCATCTGCCACACTTATCCTCTATTTCTATTATTCTAAAAAACTCCAAGACCAATTGCTTTAATAATATGTCAAAAATACAATATATATTAAGTAGACCATAGCCTCCAAGTGTCTCGGATGGGTGCCTAGATATGAGAACCTAGATAGCTAGAACTTAGCAACCTACTGTGAATAAGCATCAACTGACATACTGAGTCTAGCAAGCAAGTCTAGCACCAACATCACACTATCAAGTATTAAAGTAGATTTCTATGTTCTCTCAGAGCAAGAGGCAGTTAGAAACTAGAAAGACATGATTCATTTGCAAAAAACGTACTTAACCTGAACTTTCCCCACATGTTCGTAAAAGTAACTATTTCCCCGTATGGTACTTCTTATGCCATGAATTCTTTTCCTCAAGGAAGAAATTTTAATATATTTTAACATTAAATTCTTTTCATTACTTGTACAGTGTCAGACTTAGTTTGACAGGTGTGCCTTGGGACTGAACTTCCCCATCCAAAGAATAAGTATTCAAGGAGACTGTGATAGTGCAAACTTCCCTGTATCATCCTCTGAGAGTGCTTAGACATCAAATTGGACCCATAGAGCTCAAAAGAGTACTTCTACGACTACTCAATATACGTCTCCACTCTAAAATTCTCTGAAAAGACTCTAGATAGTAATTGGGATGTGACCACGTGGCCCACTAGGAACTGGACTGAAACCAATTCATTTCTGCAGACATTGAAAGGCCATCATCAGATAAGTATGTTCAAATCACTAGTGACTCAGGCAAATTTGAATATGTGACCTAGAAGTGAAGGGCTCTATACCCTATTACCCATTATTACATGGGCCATCTGGTCCCTCCATTGCAAGATTTAACACATACACACACAAAAAAAGGTTCATGCAGCATGCATCAAAATTTATCCGATTTAATTCTACAAGTTGTTTTTAGAACAAAATGATTCCCAAATGACTTCAAAAGAAATCAATAGACTATATTCAGGATTTCTCCCCCTTTTATTGATTCCCGTTTACCATGGTTTCACAACAGCTTTTCTTCTCTTTGGGGGAAATTACAAAGAAATCAGTTGCAATGATAGTGTAAAATTAAAGGCAAATGACTATCAAGAAGTGTTTCTGATTTCCAGCTCTCTGAAATTGCATTGAATCTATGAATGACCTGACCACCACCCAAACCACCTAGGTTGTTACCACTCTTATGAAAGCTGTTAGCCCGGACAAAAGACTTCTGTTGTCACTTACCATACAGGCTCATGATCATGGTGCCTTATAAAGGTAACTCCACCCTTGTTTAGTTAATCAAGGCTTACAAAATAGCATCAACATCTTCAGGATAGTTGTTTCCTATTCAGTATATTTAGCTGCACAACAGCACAATGCATTTCTCATTTAGATAATGAACTCCCTCCTACTCTCCTAAGCATGCTCATTCAAAAGATTTACCATGCCTGGGAAATGCACAGATTACATTCCGATGGAGGTACATTTTCTTGCTATGGTTTCAAAAATGTCCTGCCATAAGAAGTGTCAGCAACCCCTCCCCCACAGGAACCATACATCAACCCCAGCAGCCCCCTCGTCCATTCGCAGGACAGAGCAGCAGCACCTGGGCTGTGTTTATTCATTGGCTGGTAATGAAGAGCTCTTTAAATTTGCAGGACCTGCCATCTCGGGTGTCCTCTCCCTAGACACTGGGTGAGGATCACATCCAGTGCAGCCAGATCCCCCCTCCCTGCCAGCGCCCGGCTGGGCCGGGGCAGCTCAGTCAGCCCCAGCGAGGAGCAGGAAGGTGGGTCTGTAACACGATCCCCTCCCCGGTCGGCCCTTGGGGGGGAAGCGGGAGAAAGGAGGCCCCTTACCTGAGCTGTCCATGGTGCTGCTGCCGCCGTCCAGATGCTGCGGCTGCGGCTGCTGTCGGGCCGGGCTCCGGGCTGCGGCCAACACGGCCGGGATCACCCCTTGCTTGCTGCCGCCGGCTCGCTCCTTGCTGCCCCCGCCGAAGTCACCGTTGCTCTCCACCAGCTGCAAAGATTCGTACCCGTCATTGCTGGGCTTTTTGCGGTAGCCCCCGAGCAGGCTCATGGGCGAGTCCGGGGTGGGGGGGAGGCTGCGCGGGCAGGGGCGGGAACTCGCACGCGCCTCGCCTTCCCCGGGGGCAGAGCGGCCGCCAGGAGCAGCCCGAGCAGGGCCCTGTGTGCTGGGCGTGGGCCGCCGGCTCCCGCTCCCCGGCTCGGCGCAGGGACGCCGCCGGCGCGGCCTTAGCACAGCGCTCCCCGGCGGCCGCCACAGCCCAGCGCTCGGTGCTCGCAGGCTCGGCGCCCCTGGCCGGGAGCCAGCTCCTGTCCGGAGCCCGGGCCCGGAAGCAATCCAGGGGGCTTCTGGCCCGGCCCGCGCCCTGCCTCTCGCGGCCTGGGCTGCGCGGCACCGACAGGGAGGGGAGGGGCACGCCTGGCAGCGGCCCCCGCCCGGCAGGGCAGGGGAGTGGGTGGGCCGCTCAGCGTGGGGGGGTGAAAAGGCCTAATGGCGGCCTGGCTCAGCCTAAGGCTAAAAAAGCCTCTTAAGCCTCCCTCCCTCCCCCCCGTTTTAAAAGGGTTTGAGGGGGGTGATTTCAGTCTTAGGGCCAGAGTGCTCGCGGCCTCTGTTTGAAAATTCTGTCTCACGTGCGTGTAATACCCCCCCATATATTATATTATCTACACACACCCTGCGTATTATCTACATACACACCCCGCACATATCCCCTATATATTATCTCCATACACACCCCGCACATACACCTTATATATTATCAACTCATGTCTTCTCCGCTCTTTATTCTGAACTCAGTTTTCTCTTAGCCGTCAAGGAGTTAAAAGGAAAAAGAAAACGGAGCAAGTCTCTGATTCGGAGCTATAATTCACCTAATCTAACCATGCCAAGGACTGTAAAACCACAGACAAACTGCAGTCACTGGCACTGCCAGGATACTTGGACCAAACCTTCTCAAACCGGACAATTCTGTCAATGCCACCTTTCTCACCACAGGGCTTAGACTAAATTGATAGTGGTAGAGACATAAGAATGTCCATACTGGGTCAGACCAAAGGTCCATCTAACCCAGTATCCTGTCTTCTGACAGTGGCCAATGCCAGGTGCCCCAGAGGGAAAGAACAGAACAGGTAATCATCAAGTGATCCTGTTGCGGGCCCAGAGGGGGCAACAGGGTTCGTTGCCCAGTGTGCGCCGCACCAATAGACACACCAGGGTGGAGAAACAAACAAAGTTTATTTGAGATCTCAAAGTGGTGCAGGGAGACAGGCACGTCTCAAATCAAGCACAGCACATACAAGCAGGTTTCCCATTTTATATTCCAAGCTGTTTTGAGCAAGCCTTTTGTTCTGGTTTCTCCCTCCTACCCCTCCCTACCCGATAGCAGGTACACATTGTGCATGTTAGAAAAATTCCCGTTCGCATGCTTATCTTCGGCCTTGCAAGCTCTACGCAGTAGGCCTTTTCCTCCCCCTTCCCCCTGCCCTCTTATCACTACTGTTTCTGCTAGTGCGAGCGAAACTGCAGCTGTCTGCTAAAAAAAAGCTGACCATTACATATTCTGCTTCAGCATTAGGCTGCTAGCATGTAGGCTGGTCAAGGTTCACAAGATGGAGTTACTGTGGCTCACTTAGACCCAGAGCAGAGGGGTTTCATCGGGACTTATGGCCTTCCATCCCCCTGAGTTACCAGTCTTATTAATCTCTCCTCATATGGCTGCTGTTCCATGTCCCTAAATATTTTTGTTGCCCTTTTCTGAACCTTTTCCAAATCCAATCTATCATTTTTGAGATAGGGCGACCACGTCTGCACACAGTATTCAAGATGTGGGCGTACCATGGATTTATATAGAGACAATATGATATTTTCTGTCTTATTACACTGGTCTACAATTTTTGAGAAGTCGTCTGCTTCAGAGATAAAATGTGCTATTTATTATGTATTTTGATGTGCTGAATTCAAATATGACAATTAAAACAACTGATTGGCTACTGTTTCTAAGAGATTTAAGTTTTTACATTTTATGTCTATGTATATTGTGTAGATAGTAGTGTTTTAATAATAATTTGTAAACCTAGGTCTTTTCATGTGTTTATGGTTGCTTTACATGATAATATTTCACCTGTCCTGTTTATGTACACTTTAAAAATCAGCAAAATGGTTATATAAATAAAAATTATTATGAAACAAAAGGCAAAAAACTATTATGTACATAGTTTAGTCTTATTCAGTGTCTACTCGGCGCTTCTTGGCTTGTCTCTTGTATTCATTAAATGGAGCACTCTTGTCACTGTCCAGCAATAGTCTGCAAGCATTGATGGGCTCCATTTGCCCTGATAGTGTTTCTCCATTGTTGCAATTTCCTGGTGAAATCGCTAGCCTCGCTAGTCGCTCACTGCTCCGCAGTTCGGTGGAAAAAAATCTAGATGAGAGTGCAAAAAATGTATCTTTAGTGACATGTTGCAACCAAGGCTTTTGTATGCCTTGAGGAGGTTTTCCACCAACAACCTGTAGTAGTCTGCCTTGTTGTTTCCGAGAAAATTTATTGCCACTAACTGGAAGGCTTTCCATGCCGTCTTTTCCTTGCCACGCAGTGCATGGTCAAATGCATCATCTCGAAGAAGTTCACGAATCTGAAGATCAACAAAGACCCCTTCCTTTATCTTAGCTTCACTTAACCTTGGAAATTTTCCACGGAGGTACTTGAAAGCTGCTTGTGTTTTGTCAATGGCCTTGACAAAGTTCTTCATCAGACCCAGCTTGATGTGTAAGGGTGGTAACAAAATCTTCCTTGATTCAACAAGTGGTGGATGCTGAACACTTTTCCTCCCAGGCTCCAATGACTGTCGGAGTGGCCAATCTTTCTTGATGTAGTGGGAATCTCTTGCACGACTATCCCATTCGCAGAGAAAACAGCAGTACTTTGTGTATCCAGTCTGCAGACCAAGCAAGAGAGCAACAACCTTCAAATCGCCACAAAGCTGCCACTGATGTTGCTCATAGTTTATGCACCTCAAAAGTTGTTTCATGTTGTCATAGGTTTCCTTCATATGGACTGCATGACCAACTGGAATTGATGGCAAAACATTGCCATTATGCAGTAAAACAGCTTTAAGACTCGTCTTCGATGAATCAATGAACAGTCTCCACTCATCTGGATCGTGAACGATGTTGAGGGCTGCCATCACACCATCGATGTTGTTGCAGGCTAAGAGATCACCTTCCATGAAGAAGAATGGGACAAGATCCTTTCGACGGTCATGGAACCCCTAACATCACCTGCCAGGAGATTCCACTGCTGTAGTCTGGAGCCCAACAGCTCTGCCTTACTCTTGGGTAGTTCCAAATCCCTGACAAGGTCATTCAGTTCACCTTGTGTTATGAGGTGTGGTTCGGAGGAGGAGGACGGGAGAAAATGTGGGTCCTGTGACATTGATGATTCAGGACCAGAAGTTTCATCCTCTTCCTCTTCCTCATCTGACTCAAGTGAGAATGATTCTGGTGCATCAGGAACTGGCAGTCCTTCTCCGTGGGGTACTGGGCATATAGCTGATGGAATGTTTGGATAATGCACAGTCCACTTTTTCTTCTTTGACACACCTTTCCCAACTGGAGGCACCATGCAGAAGTAACAATTGCTGGTATGATCTGTTGGCTCTCTCCAAATCATTGGCACTGCAAAAGGCATAGATTTCCTTTTCCTGTTCAACCACTGGTGAAGATTTGTTGCACAAGTGTTGCAGCATATGTGTGGGGCCCACCTCTTGTCCTGATCTCCAATTTTGCAGCCAAAATAAAGGTGATAGGCTTTCTTAACCATAGTGGTTATACTGCGCTTTTGTGATGCAAAAGTCACTTCACCACAAACATAGCAGAAATTATCTGCACTGTTCACACAAGTACGAGGCATCTCTGCTCACTCTGGCTAAACAGAAATGTGTCCCTTTGCAAAATCAAACACTGACAAATAAGATAGCACGACACTGTATGATTTCTAGAGCTGAAATAGGGCAATTTGTTCAGCAGAGTGATGTAAGCTTCGTTATGATTGCATCATCCATGACTTCTAGGAATAACATGATGTAATTTATATCATGGATGACGCAATACCAGCTTCAGATTGCATCATTCATTGTTTTGCCTAAAAAGCAAGTACTGTCCAAACCCAGTCATAGATTTATTCATAGATCCAGTCAAAGATGTGTTTTAGTCATTTCTAGTTTAAATTGAGATCCCTTCCCTTTATAACTCACTTATCCTCCACCATTCCCAAGTCAAGGGTCGTATATACTGACCCAATAGCATATCTTGAAAACTAGAGTCAATCAACAATTTTAAGCATCATTTTCGTTCTCAGTGACCCAGAATTAGTAAAGTTTGACTACCTTTATTTCAGAAGCATTTTGGCTGTAGAGCAGTGTTATCTATGCCTTTCTTAATGATTCCCAACATTCTGTTAGCTTTTTTGACTGCCACTGCACATTAAGCAGACATTTTCAGAGAAAAGCAGATGTTTTCAGAGACACAAACAATTTTTTTAAATGTTGGCTCTCTCCCCCTTCCCCTCCTCTCCACTCCCAAATAAATGTTAGGAGAGTTTGTTTTGTTTGTGGAAGGTGCTTATTTGATAGCCCTGGACCATGAAATCCCGAATCCCTGAGTTTATGCTCTTCATGTTGACAGTGCCACCGTCCTAAATGTGTGCTTTAGCCCAGTTTTAGTTTTAGGGTTACCATAATGCAGGTGCCTCTGTGCTGAGGCTGCCAAACAAACGGCTAGTTCATGCCTACCGTGATGGTGGATTTTGTGGTGTGGATTGGATGACCCAAGCTGATGTCATATAGACCAAGAACCCATCTGATGAGACCAATGCAGGATAGGAAGGATGGCCTAGTGTTGGCATGATGGACAGGGGCCAGACTACACTAGAATCACTGCAGCTGTGCCACTGTGGTGCTGCTAATGCAGATGCTCTATGCCAACAGCAAGAGCTCTCCCATCGGCAAAATAAATCCACTTCTGCGAGTGGTGGTAGCTATGTCAATGGGAGAAGCTCTCCCGCTGACATAGCGCTGTACACACCGGTGCTTAGTTCGATGTAATTTACGTGACTTGGGGGTGGCTTTTTTACATCCCTGAATAAAACAGGTTATACCAACATAAGTGCTGGTTTGTAGAAGCCCTGAGACTCAGAAGACCTGTCTTCAGTTCTTGGTTCAGATACAGACTTCTGGTGTGACCCTGGGCAAATCACTTAATATCTCTTCCCTATCTGTAAAAAATGGGTACATTTCCCTACTTCACAGGGGTGTTGTCTGAATATAATCCATTAATGATTGTGAGGTGCTCAGATACTGACTACAGTGCTGAAGCCTATGTGAGCATCTAGATGCAGAGATCGCCAGCCCAGACTAGGTTAGAATGGGTGGTGGTCAAGTTGAAATGTTTGATTTTTATCATTAATTGCTAGCCTGTCTTCTGTTTGCTCTGCCCAATTTATTTTTAGACATTGTATAGGTGGATTTCTCACTGTATAACACAGAGGATTGTCTTTGAACAATACAATAGTCAAATGTTACTCTGCATTTACATTTTAAGCACCCTAGGTAGTTCATGTTTTAGTCATTTCTGTTTGTAGTGATCTAGGAGTGTAAAATCTGACATACAGACTATAAAAAAAAAAAAAAAGTTTAGCCACCATGCAGCTTGCACAGCCTACCAAAGCAGCCAAGCAATGTTATTGCTTTACTTGTGGGCCTCCCCACATCCTGCCCTACTTGTTTCATCACCATTTGGACATAGCAAAACAAATTAAAACAAATTGTGTTTTCCTGTAAAGCAGTAGTCATGAAAGCAGTAATGCCAAGATGAAATTCTATTGCAATTCCCACAATTTGAGGTATTAAAGACACTTGGCTTTCAACCTTATGCTTAACACGCCATGAGAGTGGGCAGCTGGTACAATCATAACTCGTCATGTACTATTGATTATATAACTCAAATTCTATATTGCTGGGTAGAGAAGATTCTAGGCCACAGATGCACCTATGCAAGGAGAACACACAAGTTTGAAAGTGACAAAATAAAGGACACCATCTCCAAAGATATGTAATTTGGAATGAAAATCAAAACTAATTCTGCAGTAGGTTTGCATAAGTTCTGCCACTTCATTATATTGTGTTAAAATACTGTATGAAGTAAAATGCAGAGAGCAAATCTCGCCAATATGCTTCATGTGAGAAATATGTTGACAAGAAACCAATCTGAATATCCAGTAGAGCAAAATTCATGTATTTTTTTCAATTAATCTTGACTGGATCCGTGCAGTGCTGAGAGACACACCTCACATGAGGCAGCCGGTACATCCTGAATGATTCCTATGCTGCCCTTATGCAAGCTGTGAACGTTTGTACAATCAGTCAAAGTGAATTTATTTCTGTTTTCTTTATTCAAAAATACCAAACTGGTGTCCCTGCTCAAAGTGCGACTATTCAATTTTTGCAGTGTTTTCTGAAAGAGTTCATGGTCCTGTTAGGGTAGGTCTACACTACCCACTGGATTGGCGGGCAGCGATCGATCCAGCGGGGGTCGATTTATCACATCTAGTCTAGACACAATAAATCGATCCCCGAACGCTCTCCCATCGATTCCTGTACTCCATCGCCACGAGAGGTGCAGGCGGAGTCGACGGGAGCGGCAGCAGTTGACTCACCGCGATGAAGACACCACGGTAAGTTGATCTAAGTACATTGACTTCAGCTACGTTATTCATGTAGCTGAAGTTGTGTAACTTAGATCGATCTCCCCCCCCCTCCCAGTGTAGGCCAGACTAGGCCTTAGTCCTTGAGTAAAGCCTAGCCCAAGTTGGAGTGGAATAGCCATAGTGCCAGCTGCCCCATTCCAAGGGGAGGGACATCTGCCTTGTTTAAGCAGACTGTTGCCTAGTGCACTTACTGATCTGTTTTCTGTTATCTTTGTCTAGTCGTAGCACAAGAGCATCAGTAAAGGTGGAGCCAGACCCTAAATCTTAACTCATCCTGGACAAGTAAATACTGAGAGTCTCTACTGGACACTCCAATACACAGCCTTTCCTGTTATAAAGTGCAGTGGGAACCTTACTTTGAAGTCATTTTTCATTAAACAGTTTCACTGCAAGCAGAGGTTCACTGTAGCTGGAATTGTAGCTTACACTTCACTATGCACTGAAACAATTTGATATTTGCTTTAGACATCATTAGAAATGGAGTTTCCCTATATTCAAGTTTATCAGGTTCCATTGAAATCTGCAGCACATGTTTTTCTGGCCCAACATTTACATTTCCAGTATTTTACAGGCATGTTGTACTTATATTAGACAAAGCTTAATCCATGATTTTTCTATCAGTTCTTTCCTTTGTATTTTGTAAATGAGGGTGAGGAATCCACAGAGGGATCCATCCTCCATGCATGGATCCTCCCCTTGTATTAATTAATTATTATTATTATTGATTTTTTTTATTACCATAGAGCCTAGGAATCCTAGTCATGGACCAGGATCCCATTGTGAGAGGCACTGTACAAACACAGAACAAAAAGACCGTCCCTTCCCCAAATTGCTTGCGTCACCTATGTTGCCACCTTTAGTTCCCTCACTTTTCTGCAAAGGCCCCTTCACAGGGTGGGATTTGACCAGGGTGATGGTAGCCCCATGTCTGGTGAGGCCTGGACACAGGGATATGCATCGTGCCCTGTGGACAACTTAATGAAGAGATAGTGCAGTCTAGGGCCATATAATTTATTTTCCCAGAGATCCCCTATAAGATGGAGTGCAGAAGGAGGAGCCATAACTGGTCCTTGGTATCATAGTTCCAGGGGAAAAGCAAAAGGATATTTGTCCTCCCTTGAGGTCTATATAAGATCAAGAATGCCATATAAGGTTTAAGTATAATTATCTACATCATGCAGAATTTCCAAAAACTGTACACAAGAGAAACAGAGCACGCTAGAGAAACTCATTAAAAGTGTCAAATAGCTAGTGATATTAAAACGTTGAGATAGATGGTATTTTCATGTTTGAACACAAACGCCATAAGGTGCCATAAATAGTATGGGAGTTGATAGAGACCTAGGGAGGCAGCATGCTCCAGTAGCTAGGACATTGGACTGAGAGTCATAAGAAATGGCCTCTATTCCCTGCTCTGTCGCTGACATGCTATGTGGCCTTGGGCAAGTCAATTCAGCTTTATGTGCCTCCAATTCTTCGTCTTGCCAACTGCAAGCTCTTTAGATCAGAGACTTATGTGTTGAATAAGAATATGAGAACGGCTATACTGGGTCAGACCTATGTCCATCTTGCCCAGTATCCTGTCTTTCGACAGTGGCTGGTGCCACAGACTTCAAAGGGAATGAACAGAACAGGGCATTTATTAAGTGATCCATCCCCTGTCATCCAGTGCCAGCCTCTGGCAGTCAGAGACTTAAGTCTACACTGCAGTTAGACACCAGTGGCTGGCCCATGCCAGCCAACTCAGGCTCGTGGGGCTCAGGATAAGGGGCTGTTTTATTTAAGTGTAGACTTGGGCTACAGTTAAAGCTCTGGGACCATCCCACCTCTCAGGGTCCTAGAGCCCAAGCTCCCACCTGAACATCTACACCACAATTAAATAGTCCTGTAGGCCGAGCCCCACAAGCCTGAGTCAGCTGGCACGGACCAGCCGTGGATTTTTAATTGCGGTGTAGACATACCCTTAGGTATACCCAAAGCATGGGGTTGCATCCCCCTGACCATCTTGGCTCATAGCCATTGATGGGCTTATCCATCATGAACGTAACTAATTCTTTTTTTAACCCAGTTATAGTTTTAGCCTTCACAACATCCCCTCGCCATGAGTTCCATACGTTGACTGTGCATTATGTGAATAAGTACTTTCTTATGTTTGTTTTAAACCTGCTGCCTATTAATTTAATGACCACTGGTTTTTGTGTTGTGTTTATACAGTGCCTCGTACAGTGAGGCCGAATCTCCACTGGATGCTTTAGGCAATAGAACTAAATTCTATTCACTGATATATTTCAGCTGTACAGTGCTAAGAAAAGTATGACTCAATTTAACGAAGGTACAAATATAAGTTGAAAGTTAGTTTGATATCTTAAACGATTCCTTTACAAAGTAAATTTTATCCATAGAAAATATTTATCAGCTCAAAAGTTATTCCATTATGAACAGTGCTAACACATCACATTGCATAAAGGCTTCCACAGACCAAAGGTTTCTGAAGTGAGTACATGAACTGTAACTGACTCCTTTCAGAGATGTACATAGATGGAAAAGTAGTGGTGTGTTTTGAATTGCTGGATGCAGAAGAGTGATAGATGTGCTATTTCATAGGAGGCCAGCTCCAGTTCTTTAAAAAAAATAAATCTTTTTACAGAGTAAAACAATTAAATGCAACCCCAAATCTTTTTTTCTTATTTCACTAAACATTTGCCCCAACTTTTTAACTCATCTTTCTCAAATATGTAACATAAAAGTTCAGCTATGTAGCCTTTTATTTTATTTAAAGTGAATTTAGTAATGTTGTATTACACCACCATGGGTTAGGCTCTGATGGCTATAGTTTCAAGCTCTACAGAGTGAACATCACTTCTGCTACTTGCTTCAGATTTAGAGCCTCTAGCAACACATAAAGTCAAGGATAGTGACCACACATATATGTACAAGTACAAGGTCTAGTCTGTTTTACAAGTTTTATTAAAGTTACAATTAGAGTTATGATTACCCATACATACAGAAATCCTATAAAGACCTATGCTCAAGTTACAAATATAGTCATGCTCACATCCTTAACGATATTCTTAGAGTCTGATGGATGCCTTGCCAATTGATCATCAGTAGAGGGATTGTTCCTGCTGGAGTTTTCCCATAGAGAACTCATTTTACCAATCTGGGAGCTCTCTTTTATCTTGTCTTGCTGACTACACCTAACACTCTGCGCATGTACGTGATGGTGTCCACCCTCTTTTTCCTCATTTGTATTGTGTTCCCCAAGAATATCAGGGTACCCCATTTTTAATAGGTTGTTTGTAGTCCCTTTTATTCTCATTAGCATCAACACACATAGTGCACCCTGTGATTAGGGCCTGTGTTAGGAAAAAATGTGCCTCTAGGGCATTTTGGGATCTAAAATTAATCTTACGGCTAATTTTTCCCAATACCACCCATTGGTACACCTGTTCCCGTAATTTTGTGGCATAGGGTCATTCTTTGGTCACTTACTTATGGCAAGCATTTCTTAAGCCTATGGCCTAGTAAGGTTAAGTTAAAATCTTACAGGCCTCAGCGTGTAAGCCTTGCATTTTAGCCCTATGTACTTAGATTCCTAATACACACTTATCTCTTCTAACTACTAATCAATCTTATACTTCTATAATCCTGCAATTAAACTTTATTTAGCGTACAATGATTATGTATAACACGACATATTAGTTAATCACAACATCACACAGTAAATGAATGATAAAAATGAAGTAATTGGCTACTGCTAATAACATTCTCCTCTGCCTTCAAACATTGACTTGTCTTTAGCTAAAAGCCTGCATTTGGAAGAACTTAGTTAACAATGTAATTTCCTTCCATCTTGCCTTAAAATAGGATATTACCCATACACTTAACTAGTAACATTGATCATGAACAACGCATATAAGTATCACTCATCATAGTATACAGCTTCATGACTAACCCAATATCCTAATGTCTGGTAAACAGGTCACTCTCTCTGGTTTACAGAGGTGAGGGCTGTGAGCTACTCCTGAGGAGAACAGATTAAAGTCTATGGCAACGCTAAATAAGGCTAGCTAATTTCGTATCTGAATATTTCACTGGACTCTATCCCCTTTAAATATACAAAAAGTTGCCTGTATCAATATAGTATTTACATAGGATATTCATTCCCTTTTATTAGTCTATTCTGTAATGTACAAGAAAGTTTTCCTGAAAGTGTAACTCATTTGTATTCTCAATTAGTTAAATTAAATTGGCTCTAAATGCTGTTTAAGATATGTTTTTGTTTCTTTCATCAATGTAGTTCAGAACAATAATACACATGCAATAGGAACTGAGAATCAGAACAAAGCCAAGTTCACCCTAGCTACAAAAATTTATGGTTGAAATTTGTGACTAAATTTTATATTTAGAAAAGACAGTTGAACAAAAGGTGTGTAATTTAAGGAAAATAATTTTGCATCCTAAATCATGAACTAATTGTTGCTTTGATTACTACATTCAATTCCTTTGAAAAGTATATTTTATTCATTATTCTGTTTTACCATAGTGAAACCAAGTTAGTGAACTTTTGGGGGCACTGTTGAAATATTCACATATTTCAAAACATTTTGGGCTAGTCACCAAATGTTGTTCTACGCATTAAGGGGCTGATCCTGCTCCCATTGAAGCCAATAGAAAAACTCCCTTTGATTGGAGAAGAATCAGGTCCTGATAGCCTCATCCAAAGCAAAAACCTTTCCACTGACTTCAGTGGGCACTGGATCAGGTCCCAAATGAGGCTGGATTTACATTGATGTTTAATATACCTGTGTTTTGTGGAATGTAGTCTATACAAAGAATGCAGCTTTTCCATATTATATGTCCTCAGTTTCCACTGATATGACCCTCTCTGATTATTCCAACAGATAGCACATATTTCTATCAATGCCCCATGAATGAAGCTCATTAAAGTACATTCAGATTTTTCATTCAGCATCTGAAGTGGCTCCAGCTACTAATCCTATTTCAGTTTCAGTCAATGAGGCCTAAGGAGGCTCTTTCCGTGGATTTCTTGTGTCACAGCATTTTTTATTTGAGGACATATGAGCAAAAAGGGAATAAGCAAATTGGTGGGGTCATTAAAGCAGCCCTTTTTATGGCAAACTGCTGCACCTCAAGGGTTGCCCAAACCACTAAAGGAATTAGTGTCTGCAGCTTTAAGAGGCAAGGCCCAGGAGAGCAAAGAATGTAGAAGGCAGATGTCAAAAGGTAGAATCCATACAGCAATTCTGCCCTTGGATACCTGTGAATCAAATTTTGAGATTCTGAAGTGCTCAGTGGCTGTACTTGGAACTCATCCCTGGAAATGCTTATTCAATGAGAAGTCCCAGCTCAAGCAAGAAGTCACATTGAACTCAATAGGACTTACCCACATGAGTAAAGGTTTGACGGATGATGCCCTTAATCTGGCAACCCATGCCATGCATCATGCAGTTATTATAGTCTAGTGGTTTTAAGTGTGTAAGATCTGTGCCATCCTCCAAGGAAGAGAACTCCCCTTAGTGAAAATAATTAGTTTAATAAATGTAAGAGGAGAGTCGCAAAGAGAGCTTTCCCCTTGTTAAATGTTTAAGGTACTTAGAATCTATAGCATAGTAGCTAGTACATATTAGATAGTGAGGGATTGTATTCCTTCGATTCCCATTTTGTTATTTTGATGTTTAGCGTAGTTAGACTGCAAGAATTTAGCATAGTTAAGATTCATAATTTTTGGAAAGCTAGCAGAATCCTTACTGGCATTAATAAGGCTACCTAATGTAACCTTTACACTCTAATACCACATTCATCTCTTTGGTATCTGCACTGCATCATTTACATGTTAAAGGTCCAATATGCTGAGACACTGGCTGCCAGTTCTTGATACCTTACAGAATTAGAGTCCAAGACTGGGTTTACATTCTCTTTCAGACTATTTCAAAAACACTGTCTCTAGTAGTGGTCATTACTGAAGCAACCTTTTTTTTTTTTTTTTTTTTTTTTTTTAACACCCTTTAAAAATATATATATATATAAAAAAGCATGACAGTTTTCTTCTTCAGCTATAATTTAGCACTGTAGATAACTTCATTGTTATACAAACAGTTGGATGCCCCTGGAACACTAGAAAAATACTATTTTGGTTTTTTTTATTTAAAAATAAAATTAAAACCTCCCAACTGGACATATTAGTTCCACTCATGCACATCAGTTCCGTTTCTCAAGGCCCTATCTGAATGCTTGATTAGCACATATATTTTATATGCACCCATCTCAGAGATGTACCGCTGCTGCATGGGACTTGAGCTCCATCACCTGCATATTATGTAGCCCTTTGCGGTAGTAGTAAGATGTGCCTCTATTTGAATTATTATTTGATGGCTTGTGCTAGGACTCCCAGGCTCTTAGCTGCATAGCAGGAAGCTGGAAGCCCTAGCCCTAAGACAGTCTGCGGCTGCCAGAAGCTGCGGACTCTGGCAGTCCAGGCTCACCAGCAGCCTACCAGGTGAGCTGGGAGGAAACCAGGCAGGTTTCTAGTAGAAAGCTGCCTGTGTTTGGCAGAAGATAGTTGAAATCAAACTGTTGGTTTACATGAATTCGCGTTTTCCAACAAATGTTTCCCTGGAAAATTCCTGGCCAGCTCTACCTAACCCACATTTGTGTCACCCTTATCCATTGTACTATTGGAAACATTTTCAAAAGTGCCTAAGTTGCATTGACAAGTCATGCTTGAAAATGGGGCTTAGGCTCCAAAGTCAGTTAGGGGTGTTAGAAAATTTTACTCTGTCTAAACTCAGGCTCCGATCCTGCAAACCGTTTAAAGTGGGCAGACCCTCGGCCAGGGGTCGGCAACGTTCGGCATGCGGCTCGCCAGGGTAAGCACCCTGGCGGGCCGGGCCAGTTTTATTTACCTGCTGACGCGGCAGGTTCGGCCGACCGCGGCCCCCACTGGTCGCGGTTCGCCGTCCTGGGCCAATGGGGGCAGCGAGAAGCGGCGCGGGCGAGCGATGTGCTGGCCGCGACTTCTCGCCGCCCCCATTGGCCCGGGACGGCGAACTGCGGCCAGTGGGGGCCGCGGTCGGCCGAACTTGCCGCGTCAGCAGGTAAATAAAACTGGCCCGGCCCGCCAGGGTGCTTACCCTGGCGAGCCGCATGACGAACGTTGCCGACCCCTGCCCTAGGCCTACGCAGAGTTCTATTGATTTCAGTGGGCTGTAGAGAGCTCCTCCCACAAAGATCTGATCACATGGCCAAGGCCTTAGATTGAGTTCTGTGATACAAGGAGCTATGCCCATTTATGACATTTTATGGGTAACAAAATTGCCATCAACGCGGTAAAGCAGCGCTGGGCAGGGGGATGGGGGGCTGCGCACTCCGGTGGATCAAAGCAAGTTTGATATAACGCGGTTTCACCTATAACACGGTAAGATTTTTTGGCTCCAGAGGACAGCCTTACATCGGGGTAGAGGTGTACCACCAGTGCCATGGTTAAAGTATAGAAGCAGGAGTCAGTCTATCTGGATTCTGTTCCTGATTCTGACACAGAGTATGTGTGTGACACTGGATGACTCAGTTAACTTCTCTGTACCTCAGTTTCCTCATCTGTAAAACAGGGCTGATACGCTCCTTCTTCGTGTGGTGTTCAGAGGCTTCATTAATCACTGGGGAGATGCTATACATTGGCCAATAATATTTATGCCAATACACTACTCCCAGGCTTAGTACATGAATAGTGTTTTCGGGAAAATTTTAAATTTTGGAAAGTTTGTCACTGGAAAATAGGTCCCTTTTTCTTTTGGTTCCAATCTAGTACCAAACAATAAGGGCTGGGTAGGATCTGGTGATCTGAATCCTTGTTCCTCTCCTGCTGAAATTCAAAACAATTTGAATTGCTGTTCCTGTTTCGCCCATCTCTAGTGAAAGGTAAATGCAGAGGTGATAAATGTTTCAGATTTGCCTTTGAACATTGAGACATTTGATTCAGGCATTAAACATTTGTTTTCCCATGTCAGATGAAGCCAGGAGTGCTACTGTAGCAAAGCATAAAACAAACAGGGATCTCAAAAGCCTGATTGATGTTTATTGGAGCAGATCAAATACCTCAAAAATATTTACAAACATTTAAACCATGAAGTCACTTTGGTGACTATTCAAGGCCCTTCTTACAGTTTTCCACAAACATTTGTATCTGATCTTGGGTTAGTAAGAATATTCAGCAAAAGAAAGTCACAAACACATTTGCAATTGTACTCATTCAAATACTTGCACCAGAAGTGTTCATTCAGCCATCCAGAAATGTATTTTGTGGGTTTGAGAGTGAGTCAGTCAGGGAGCAGATTCATTCCCATGTGACTTATGGTGTTTGTGCTAGGAGGTTGCTCACTTAAGCCTTTCTTGGCAAGTAGTTCACAAGTAATCTACAGACAGAAATGTTTGTCTAAACTATCTGTCAAATAATTTTGAACAAGTTTGTAAAAATCTACATCTAAACAAGAATGAGTCATGAAAAGAGCAAAGGGCTAGTTTAATAAAAAAAATCGCATTCTGAATAGTTGGCCCAGCTCTACTAAGAATCTTTAAAACAATACATCTGAATCTGAAACTCTTCCAGTTCTCTTTCCCTATGGACCTTCTTGAGCCTTGTCTCAATTGTTATCTGCCCTCAGACAGTACCCATCATTAGGTCTTACCTTCACTATGGAAGGCTTTACCATATGCAGAGTTATCCCCTTGGCATAGCTTCCTTCCTCATTTCCTGCTAAAAAAAATTTCTCAACATTCTTATGTCCAAGGTTTTGTACTATGACCGCATAATTGTTATAGTCTTCCTCCCCAACCCTTTCTTTCCTTGTTTTGATATTAGATCTCATTAATTGGTTTTGTTTGTCTGAATTTTGAAGGGTTGTAGTCATATTTTAATCTTGTTAAAACATTGGAGAGGAGGTATGACCTGCTGGTCTAAGTACAAGATGTAGAATTAAAAGATATGCATTGTGTTCTACAGACTGTGACTCCTTGGTCACATCACTTAACCTCTTTGTGCCTGTTTGCACATCTGAAAAATGTGTATTTTAAAGCACCCCAACTAACTGACTAGATTTGTGGAGGGTGAGAATTTTAGAAGCACTCGCCGTTGTTCCCATTAAAGTCAGTGGGAGTTTTCCCATTGATTTTAACATGAGCAGAATTAGGTCAATGCGGAGTGCTTTGGAAAATTCCAATTCAACTTACTCAGCTGTTTGCCTCAGTCTTGTGCAGCAGTGAGTCACAAAGATTAATTAGCCATTTTGTGTAGAAGTAATGTCTGTAGCTGCACGTTGCATTATAGGGTTTTTCAGTTGTGCTTAAAAGTGCAATCTCAACAATGCAAGAATTTGGGAATCAGTTTTTGCAAAAAAATATAACTTTGCAGCGCTTGAATTTCTTTTTTAAAAAGGGATCATTTTCAATGAAACAGTGCAACTAGCTAAAATAAAGATTAAAAACATCAGACTGCCTTTTAGAAATATAAGCAAATGAGTTACCACTGGATAATTTCAGTTCCTGCTGCGTAATGTTCAGTTTAGGGCACAAAAATTATTGAAAGAGTTTTGGTTCATTTAAGAGAAAAATATTTAAGCATAAATAAAACCCAATTTTTTTATTTAAAAAAAGTAATTTCTTTTTTAAAGAAAAGCTTAAAAACCAAGAACCTAACAGATTTCCTTTCGTAGCTATTTGAGATCCCTGAGCATATTTGTTCAAATCCAGTTCAAATGTCATTTGATGCAGTCAGCACTGTATGTCCAGAAATCCTCATGACCTGATTTTCAGAGGTGTTAGGAACTTTCAGGTCTCATTGGCTTTATTACTCAGTATCTGTGAAAAGAAATCAGGCCATCTGCTCCCCACTAGCTATGATGAAATCAAGGAGAAAAACTCTTAGTCTATAAAATGTTTTAATGAAAAATTATAGAAATGTATCAGATTATTATTCCATCACGTTTTATATCCTACCACCCTGGCAGTTGCCAATGGCTGATATTAACCCATATTACACCTAGCCTATCATTATTTGTATGGTGAGGTGGTACCGAGAGGCCTCAGCTGAGATCAGGACTTCATAGTGCTAGGCACTATAAAACCCAGAGTAAGAGACAGTCCATGCCCCCAAAGACTTACACTTGAAACAGACAAGGAGTCTAAGGGAACATAGAAGCATAAAGAGTTGAAATGACTTGCCTAAGGTTGCACAGCAAGTCAGTGGCAGAGCTGGTAACACAACTCAGGTCTCCTGACTCCCAATCTGGTGTCCTACCCACTGAACCACACTGCATCTCAATCTGCAATAACTATGCGAAGCTGTACATGAGGGGGCGAGTTGAGGATCCTTCCTTACCCCTTCATTTCATCGGCTTCATTGCCTCATTCACTTAGTTGACCTTGCAGAACTGTCCCAAATGGTGATGGTACCTGATCATATTCAGCAGTAGGCCAGAAATGATTAAATGTGGGTCAAAAAGTCTAATACGGAATGTCCCAAGAAGCACATTTCCTTTACCTCCAAAGAAAGACACAGAGCAGGGAAGAGGCGACAACATAACTAGGAGCATTAGAAAAAAAAGACAGAAAAATAGAAGTAGAAATAGTAACCAGCAACGGGGCTGGAAGGCAATGGCAGTTAATCCACTAGTTGTGTTACAAATGTACCTATACACACATACCAGGCTACACCTTTCTTAGTAAAATTTCCTTTTCTTCTATTTTGTCTCTCTCTCTTTCCACTCTCTCCCTTTTGCTTCATACAGGGAAGGAACACATGTGGAGAAGCTGTTTGTATTCCTTATGTCTTTTAAACTTCCAGTGGTGGGGAAGAAGCAAGTTCTTAGAGCCACTGATGCTCCCTTCAGCATGCAGGCCACATTCAAAGAGGCATCTTCAGATCAATTTAGCCTCCATGTTTAGGTTGTGTGAAATCAAGGTTTTGGAAAACCTAAAACCAAAAACTTCCATTGCTTTTTAAAATACCTATTTCAGTGAAATGGGTTATTTTCATTTAGTTGGTTTTAAATGTTTCCCTGCAGGGTGTATAAAACCCCCTTTCCTGCAGTGCCATAGAAAAGGAAAATCGAAGTAAAATGGACTACAGTAACTCCTCACTTAATGTTGTAATGATGTTCCTGAAAAATGGGACTTTAAGCGAAAGGATGTTAAGTGAATCCAATTTCCATAAGAAGTAATGTAAATGGGGGGGTTAGGTTCCAGGGAATTTTTTTTCACCAGACAAAAGACATTATATATATTGTGACAGACCCAGACCAGTGGGGTACAGGAGTCTGGTAGAGGGCAAATATACTGGTCACTGGATGAGTCGTTTTCTGTTCCCTGAGTGACTAGAGAAGGGGCTGCACTAGAGTAATCAGGAACCTGCTAGAACCAGTTAAGGCAGGCAGGCTAGTTAGGACACCTGGAGCCAATTAAGAAGAAGCTGCTAGAATCAATTAAGGCAGGCTAATCAGGGCACCTGGGTTTTAAAAAGGAGCTCACTTCAGTTTCTGGTGTGAGTGTGAGGAGCTGGGAGCAAGAGGTGCAAGGAGCTGAGAGTGAGAGGGTGTGCTGCTGGAGGACTGAGGAGCACAAGTGTTATCAGACACCAGGAGGAAGGTCCTGTGGTGAGAATAAGGAAGGTGTTTGGAGGAGGCCATGGGGAAGTAGCCCAGGAAGTTGTAGCTGTCATGCAGCTGTTACAGGAGGCACTATAGACAACTGCAGTCCACAGGGCCCTGGGCTGCAACCTGGAGTAGAGGGCGGGCCTGGGTTCCCCCAAACCTCCCAATTGACCTGGACTGTGGGTTCTTCCAGAGGGGAAGGTCTCTGGGCTGTTCCCCAACCCCCATGGTGAATCTCTGAGGCAAGAAAATCCGCCAATAAGCGCAGGACCCACCAAGATAGAGGAGGAACTTTGTCACTATATATATATATACACACATACAGACACACATACAGTATAAGTTTTAAACAATTTAATACTGGTACACAGTGATGATGATTGTGAAGCTTGGTTGAGGTGGAGGAGTCAGAAGGTGGGATATTTCCTAGGAATGCCTTACTACTAAATGATGAACTAGCAATTGGCTGAGCCCTCAAGGGTTAACTCTCACAGTATACAAGGCAACAGGAGTGGAGGGAGGGGAGAGAGCATCGCAGACAGAGACACACACTGTGTGTGTGAGAGAGAGATGCGCATTTCCCCTTTAAATACCCTGCCTTGTTAATTAGATCAGCATGTTGAGACCACAGCTGCTGCTGCCAGCAAGCTCCCTCTGTCCTGAGCCCTGTCGTGTGTCCCCCCTGCTGTATGGAAGATGGGGTAAATGGGGTGCAGGGGTAGGGGGACACCCTGACATTAGCCCCCCTCTTCTTCCCCTCCCCCAGCAAGCAGGAGTCTCGGGGAGCAGCTCCAAGGCAGAGGGCAGGAGCAGCACATGGCAGTGTGGGGAGGGACAGCTGCAACTGCTAGCCTGCTGGGCAGCTGCTGCACAGGGAACTTAGGGGAGCAGGGAGCTGATAGGGGGCTGCCGGTCCACCCTGGTTCCAAGCCCCCACCAGCTAGCTGCAACGGGCTGCTCTTCGACATTAGAAGGGAGCATTGCACAACTTTCAATGAGCATGTTCCCTAGTTGATCAGCAACATAACAACATTAACCAGGATGACTTTAAGTGAGGAGTTACTGTAGTCTATTTTCATTTTCCAACCTGAGTGAAATGCAAAGGAAACAATCTGCATTCACAGTAAAAAGAGCAAAGCAAAACTTTCAAATTCCTTTGTAAACAGTTCTGTTTTCACAGGCTGAGTTGCTAATCCTGGGGGATTATTTGTGAAGGTGGATCCCTGTACTTACATGAATTCTCATTGATTTCAGTAAAACAACGAGGAGACCGATGGCACCTTAATGACTAACAGATTTATTTGGGCATAAGCTTTTGTGAGTAAAAATCCCACTTTTTCTCAAGAAGTGGGTTTTTTACCCACAAAAGCTTATGCCCAAATAAATCTGTTAGTCTTTAAGGTGCCACCGGACTCCTCATTGTTTTTGTGGATACAGACTAACATGGCTACCCTTCTGATAACTGATTTCAGTGAGGCTCTGTGCAGGTGCCTGGGTCCTCCTGAGAGGGGATCAGCTTACAGGACTGGGGGCCTTAGATCCTAATGCAAGTAAGAAAATTTCATGGATTTCCCTCAATATGATTTCTAATCTGACAGTTTTCCTTTAACAAGTCCACAAGTGAAGTCTGGCCCATGAGCTATAGTGTGACTGTAGCTGGACCAAACATTTCAAGATTTGCCATCTGTAGTAACCCACCCTATCACTGTTTTCTTCATGAACCTTTCTCTGCTCCTTTATAGGATTCCATTGCTTACTGCAGCAGTGCCCAGGGCCCCCTTGTGCAGCATATTGTACAAACACAGAACAAAGATGGTCCCTACCCCAAATCTGCAGCACTCATAGATATGCCATGCATCTGCTCTCGTGGATGGAATTTTGGGGTTCAAAATTGTTACTCTTCTCTCCACTACCTCCAAAGTAGTTATTCACCTGTACACCCCTCTGCTGCTGTTTGAGTTGTGCCCACTCCCAATCTGTTGCTGTCAAAATACAGAGTAGCATGTAATTGTGGAAGAATAACTCGTGCAAATCCAATGAAGAAACATTTTCGCTCATTGGAAGGGGAACAACTTTTGGCATCGCAAGCTGAACCCTCACGAAGTTAGATCTGTAAATTCACTGGTGCAGGGACCTCTGGCCTGTCACAGTCACAAAGAGGGTATGCCTTCGCCGCAAATTAAGGTGTAATTGTAACAGGTACACTGGTGCTAGTTTTAGTCTAGCTAGCACAGGTAATGGTGGTAGTGAAGACGCAGTAGCATGGATCCCAGCATGGATCAGCAATCCAAATACATAGCCAGAGTTCTCAGCGAACTTGTACTGGAGTAGGTAATAGTCCACTCTGCCTCTTTCTCACTATCACTGTTACCAGTGCTAGCTAGATTAAAGCTAATACCTACCTGCACTGCAATCAGAGACCCCTTTATCCCCCTGTGGTAGTGTAAAAGGCATTCAGATGGATGTAAATGTCATTTGTGCACACTTCGAGGCCCCTTTATATTGCCAAAGTGGAGTACAGAGACCTTAGTGCAGGGGTAGGCAAACTTTTTGGCCCAAGGACCACATCTGGGAATAGAAATTATATGGCAGGCCATGAATGCTCACAAAATTGGGGCTGGGATGTGGGAGGGGTTGAGGGCTCCGGTTTGGGGTGCGGGCTCCAGGGTGGGGCCGGGGATGAGGGGTTTGGGGTGCAGGAGGGTGCACCAGGCTGGGATTGAGGGATTTGGAGGGTCGGAGGGGGATCAGGGCTGGGGCAGGGGGTTGAGCGCGGGGAGAGGCTCAGGGGCTGCAGGCTCCAGGCGGCGCTTATCTCAAGCGGCTCCTGGAAGCAGCAGCATGTCCCCGCTTCGTTTCCTACGTGGATCCACGGGCAGGCGGCTCTGCGTGCTGCCCCGTCTGCAGGCCGCCCCGTCTGCAGGCCCCGCCCCTGCAGCTCCCATTGGCTGCAGTTCCTGGCCAATGAGAGCTGCAGGGGCGGTGCTTGGGGTGGGGGCAGCGCGCAGAGTGGAGCCCCCTGGCTGCCCCTACACGCAGGTGCCAGAATGGGGCCATGCAGCTGCTTCTGGGAGCCGCATGGAGTGGTCCCTAACCCTGCTCCCCAGCTGGAGCGCCAGAGCAGGGCAAGCTCCAGAACCCGCTCCCCTGCGGGAGCTCAAGGGCCAGATTAAAACGGCTGGCAGGCTGGATCCGGCCCGTGGGCTGTAGTTTGCCCACCCCTGCCTTAATGTAAATGAAAACCAGGACTCACATCATCCTCTGTTTTGTTCAGCACTGAGCTCACTGTTGGTGTTTAAATGATCCTTTTGTGGATTACAAAGATTTGGAGTCTGCCCTGTGATCTGTCTTGGCTTGCATTCCTGAGATGTATTTGGATGTTGTACAATAAAAGAACATCAAGACCATTTAAATGAAAGTAGGCTTTGTCCAGCAGAAGAGATTCACTTTTCACAAAGACATGAAGTCACGTCTGCCTTTCACACCTGGTTAAGTGAATCAACGAAAATTTTGTTGAGCCACGGGATTTGACTTTGCCTCTCCCTGAAAGTGTGACTGATATGGTGAAGAACAGGGCTGAATAAAAGGCTTGAATCTCTCAGAAAATCCAGTTCTCCAGATAAATACACTTCATGTTCTTTGCTATCAGTTGGGATGAGAAACATTTAATTTACAATCACTCAGATCAATCCTGAAAGTTAACTTTGAGGAGCCTAGTTCACACAACTAGGTGAGACAGTCTTATGTTCATGAACATAGAGTTTGAAATCTAAGGTCCCAATCCTGCAAATATTTATGCACATGCTTAATTTTTTCAACTACAGGAAATCCCATGGGATCAGGGTGTAAAAAAGATGGTCTCCTGCCCTATATACCACATTACCTGATTTCTTTTATGTTTTAAAAGTGACCTTGCCTTAAAATTTCAGCAACATTAGTTACCATCATCTGAGGTGTCTCTTTTCCGATAAGGTCATGTGACCCTGTCTTAGCTAATAGCAAAACAGGGACCACCGGTAGGTTTTCGAAAGTTCTAATTAAATAAACATATTTGGCCTCAAACAATTCCCTCCCACCTCTGTGTCCCTTCGTCTCCAGGATGTTGCTAAATCTCCAGCACATGTTCAAGGAGTCACAGCCACATACACATATTAACAGGGAGGCCAAGAGTCGAAGCACAACTCTCCTGGACTGGAGTCAGAGGGTAAGGTCACGTAGGGAATTCCCTCAGTTGCAATTTGTTGGTGCGAGAGTCAGATGAACTTTACCCAGAAGTGGGATGATGCTCTGCCATTAAAATCCTAACATTCACCTCCACAGGCCCTGCAGTAACTTAAATAAAAAGATGCTGTGGTACTCAGTGTGGAGTGGCGAATGAGTTGTTAATGGTGCCTACTGTAGGGGACATATTTTTGAGGTCCCCACAGCTCCAAGGATGGTAACTGTGGACATTCTGAATTAAAGTAAGTAAAATTTCTATTTTAAAAAATAATTTCTACCTATATTATTGGCACACCTCCAGGGTTCCTTATGGAGCAGGATGGTCTGTTTATGGCATTGGACTGGGACTCAGGAATAGGGCTGTCTGGGGGAAAAAATATTGTGCAAAATGTTTTAAAACAGAAAAAAATATTTTATCTAAATTTTCCATAAGAAAAAATATATATTTTGGCAGAAATTCAAATAATAATAATAAAACACTCAGCCAAAAGTTTTTTTTAATGTTTGGGTGTTCTGTTTTTTTATGAAAAAAATCCCATGGATTGCAGACATTTAGTTTAACCAAAACCTCAATTTCTAATTGAAAACCAGTTTCAGGAGATATGGGTCTAATTCCTAACTTTGCCACAGCCTTCCTGTATGACCTTGTGCAACTCCCTTAATCTTTCCATGTCCGTGCCCCAACTACAACACAGGGATTGCATATCTTCTCCCACCCTTTGTATGTTTTTGTCTATGAAGTTTGCAAGCTCTTCAGGACAGGGACTGTGTCTCACTATGAGTATGTACAGAGCCTATCACAATGAGGCTCCAGTGTCTGCTCTGCTTGGGCCTTTACATTCTATTGTAATATAAATAATTAGAGTGTGTAAAGTAATATTTATGGGTATTTTCATTTAAGCGGCTTCACACAGCTGCTTATGCATCAATACCAAGGTGAATCAGCATCTCATTGTATCTGATTTTTAAAGTGAATGGAAATTATGGCACCCTCTTTATCTTGTAGCATTACAATTGTGGTTTATAGAATATATTGTGCATGTTTATAGAGGTTTATTCTCCTCTCTTTGCCTTAGCATTAACAGGTGTGTGACACATACAACGAAGAATAGATTCTCACAATACCTTAGCATTAGTTAATACATTTCTGAATGCTTCCAAAGCATATTGGCACACTTCCAGATTATGTATTAGTTGTGTTGATATTATATCCTTATCTACAGTACACAGGCTCTAACACTGATAATTGAAATGTAAACAGACCAATAGTGTCAGGATACACAATCCTGAGTGTGTATTAGATATTAGATTAAAAGTACCATGATTTATTTATATGCTCTGAGACTGTAGGACTAGTTTCTTTAATGTTGATCCAAAAATCCTCTGTACAGGGCATTTCAATGCTACACTCTCTCCACCATCAAAGTAAATGGACCTCCTTTGACAACCGTTTCCTGTTAAGTTCCTCATCCAAGTAGAAGCAGTTTTAGAAAATTCTTATAAAAAAATACACAACTCTGTCAAAAAGATTGGGCGGGGGGGGGGGGGGGGAATAAAAACATACAGCAGGCAACGGAACAGGCTTGGGGCCTATGCTATCTGGCTACATCCAGGATTAATCTGCACCAGGGTAAAGCTGTATGTGAAACAGATTAGTTCAGTCAGCAATTGAACATTTGAGCTTACACTACACCAATGACATGCAGTAAAAACCAGTACTCAAGGGCAAAATTTGATTCCTCCTTAAAAGACAGAGAGCTCAAAAATACTGCATGTATCAGCTGTTAACATTTCTGGGACTACAAACAAGCAGGCTCTGTCACAGCTGACTAAATATAGCACAGCCAGTGTTGTTTTAATGCTGTGTGTACCATCTAAATTACTTGATCTTTTTCCCCCCCTTGAATGATGCTATGACTCAGAGAAAACCCTCACTTTAGGGGATGTTAGAAGATGGAGGCCCTAATCCAAATTCAATATCTGAATACAGGGTTCAATTTTTCCAGTGCTGCAGGCCTTTTTCATCCCCATAGTATCCAAACTATGGACAGCAATGTAGGGCAAGAATATATCAGGAAGAAGTAAAACATCTCATGTTTTAAAGCCTGAGGAACCTAGAAACACTACAGTACGGAATATATACCTTCAAAATGGTAGTTTAATTCACAGCCTCAGAAACATATCTGACGTTCTGTTATTTGTTTCTGCCTTCACCTCTCAGAGCAATCTTGTTTGCATCTGTCTTAATAAGGTCAAAGCAAACTACATGTAACCAAAAGTGATAAAGTCTTTTCTGAACTGACATAATTTTCAAAAATTTCTAGCTATGAAGGTCAGTTTGACCATATGTCCTGAAAAGACTGAATGCCTGTATTTCTTTATATTAAATATTTTATTCTTAAACATATACCTGGTTAATCTTTCCCTCAGAAGCAGAGATGCACTCAACTACTAATCACACCATGCCATTATTATTTTAACCTGAAAACATCACATTATTTTTCAATATTGAAGGTAATATGCTCAGATGATAACAATGTTAAATATACATTTAGGTAGTCAAACAAAGCTTTAATGATCTATATGTAATTAGCTAGGTATGTGGAAAAGGGGATGTTTTTTCAGTTATTCAAATGCTAAATACTCAGCTATGCACTTGCTAAATTCAGCATCTTAACTTGCCATCAAATGGTAATATGTGATATATTGAAATCAGAAGCAGATGTTGATGCAAAATCTTTCTCTCAGCATATTATATAACTGCATTCTTTTTTTACTGGGATCTTTGCATCAAAGATGCAGGATGCATTTTTAAAATGGTTACTCAGCTGAAGATACTGTAAACAGTCCCACTTATTTAATTATGCACCATCTCATTTTTCATCTATTGTATGCAATTCCCTTTATGGTCTTTTCTTACCTTTATTTTCAGATTCTTTCATTCTCCTCTTCCTCCTCTTGCTGCAGATCAGCAGGAAGCCTAGCTGATTTGTGAAATGCTGACTTTTGATTTGTCATTCACTGCCAGTCATGGGTCATGGAGGCTATGTCCATCAAGCCAGGGCACTGATGTGTGATAATTGTATGCAACTGTGTCTGGTATTGGGTTATAGTTAGAATTATACAGAAGCAGAGAAGGATGAGGATGTAAGCAGACATAACACATTTTCTAAAATGTGGCATGGATTAGGATCTGGAGTCAAAGGATTTTCCCTTAATTCAGTTCTGAATCAAGTTTCATTTAAAAAAAAATATATAAATCCTTTGGAAAAAATCAGTGATAAAGGAGCATGTAGGCAAAACAGCATCCAAAAGGTGTTCTTTGTAGAGAACCTTGAAATCAGAAGGCCTCTAATAAGCAAGTGAGATGGCTTAAAAATGCAGATACATTCATTTCTATGTTTTGTCATTCCCCTGGGAATGACACTTGTGGCTACAGATCATAATTCTAATCCCTTCTTGCATTAAACAATCAGTGTAAATCAAAAAATATTATGGATTCAAGAGACTATATTGTAGTGGACTTGAAGCATGACCCATGTTATGTGGATCTATAAATGCCCTAGCTAATTACTAGTATAACTTGATTACTATTCATCCCATAATCCTTAACACTGCAACTATGGCTGCAGCAGGAATATGAGCTATGCATTCTGTTTCTTCTAAGCATGACGTTTTCAAACTAGTTCCAGTGATAGTTTTACCTAGCCAGTGAGTGGGGGAGCACTTCAAGGTGCATTGTAGCAGTGCTCATCTAGGTGGTGTGCCTGAAAGCAGCAGGTGTGAAATCCACAAGTCATGGAACAGCCCACAATCTATGAAACAGAAGCCTAAAAAAAACTATGGTATTTCCCCAGTCCCTTGTGGTGACAACCAGCTTTAGTTAATTAGCATATGGGTAACTAATACATTTTGTAGGACTCCAACTAAGATTAGCCTAGAAGTATCACTGGGAAGCACTCTTCAAAATAAAACTTTAGAAGACTCTTATTCAGTTTGATAATAGATTTTTTCTCTTTTTTTAAGATTCATTTCATAGTTATTGTTTTTTTAAATGTCTGTTTATCTATATTGGTACCTAAGGCTTTGTCATTGTCACTCATGCTGCCCACTTGCAATTGTACAGTGGCAGATTGTATAAAATCTAGACCACCTGCTCTAAAAGTACAACCACTCTTGCTTGCACCATGGGGAATCTTCTTTACCTTTTAGCAATATCAGGCCTGTGACACACAGTTGAGAAATTTGGAGTCCGTCCATTACAAGATACACATACACCAGCCAGATTAAGGTTCATAAGAACAAAGGCCCAGTATATTTGCCAGCATTAGACATGGAATGTACATCATTATATGTGGGTTTTTTCCAGATATTGCCCCTAAGTATTTATAAGTTTCAGAGTAACAGCCGTGTTAGTCTGTATCCGCAAAAAGAAGAACAGGAGTACTTGTGGCACCTTAGAGACTAACAAATTTATTAGAGCATAAGCTTTCGTGGACTACAGCCCACTTCTTCGGATGCATATAGAATGGAACATATAATGAGGAGATATATATACACACATACAGAGAGCATAAACAGGTGGGAGTTGTCTTACCAACTCTGAGAGGCCAATTAATTAAGAGAAAAAAAAAAAAAAACTTTTGAAGTGATAATCAAGCTAGCCGAGTACAGACAGTGTGATAAGAAGTGTGAGAGTACTTACAAGGGGAGATAGAGTCAACGTTTGTAATGGCTCAGCCATTCCCAGTCCTTATTCAAACCGGAGTTGATTGTGTCTAGTTTGCATATCAATTCTAGCTCTGCAGTCTCTCTTTGGAGTCTGTTTTTGAAGTTTTTCTGTTGTAATATAGCCACCCGCAGGTCTGTCACTGAATGACCAGACAGGTTAAAGTGTTCTCCCACTGGTTTTTGAGTATTTTGATTCCTGATGTCAGATTTGTGTCCATTAATTCTTTTGCGTAGAGACTGTCCGGTTTGGCCAATGTACATGGCAGAGGGGCATTGCTGGCACATGATGGCATATATCACATTGGTAGATGTGCAGGTGAACGAGCCCCTGATGGTATGGCTGATGTGATTAGGTCCTATGATGATGTCACTTGAATAGATATGTGGACAGAGTTGGCATCGGGGTTTGTTACAAGGGTAGGTTCCTGGGTTAGTGGTTTTGTTCAGTGATGTGTGGTTGCTGGTGAGTATTTGCTTTAGGTTGGGGGGTTGTCTGTAAGCGAGGACAGGTCTGTCTCCCAAGATCTGTGAGAGTAAAGGATCATCTTTCAGGATAGGTTGTAGATCTCTGATGATGCGCTGGAGAGGTTTTAGTTGGGGGCTGAAGGTGACAGCTAGTGGTGTTCTGTTGTTTTCTTTGTTGGGCCTGTCTTGTAGGAGGGGACTTCTGGGTACTCGTCTGGCTCTGTCAATCTGTTTTTTCACTTCAGCAGGTGGGTATTGTAGTTTTAAGAATGCTTGATAGAGATCTTGTAGGTGCTTGTCTCTATCCGAGGGATTGGAGCAAATGCGGTTATATCTTAGAGCTTGGCTGTAGACAATGGATCGTGTGGTGTGTCCTGGATGGAAGCTGGAGGCATGTAGGTAAGTGTAGTGGTCAGTAGGTTTCCGGTATAGGGTGGTATTGATGTGACCATCGCTTATTAGCACAGTAGTGTCCAGGAAATGGACCGCTTGTGTGGATTGATCTAGGCTGAGGTTGATGGTGGGATGGAAATTATTGGCCTCTCAGAGTTGGTAAGACAACTCCCACCTGTTTATGCTCTCTGTATGTGTATATATATATCTCCTCATTATATGTTCCATTCTATATGCATCTGAAGAAGTGGGCTGTAGTCCACGAAAGCTTATGCTCTAATAAATTTGTTAGTCTCTAAGGTGCCACAAGTACTCCTGTTCTTCTTTTTAAGTATTTATATAGGACCTGAAGAGCCAGAGTTTCAGAAGAAGACCTCACTTTCATTGAATACTGAGTTATTTTGAAAATCTGGCCTGAAGCATCCGAGTGGGAGCTTGTGGGTGCTAAGATCTTCTGAAAATCTGGCCCAACTGTGAGTACTGAGCAGTTGAAAATCTGCCCCCGTGTGTGCCTGAGGCCATAAATAATTACAAATTTAGTGAATCACACTCCCAGCCTTAAGGAGCTTGCTTAATCCAAGATTATCAACAGAGCAATATGGTGGGTGAGATATCTTCTATTGGACCAACTTCTACTGGCGAAAGAAACACGCTTTCACAGAGCTCCTCTTCAGTTCTGTGTAAACTCAAAAGTTGCTCTTCACCAACAGAAATTGGTCCAATAAAAGATATTACCTTACCCACCTTCTCTCTCTCATAGCCTGGGACCAACACAGCTACAACAACACTGCAAACAATAGAGTGGGATGTAGAAGAAGGGGCACTTGCTGGAGAAGAAGTGGGAGCTTGTTCCAAGCACAGGGCAGCCATACTGAAGATGGGAAGCGGAGAGTGCATGTGAAGGAAATGAAGGCTGTGCGTCTACACTAGTCTTTTGCAGGGGAAGTCTCACCAGCACCGTTGGGAGCACTTGAATGGATAGGGCATTGCCTTTTTTACCATCATGTCATCTAGACCTGCTCTGAACAGGGTGAGATGACACCATGGTAACACCACCAGAGTCCTCTCTTCACTAACACTCCAACAGACTGTAAGGAAGTCCTGGGACACTTCCCCCGATAATCTAGCATAGGCAAGACCAGAGACAGCAGCAAGAGGAAAGGACAGAGAGGGACATAGAGAAGGAAAGTGTGAAAGATCCTGGTGTTGGCTGCGACAGGGAAATGATGCCACAAAGCATTTTTCCTACTGTACATTACTCAGTCTACTCCAGGCCGCTACGCTAGTACGTTCGGGTTACTTCTGAGAATGAGGCCCCTGAAGTGCTCTCAGGCCCAGCCAGAGGTTACTTGACTCTTAAGTCGATTTAGTTGTATAGTAGTTTGTCTTCCTGGAACAGCCCAGCTTCACAGAGCTCTCCTCCTTGTCCCGCCTGTCTAAAGGCCATTGTACACAGGAGGTTGCTTGTAAGTATTAGACACTTTGAATATTCTGATAAAAATAAACCCAAACATCTCATGCTCCAGGATGAATCAGATACTACACCAGTTATCTTTGCAATTCCTATGCTTATTTTTCACCGTTAAATCAAGTTTAACTCAGGCCCACTACAGGTTTCAATGTACATAAAGAACAATTTCAGGCATGTTCTTAAATAGTCCAGAGTGATAGAAATGGCATGAACTTGTTCTCTGTTTGTTTTCAAGGATCATCTTTGCTCCTACACAATGTACTCAGTTCCCAGTGAAACTTTGGACAGAGCACCACAGACACAAGTCATATCTCCCTGATTTGCCAAATCTCCTGTTAAATACTGACTCACTTTCCTCGTGAATCAGGCTGGTGAACTGAAGCTTGACGAGTCACAGTTTCCATAACATTGAATACAGCAATGGTGATTAAGAAAGGTGTTTTATTCACAATATTTTCATTGCAGAAGCCTGGAGGAACATACCATAACTCAAATTGGGGTGTGTGGGGGGGTGGAGTAGAACTCTGCTGATTCCTCCTGTCTCTTTCCTTCCTGGAAACTTGTCCCCCCACTACCCCACCCCAATCTTTCCAGGTGCTAAGTCCACAATGTCCTGGAGATGGTTGATGTTATACTGTCCAAATACAGAACAGGCCAGCTCCTCTTTAGCTTATTTGATTCACAGTTGGCCTTAATATTTTGCACAGATTTGCAAAACAATTCTCTCTGTGCAACTTTATCCCCGTTTGCACAGGGATAACAGAAGGATTTAAGAGTGGTTTTGAAAGAGGACTCACTTAGATACATCCCAAATTTGACTAATTTTTTACATAAAAGTATGTTATGCTGATCAGACGCCTTCCAGCTCCCAGTTGCAGAAATGAAAGTGAAGTTTCCTTTCAATTTAGGTCTTTACATGTGCAAAGGAAAACGGGCTAGAAACTTTGTAACTGGAATGTCCTTTACATCTCCAGTTCTCCCAAATCTGAGGAGCTCATGGGCTTTTAGAGGGGCCCAAAGACCCAGCTCTGAGAAACATCACAGCCAAAAAGAACAATGAACTAAGTAGAATACAAGCAGTGAAGCTAAATTACTAAATATTTGCTTTTCATGCAGCTTGGTTGTACACATGGAACTCACAAGGGAGGGGAGCTGAACCACAGTATTCCACAAACAGCAAGGATTCATACAAATCTGGTTTGACTGGTTCGACAAACAAAAGACACTACTTTAAGCAATCTTGGTGAGTATGAGAGTGCTAAGCACCAGGAAGTGAGCAGATGCGTGTTGAAATATTAGGCTGTTGCTTCTGAAATTAAGGTCACCCAGATGAATTTCAGAGGTTCCAGGCACCAGAAATTCCCACTGATGTCAATGGAGAATGTGGATGGTCAGCACCTCTGAAAATCAGACCTCTGGTGAAATGCTCTATGGCAGGGGTAGGCAACCTATGGCACGCGTGCCAAAGGCGGCACGCGAGCTGATTTTCGGTGGCACTCACACTGCCCGGGTCCTGGCCACTGGTCTGGGGGGCTCTGCATTTTAATTTAATTTTAAATAAAGCTTCTTAAACATTTTAAAAACCTTATTTACTTTACATACAACAATAGTTTAGTTATATATTATAGACTTAGAGAAAGAGACCTTCTAAAAACCTTAAAATGTATTACCGGCACGCAAAACCTTAAATCTGAGTGAATAAATGAAGACTCGGCACACCACTTCTGAAAGGTTGCCGACCCCTGCTCTATGGTAATGCCTGCTGGCCAGAGAAGAGCCCTACATCCAGGGCATGTTTTATACATTAAATGGAACGGGAGGTAACATGGATGGAATTGGGGGACAGGTTTTAATAAGGCAAAAATGTAACCCAGAACTTGTACTATCCAGGCTTGGAATTTAATGACAGCACCTGTGAGAACTGGTTGAGCACAGACAGCCTTGCTGAAGGGAATAGGTGAAGAAAGCATTTGGGTGAGTGTTTGTTCCTGTAAGGAAATGGGCATTCACAAATAAATGGGAAAGTAAACAATTGGTAACCCAATTCTTCTTTTGTACAGGCTTTTTAAACTCAAGATGCCTCCTCATATTACTACCGCCATTAAAAAAAAAAATCCATAAAACCAACCATGCACTGCTCTTGCTCACTCTTTGTCTACTCTAATAGAAAAATAATTCCTGTCCCCATGGATGTTATCAATAAAGTCCTAGATCCCCTTCATGCACTGAAGAAATGTGATCTAATATATTAGGAAGTGCCTGGCATAGCCATTCTTTGCTCACCATACAAGCCCTTTAGAGTTTCTGGCTATGGAAAGAGGTCATATTTAAATTTTTGGCTGAAAGCGAAACCAAAAGCTACGAATGTTGGAGGTTCTTCCCCCAGTTCAAGACTGCTGAGCGCTGACTACAATCATTTGGAGCATTCATAGCATATGATCTGGCAAAGGCATGTTCAAGATCATTTTCTCATAGTGGGCCTGGTTCTGCATTGCCCTGAGCCTTATGTCATCATTTACAACTGTGTAAAGTATTACCCTGTGATTTACACAAGTGGCAGGGAAGAATCAGGTTCAGGCTATTGGCTCTGAAGCGTCTTACAACAGAAACTAGTGTACAAGATTAGCACCAAGACAGACATCCTGATGGTAGATTACCAAAGATAAAAGCAGTTAAAACCTCCACCAATAAGTGATGGAAAGAGAATCTTGAAGCAGGTGTGCTCCACTCTCAACAGTAGATTAAAAATAAGTGCTAATCATTTACTGTAATAGTAGTAACATCAGTAACTTTCTAGTAATGACACTGAAAAGTACAGTAGTGCTAGAATTTAGCCCTTTCCTACCAGTAGGAGGTACTGGGGAGAAAGGAAGAGGCTTATAAACTGATTACCTCCCCACATGAAACAATAGCCCAATTCATACACGTAGCAAGTGTTTTAACAAACAGTAACAAGTCAACAGGCTTCCTAGTATCAAGGGAATTATGTGGACTTAAGATAAATTGTCACAATTATCACAAACGGTATCTTGACAAGTGACAGTTTAATGGTCTAGTGGAGAGAACCTAGAACTAGGAAACAGGATTCCAGGTCAAACCCATGCCACTAATAGACTCTGGGGCCTTGGATAAGTCACTTATAAGTATGCGTCTCCATTTACCCATTTGTAAAATGGGGATAAGAACACTTCCCTCCTTCACAGGAATTGAGAGATTTAATTAAATGTTTGTGAAATGCTTTCAGATTCTTGGATACAAAATGCTAGATGTAAATGCAAAGTTTATCGTAAGAATAAAGTGCCTGTTTATCAGGTGCTGGTTTATATGTAGTTAGGCAACTTATTTAGGAACAGATGACTCAGCTAATCTGCACTCTCTGTTGTATCTAACAGCTGAGCAGAAAGGAGTGTTCTTTTCCTTGGTATTTTCCTTAGGACAAATACAATCATCTTATTAAATGTTGCTTCCCACTCCTGGAACATTTTGTTATAATTCCATATTACCCCATACTTGGTTACTGCAGTGTAAACTTGCCTTTGTGGAGAAATAAATTGTTATAATAGACAAAGAAACCCCTTAGTGTGCTGTTTGGTTTATGATGTAAGGGAGAGCTCTAAAGCTTAGCAAGCTGACGTCAGGACTGACTCAAATTCAGATTTCACTACAGTCTCACTGCAATTCCAGATCCTTTTTTGATTTAAGTCCTTTCCAGTGTTGCGGGTCAGCATCAGACTAGAACGACAGATGCCTACTTGTGTCACTAGAGTAACTAAATCTGTTCACATCTCTTCAGTCAGTGCTCTTCTGAGTGCATTGAACCTGTTGAATGGTCGTAATGGTGGCTATGTGGTCTTCGTGACAGAGTGGCCCTGGTTCATTCAGTAATGGAATTACTGCCCATTGACTTCAGGAAGAGACACAAAGGTCACCCAGTGGAGCTAAAAGAGGAACCAGGTCTTGCCAATAAAAGACTTCAGCTGGGCAAATGCCTCCAGGCTTCTTGCAGTCACAATGATGCATCAAATATCTCTTGCATTAAAAGTGATGCATTGAGAGTTCAAGAGACAGCAGAAAGGCAGTACAGTGGGGTACCACACAGACAGATGACCTCCCAATTAGGAGGCATGGTGTGGGGAGGAACAAAGCAGAGACAGGGAGCCGTGGGGAGAAGTGGCTTGACTTCTTACTGCTACACACTGATTTCTTGTCTCCTTGATTAACGAAGACTCCTGTTTGAAAAGCTTTAAAACGGGTCTTGATAGGGACTCAGTCACCAGGATGCCCAGGCCAAACTTTCACACGTACATAGAGAGAGGGGTGCTCAAGATAAATGGGGGGTAATCAATTTTGTTATTATTTCAATTGTTACATTCTGCAGAGATGCAAAAATGTATCTAGATTTCTGGACAATGTACACAAAAAAGTTCCCTAATGTGATTCAGTTGCATTCAATGCAAATTCCTTCATTGGGAAAAATAATTAAGCAACCAGAGACACAATAACCCCAGGAGCAGAAGGCTGCATTACTATTAGAGGGGCAGGGGAAGGAGTTACCCAAAAAGCAAGTTCTTCCTTTGCTGACAGCATTACCTTCCCAAAGTAGTCCCTGTAAACTCATCCTGCCAAAAGCATGAATACATCTCTGCACTGATCCAGGTATTTGCGTCTCCAAACTGCAAAGCTAAGCTCCTTAAATCCCCAGCGGAAAATAAAAAATCAAAAGTGCCATGTAGAGAAGTTTGCAGGACAGAGGCCATAGATTGCAAGATCCCAGAGGCAGGGACTGTCTCCTTCTGCACACACAGGAGCAAGTACACAGCTGGTGCTCACCAAAGAGGGTGATCTTAGTGCCAGGTCTTGCCACAAATTAAACACCATGTAAAACAGGTAGAAGCAGGGGGAAAACATTTATTTACATATACCAAATGGCAATATAGCTGTAGTGATTCTCCAGGGACGAGACCATCCAAGAATAAACCCGCGGTTATATTTACAGCCATCAGCAAACATACAAGTACCAAATGGTTCCCTAGGCAAGAGGACAGACAGAGGAAACCTCCTCCTCCCAACCCCGACTTTGGTTTATTACAGAACTGTCACCACTTTATTAAAAAAAAAATATGCATAAGATTCACAGTAAAGTACCAAAGTCAGGGGATGGAGTGGGGAATTGTGTTGTGTTCTGACAGGAGGATTCAGACTGTAGGAGAAAGCTGAAGTAAAATACACCTCTATCCCAATAGAACACTGTCCTCAGGAGCCAAAAAATCTTTCCACGTTATATCAAACTTGCTTTGATCCGCCAGAGTGTGCAGCCCCACCCCGCCCTCCCCCCCGGAGCACTGCTTTACCGCGTTATATCCGAATTCGTGTTATATCGGGTCACGTTATATCGGGGTAGAGGTGTAACTAACTTAGGTAGATTCTGTGACTCAACTGCTGTGGGATGGGATGCAGTTCAAACTGAAGATGTTTATCTCTGCAATGATTGGATCCATCCTTTAAAAACACAATACAAGTATCTAGATAATTTGCACAGCAATATTTAATTAGTGCATGCCTTGTAAAACCAGACCTGTTCCTCTCCTTAAAAAAAAGTTGATTTATTTAGGGCCTAAAACCTCTAACAAGCCCTCCCATAGCTGTTCTAAGGTAAATACACACCCATCCATTCCATCCCTTTAACTGTACACTCCAAACCCCCCACCCCTTTGCACACACCATAGACAACTAAAAAGGTAGAGCTGGACTCTGGGATGAGCGGAATCATCATAAATTGTTGGATTTGACACAGATTACCAGATTGTACCCAGTTTCAAGTGAGTTTTGGGGTTCCTATCCCAATTCAGGGTCTCCTGGATTCTGCTTGCACTAAAGAACAGGTGTGGCAGCCATCTTACAAACTCAAAACTAAAAACCCAGTGCTGAAATGCCAGTGCAACCATGTGTAGTGTATAGTGTTAGTATACTTCCTAATACGCTACCACTCCAATCCATAGCATCATTAAACCCTGAAGAATGCACATGCTGTGAGTGCCAACTCTTTGAAATAAACACTTCATACTTATACAGTGCTTTATGTCGAGCCACCAATGCCCTGCTGTGGTATGTAAATATAGTATTATCCCCAAGGTGATCAGGTGTCAAATTGATGTAAAGAATTTACACCTCTTTAAAAAATTGACATTAAAAAAAAGTTTGTAGATGCCACAAAGAATAGCGATTGCGATTTTCATAGATTCACAGATTCCAAGGTCAGAAGAGACCATTGTGATCATCTAGTGTGGCCTCCTGTATAACACAGGCCATAGAACTTCACCCAAATAATTCCCAGATTATATTTTTTAAAAAAACATCCAATCTAAATTTGAAAACTGCCAGCAGTGGAGACAGTATCAGTGAATTTAAAATCTAAGAACATTAAGAGAAGACAGAGGGGATGTGAGAACAGTTTTGAAGTACATAAAAGGTTGTTACAAGGATGAGGGAGAAAAATTGTTCTTCTTAAACTCTGAGGATAGGACAAGAAGCAATGGTCTTAAATTGCAGCAAGGGAGGTTTAGGTTGGACATTAGGAAAATCTTCCTGTCAGGGTTGTTAAGCATTGGAATAAAGTGCCTAGGGAGGTTATGGAATCTCCATCTTTGTCTGACCTGCTCTTAAAAAATCTCCAAACACCTGTCAGGAATGGTCTAGATAATACTTTGTCCTGCCATGAGTGCAGGGGACTGGACTAGATGACCTCTTGAGGTCCCTTCCAGTCCTATGATTAATGCACAACGTTCTCTCATTCAAAACAACCTGGACATGCAACAATCATCTTCTAAATATGGTAACTTTAAGGGAAACCTAACAATTAAAAACAGTTGCAGAAGAAAGGCAACCAAGAATGGCGTTTGCAGATACTGTGTGGGAACGGGGGATGGACGTATCTCCAACAGGTAGTTTTGTCATTTCTTCAGCAGAAGGTTACACACACGCAGTCCAATGCACTGTGCACAGGATTACAGCCTCACGCTCAGAGTCAGCAAGTGATCTCGGACAAGTCACATACTCCATCTGCAAAATAGGGGTAGCATGCACTGCCTAAGGACTAATTAATGTTTAGAAAGCCCAATATGAAATATTATACATGCATGTAAAAAAGGCTAAGGCTACTAATGAACAGAGAGAGAGGCATAAATAAAGTGAAAGGTGTTCTAGCTACAGCTCAAAGGTGCAGGTCTCCATCCATCTAGGAATTGTTGTGGCTCTAGCATGTCCAAATGTTGTTCTAAGCCATTCATCTTGCATAACTAGAAGAATAATTTCCCTAAGATGTAGCATGAGATGCCCAAAAGAGCCTCTGGTCTTATGAAATACAACAGCCTGAAAAACAATGGAAACAGCAGCATTTGCTCTTTCGTAGGTTTGGATAAAGATAAGGAGAATGGTCTCAAGGAAGACGCTTAAAACATTTCATGTGTTCAATACAGAGACAAAAAGCAAATAAAAAGAATAGATACAATGGAAAGCCCCAAATGACACAGTTCAAATATATCCCCCTGAACGGCACTGGAGGGCAGGATGGTAAAGGCAGGGAAATGAGACCCTGGATTTGAATGCTTGCTTAAAATGGAGATTACACAGCATTTCCAGCAGGAGTTTAACACCTATTGGCAAACAGAAAATATTCTCAAATGCATCCCTTCCCACTCACTTATTTTTCCACCAGTAAGTGTTTTCCTCCTACTCCACAGCTGCATCAGTTTAGCAACTTTGATAAATTTAACCCTATATATTTTAGATATTACGAATTTTTAGTTAGGTGTCACATTTATTCTCTTCACCACCCCGTACAGCAGTCGCTTTCCAAGGGCTCCATCCAGACATCTCCCAGACTCGGCCTTCCCTCCATCACACTTCTCACTAGCATGTGGGAATGTGAGTGCTCTGAAGACTCCTGCCCTAGCGCCTTCCCTTCTGGCAACCCTCATCCCACAGAACAGACACTCATGGCAACAAACAGTGACTACTACAGCATATGCGATTCCTCAGATGGCTAGAAATGCAGCAATGGTCTGTCCCATGCAGTGAGTGGAGCATACCAGCATTCAAGGTCAGAGATGTGCACACAAGCACCTCCCACTGTCCCTGTTTTTAAATAATTTAAATACCCTTTACGTAACCACTTTGTGAAAGAAGAGGTTTTCTAGGAGCCTCATTTGTTTCTTCAAGCAGCAGTTTTACTTTCAAATAACCCCTTTTGTTGCTAACATGTATTATGAATTTAAGCCATTTCTTTTGTTTAGAGTACAGTCCTGCTAGTGGAAAGGACCAATCATTACAAGTATGTTTTAACTAGATGGATGGTAGATCCCTTTTAGGAGTTCCCCATCCATACAGCTAGCACAGATTTCCCGCATGCTCTGCGGCTGCTCCCTGTCCTCCCACAAGAGAGAACCTTGTTAGTGCTGTAATTCAATTCTGCTCCATTCAAGTCAGTGGGAAGTCTTCCATTGAGAGCAGGCCTTAGAACACCTCAGTGCCTCCTTTATATAATTACCCTCAGTAGAAAGCAACTAGGGGAGAATGGATAGGCAGCTGAGAACCAGGCCTCCCACCCCAGCAGATCCATAACTGGTGCTACACCTCCCATTCTTGGCCTTACCCCCAAAACTCTATGGATTGATACGTACCCTGGTGCACAACATGGGTTCCCAGGAAGGGTTGCACACACCTCTTCATGTCCTCTAGGTTGTTCCCGCCACGCACCTCAAAACCCTGCCCCATACACTAGTGGAGAGATCAGTTCAGGCCATTGGGGTTTTTCCACTCAGCCTTTTCATACCACAGCAGTACAAATACCAATTCTGCTTTGTCTCACTTAGAAAGGGACAGTAATGACCTTTAGAAAGCTGTCTGATCCCAGTCCAAAGCCATGCATTCCAGCAAGGGAGGCACTTACCTCACCACATTTCACAGTGGTTCTGTAATCAAAATAGGGTCCAACTTCCTAGTTATACTACTGTGAATGCAACAGTCACGGTCCTCAGTGAGAGATCGTACTGTGCAATACTGCTCAGTCTCATCATGGCTAAGACGCAAATGGGTCACAGGATGCCTGCCTGTCTGATGGGCTAGTGCTGACAATGGCCAACTGGTGGCAATACCCTGGGACTACTGGAGTGTGCCTTCTACTGCCAGGAGCAGGAGGGGGCCACGATTTATAGGAAAGAAAATGGAATCCAGAATAAGGCTGTTGGAAATCTAGTGCACTACTGGGCCAATGTAATGTGAGTGGTATGAAAGAAGGGAGGGTGCAAACATACCAATAATCCACTGTCTTCCCATCCCAAAAGAGTGCCAAGACAAACATTAGCATCTTCCTGGCTGGGAAAAGCATTAACGTAGGATGACAATTCTTTCGGTGCTTTAAAATAAAAAAATGTTCTACTCAAACAAATCTCCCCAGGCCTCAGAAAGCCAAAGTAAGTTCCACCTAAGAATCCTCCCCCTACAGATTTATAGCCACTTTTCAAGGGTGTATTTTCAAGAGCAAAAAGCAGGAATTATGACATTTCAGCAGCAGACACTTGCCCTGCTTTTTAACTGTTGTAATTAATCAAATTGTCTATTGCAGAGGTTCTCAAACTGTGGTCCGCGGACCACCAGTGGCCCACGAGCTCCATTCAGGTGGTCCATGGATAGTTCCCTCTATGGTGCGCACCTTGGCGGCCGCACATAAGAAAATGAAGGGCCACGCACCTAATTAGCGGAGCCACGGAGCCATGGCTTCACTAATTAGGTGCCTGGACCCTGGAGAGGATGCACATGAAAGGTGAAGTGGTGGCCTTGGGAGGTGGGAGTGGGCAGTGGGGTGAGAAGAGGGGGTCGGGGGGGAATTTAGGGCTGTGGTGGCCAAAGAAAGAGGTGACTTTCCCCAGCTCCAGGGCTGTGGCTGCCAGGGAGAGACGGCCCTCCTTCCCAGCCTCAGCTCTGTGGCTGCTGTGGCGGGGGAAGATACCCCCCTCCTTCCCAGCCCCAGCTCGGGGGCTGCCGCGGCAGGGGAGAGAGGGCACATCCATCACATTAGAAAGGTAAGACTACTGATATTAAAATATGAGTTGTGTGCTTTTATTTGTAGAATAAAAAACTTTAAATTATTATTAAGGTTTTTTTTTTAATATAGCGCTTTTATCCAAAGCGCTTTACAATAGTTAGCTAACGGTACAAAACATTTGGAAAGATCATTAAGTGGTCCGCCGAGACCCTCAGCAATTTTCAGATGGTCTGCAGGAAAAAAAAAAAAAGTTGAAAACCACTGGTCTATTGTAATATGGAGGTAGCTCTTCTAGTTGGTTACTGATAATAATGTGGACTGTAGCAAACTATGCGACTGAAACAGCTTCGTAAAGAGTTCTCTAAAGGCTATTCTGTAAAATTCAGCTTCTTATTTCTCAAAAATACACATCTTGGTTTTTCGTAAATAGCTTATAAAATAAGGCAACTTGAGGAGACATGGCCTTACGAGGTAAATCACACCCTCTGTTAATTAGGTACTGTAAGTATTCAAGATCAAGTCAAACAAATTTACAGGAATTCCAGTTTAGAAAAGCCACCACTACACCTAGCTTCATGACTCAACACATGAAAATAGGAACAAAGGAAACTGAGGAAGAGATTTCATACACCTTAAAGGTGTTTGTTCACAATTCATTCACATGTAATATTGTCAATCCAGGAACACTTATATTTCCTCCACAAATTAAAAAATGATCACTAGTAGTTCAAAGTGTTTCAGATCACTGCAGCTGTAGCTGTTAACTGGAAATGAATGTCTACAGAGGACCAAAAATATATATATATACACACACACACAGTAAAGCTTTCCCCTTCCATTAGCTGTAACCAGAAACTACAAATCTGAACAGAGAAAAAAGCCTATATTAAAATCGAGACACCTCCAGAAAAATGCAGTGTTTTTATTCAGTGCTTGGAAAGGTTTCTGGCAAGAAGCTGGGCAGTGTTTTTAGATTAGCTGCATGCTTAACTGTACATAACCTCAAGCACAAGACTAGACTGAGCATAAAGTAACAGAGACAAGGTGGCGGATGAAGCATTATCTTTTAGTGGATCAACTTTCAATAAAAGATATTACCTCACCCATCTTGTCTCTCTAATCTCCTGAGACCAACACAGTTACAACAACAATGCGTACAGAAAGTAACAGAGTCAGTTTTGCCTGACTATCAAGGAATATACAAGAACAATTTGCTTTTGATTCACAAAGTGCTTAAATACCACCAATTGGTTGCCATTCTTGCCATCCAACACACGTGCATAACTCTCCCAGATGTCAATGAGAATTGCGTCTGTGTAAGACCTGAAGGGCCAGACCCTAAAGTGTTCCATTATTATGTGAAAAAGTAATCCCCTGCTAAGGGTATTTCCCCCCAGAATAGCCCCTGTATACTGAGAAAAGAAAGAACCTCAGTTATAAGGCAGAACAGATACAATGAACTTTTTCCAGAGAAAATTACCCCTCCCCTCCCCCCCCCACAAAAAGAGAGACATTAGAATAAATCTTTCGGACAAACTAATATGCTATGCCCATATCTTGTAGTGTAAAAGTTATAAACAACCAAAGCACAAACTAGTGCAACTCATTTCTCATGGACAAACTAGGCCTACTCAGTTTCCTGGTCTATTGGTTGGCATATATCATACCACTTAGCGAAAATTAGATCGTATAGCAGCAATTTTTTTTTTTTTTTGGAGGACAGCACAAGTATATATTTAACCCCCAGGATTATTTTTTCTTCTACGTTTACTCATACTGGAAATGTTGTCTTCACATTTGAGCTTTTCAGTGTAAATATTTTCCACGTTACTCACTGATTCCCCATGGGGTCAAAGTGTGCATTTAGGGTTTTTATTTCTTAGAGAAAATAAAAAAGTTGCCATGTAGAGTTATCCCAAGGAAAAGGGTGTTGTGGAGCAATGGAGCAGCACGTTGCATATGTACATGGATTTGGGAGTAGGTTGGAGGGAACCATGACAGGTTAGAGAGACTTGACAAAGAGTATCAGAGGGGTAGCCGTGTTAGTCTGGATCTGTAAAATGGACAAAGAGTCCCATGGCACCTTATAGACTAACAGACGTATTGGAGCATAAGCTTTCGTGGGCGAATACCCACTTCGTCAGACGCATGTGAAGTTTGAGAATCTGACGAAGTGGGTATTCACCCCCGAAAGCTTATGCTCCAATACGTCTGTTAGTCTATAAGGTGCCATGGGATTCTTTGTCACTTTTGATAAAGAGTATATCTAAGTCTGCATCATTGATTAGGGTTCCCAGATCACATCAGCAATACTTTATAGCATGAAAACTAAAATTTATTCCAGCAGACTTCACCTTTTACAGAAAGAGTTCTTTTCCACCCTGACACTGGCTGTAACTGCATTTCCAGAACTGTAAACTCCAGTAAACCCAAGAAGTTGTTCTAGACATTGTACTATCCTCTAACTGGGCATAGCACCAATACAGCACAGAGAAACAAAATGAACAACCATATTAAATTCTTGATCCTCTACATAAGATGGTTAATCAGCTTCTTTGGAATTGACAGGCCGGATCTTGCTGGAAACCAGAGTGTAAACATAAGGCCAGATTTTGTTGGTCTCTGTCCCAGAAAATGTGTGTAGGACACCTCTGCTCCTGAAAAATAGAATTAAGATTAGAAATCAGTATAATGGATTGAAAATTCTGGAACACATTAGGACTATGCAGTGTCTATGATCCCTTGCCTTCACATACAAAGGAGCATAACCAACGAAAATGAATGTAGCCTAAGCTCTCGAATAACCATTCTGGATTGCAGGTCAAGTTTTGGGTCAAATTTTTTGCTAAGTGCTGTGTAATTTACAGTAGAAACAAAAAGCCAATTATGCTTAATGTTCATCTAATCTACTCATTGATTCTTCACTACTTAGGGTATGTCTACATTGCAGCTGGGAGGTGTAATTTCCAGCTCAGGTAGATGTACATGTGCTACAAATAGCAGGGTGGCTGCAGCGGGAAGGGCAGCAGTTTGGGCTACCTGCCCAAGGATGTACCTAGGATCTTGGACAGGGGTGTACTACATTTTACATACAAGAGACTTATCCAGTCTGTCCCTCTGCAGTGCAGCTTTGCTCATTACAGTATATCTCCAAGCACATTACAATGGATGTGTCATCAGAAGAAATGCAAGGTAAAAGCCTTAGCCTCAAACTTATCAATGCATGGGCTTAACTTTACGTGTTTTACAAGCTTCAATGGGACTACTCACACGCTTAAGGGTCCTGGGTGACTTAGGGCCTCAGTCCCTTGTATTTCATGTCCCTTTCATTCCATATGACTATTTCAACTTTTAAAATGTTACTGAATGCTGCATTGCTTTAAAATGTTCAGTCTCAATCACTAGATGGTTAGCACAGAGCTGAAAGCAAGGCACGGCTATTACAACAAAACATGCCCCAAAATAATCACAGCATAGGCAAGAACATGAACACATTCTCTTAAGAGCCAGTCCAACAAATAAGCATGTGAATAATCTTACTCGTGTGATTAGCCCTATTACATCAGGTTCCAAATGTTTACTGGTACAGAACAATAAAATGAAAAAAGTTACAGGGAAGGAAGCTGTACCTGGTAAGTCACATTCAAGATTTTAGTGGGGTAAGTTCTTTCAAACTTCTTGAGAGACTTTTTTTAATACGCTGTACACCAATATCTGGTTTGCTAGTGCACATATAAATATGGAGAGTTGAGAGAGTCCTGTTGTTCACGAGATAAAACTGCATTTGAAGGCAGCTGGTGTGCTGAGAACACTGCCTAGCATGCTGACACCATACCCATCTGTTGTTTCTCGTCTTATACTTAGATTGTAAGCTCCTTGGGACAAGAGACCATCTCTGTTGTGTTTGTACAGCGCCTAGCACAAAGGCGTCCTGGCCCATGACTGGGGCTCCGAGGCACTATAACAATACAAATAATTCATGAGTCTGTTTTAACTCTTAAAGAAAGCTGTTGTGGTCTTTGTGCCTGGAACATGCTGCCAGTAAGTAACTAACCTCCATTTATCTGGAGTCTTAAAACTGATTTTCTGTTACACTTTTATGCACGGGTTTTGTTTTGTTGTGTCTCTAAGCTTTTATCTTTCTCACTGTCCAGTGCTTTGAGAGGCTCTACCTAAAGAAGTTAAAAGAATCAGAAATGTTAATTTTAAAATCTTCCCGCTTCAATCAAACACACAGCATCCTTAAGAGACAGGTGGGGATCTTTCCATTTTACAGATGGCTCCATCTCTGTGTTCCAATCAGTAGATCACAATTCCTCTCATAAACTTCTGCTTACAGATACACGGCTATTTCAATCATGCGATTCCACCAGCACAATCTAAAGCTGACAGCTGAGGTGTTCTTTAAAAAAAAAAAAAAAAAAAAAAAAAAAAAAGAGCTCTGTCTAGCTCTCCCGCCCCCCCCTTTTTTTTTTTAAATCACAAGGGGGGGAGCTAGACAGAAAGCGCCTTAAAAAAAAAATCTAGATTAAAAACCATACATACAATTCTATTCTCTTAGAGGCACATGTGTTATAATTTGTATTTTTTATCCTTTACACTGCACTTTCTAAACACAACACTCTGTACACTCAAAAGAGTCAACTGTCCTTACGCAGCAGATTAAGCATAACAGAGAAATGGTGAATCCCCCTATAATTAAATTTAACAGCAAAATTAGCCTCATCCCCTGAGCTGAACCCAAGGAAGGCTCTGCTTTGGGCTGAAAAGAAAGAGGAGAGAGAGAGCACAGAATCTAGCTAACCAGTGGCAGCAGAGGAGAAAGAAAGGCAAAGGAATCACATCTCACTGCCTGAGGTCTGGGCTACTGTAGGGCTTGAAACAGGCCTTGGCATAAGGTACAGCAGCCCTGGGGTGTGTTCTAATTTAAGGCAACTTCACCAGGGCTGCCCTGCAGCCCAGAATCCCCATAGCAGCGAGCACAACAGGTATTTCTGCTCCCGGCCTCACCTCTTCCACTACCCCTACACTGCTCCTGCCCTGGGAGAGTTCTTTGGCCCACTGCAGCTCTTTACGCTTGCCATATGCCACTCAAGTGGGGCCCTGAATCCAGCCCCAAAAGATATAGCATATGGCTGCTGATTACGGCCAGGCAAAAATCTTAACACATACACAAGTTTACTTGGGAGAGGCCACCTCAAGAACATCCCTGAGCAACCCAAGAACAGACTTGTGGAGACGAAAACTTAGCACTTATTTTTACAGGCACGGTCCATATTACTTGTGTGCGTTCAAACTCACTTATATAATTCTATTACTGGCTTTGCAGCATCTTTGTATTTTCTTAGCCTAGCAGCAACAGCATCAGGTTTATCATCTTCCCGTTGGATTAATGGTTCACCCGTGATGTCATCGATCCCCTGTGTACAAAACAAACAATACATCATGAACACTGTGCCAGATTAAACCAGTGCCGCACAGTGAGCCATGGGGGTTGCATGGGTGTAACTGAGGATAGAATTTGGCCAGCTATAAAGAACTTGCATTCATGTAAGATGATATCACTGAAAGACACTTTACGTACTACAATATATATAGTAGATAAAAATCTGAGGCAAAGGGATAATTAACATTGATCTATGACACTTGTACCAGTTACTGTAAAACACCTTGTATTTTCCCTTGATAACAATGGCATCTGTGTGCTAGCTTGCATAACTCCCAGGATAATCATTTGTGCCATGACAGCACAATAAAACACTGTGGTATTCTGGATCACAGTAATTATAGTAGAACATTTTCTTACACCATGATTAACATAAATCTTATTTTCCTAAATAAATTTTGTCTGATTGGAAACAGCCTTACACACAATCTTGAGCTGTCCTCTTAAGGTCCCCAAGCATGAAAAACCTAACTAGTTTTCTAAAACTTATCTAGCAAGAAGAATTCAACTCCCATGCATTCTGTTCTACTCTAATAAGTACTGGATTTCTCCCCCTAATATTTTTAAAAAGACTAATAAGCCATTCTTGAGTGGAGACATCATCACTGATCTAGAAGTAGATTTAAATTTTCTCCAGTTAAAATTAATGTGGTAAATTCTCTTACATGTACATCTGGTGGGTTGAACTCCATATTATACACTCTTCCACTAGCTGGGTGAATCCAACGAGCGCTTAGACGATCTTTCAGCGTCTCGAATGGGATATTTAAATTGATCACTAGATCCAATTCACAGATTCTGTCAAGTGCTTCAGCTTGCACCAGTGTCCTAGGAAAACCTGAAGAGAGAGAGAGAAAAAAAATGCCACATGAACTAACAAAGGACACTAATATTTATTGGATGGTGAACAACAGTTTCACAATATCAGCGCTGGTGTTGAAAAACCGCCAGTCCTCTGTGACAGCAAAAGCAATAAGTATCCGAGGCTTTCAATAGATGTACACTTAAAACAAACTAACACAAACACAAGAATTTACACTCCATGCCTTAGACAGCCCATTTTGTTGCATGCACAGTGTCTGATCCCATACTTCAGGGCTTAATCAAGTGTTTAAAATATACATGCTGCTTAGTTTTGCACAAGGGGTGTGGAGGATACTGTAGTGAGATGGTTTCTACAGCCATCACCAACACCCTGAAATCCCTACTTCCATCCCCTATTCTTACAAAAGATACCTTGCCCCCTCCTTTGTGATATCCGATACCAACAGCGAGAAAACATTTCTGAAGGGCAGATGGGGCTTTTCAAGCAGTTTAGGATGAGCAGTGTGGAGTGCCATATTTTGCTTAGAATAATCAAGTGTCCAGTATAATGGTATCCAGCGAGGGCAAACTGCGTATAATGCAAAATTACCTCCAACGTTGGTGTCAATAAGCCCAGTCATTCCAGGCCAGGATTTCACCCATCTGCTCACAGAGGGATAATTTCTTATTGTTTTCTCCAAGCTCAGTACCACCACAGACACTCACTGCCTCATGGCACAGCAAGAGTCTAAGTACCTCCAAAAAAAACCCCAAAACAGTTCTGTACTGTGCTCCAGCAGTTACCAAGCACTGGATGATTTGAGATTATAACCCCCCACTACTCCCAACATTTACAGAGAGGTCAGCCGTTGACACCCGAACCTGGATGCATCACATCCAGAAGCCTTCCCACATGTACAAGGAGTCAGCTGCTCCCCATCCTGCATCTCTGCCGGTAACCCAAAGGAATACTCTGTATCCCTCCTGCTCAGGCTCAGAGGGAATTCTCTAGCGCTATCCCTCCCAGCCAGAGGGAATGCTAAAGCCTGCTACTCTCACCACCCAGCAGCAATGATATGCTGCAGTAAAAACCGATTATAAATATCGATCTCCCTGGGCACCTCAGATCTGCAACAAATTTGCACAGCTACATGTCATGCTGGAGCTTGTATTCTCCAGTCAGTTTTTATTGAATAAACACACACAAAATAGTGCACCTTTACTACAATTCACTTTGGAGAACGGCTCCTGGCACCTGCTCCAACGCCAGCTGTTTTTTCTGCTTTGTAGAGCACATTTTCATCGCTAGCTCCTTTCTTTTTGTGGGAGGCAGAGAGACAGGGACTGGGCATGTTAAATCCCACGGCCAAGGTCATTCAGACCTTAAGGGCTGTTTTGCAGCATCAGAACCAATGAAGACAGTCCAAAAGAAAGTCTGGTTTTGTGATTTGCTCCAGGATGGCATTCGGAGCCTAACCAGGATGACCATATGTCCCAATTTTATAGGGTCAGTCCCGATTTTGGGTTTTTTTTTTTTTTTATATAGACTCCTATTACCCCCAACCCCCGTCCCGATTTTTCACATTTGCTGTCTGGTCATCCTAAGCTTAACACTCAAGTCAGCTGTTTGGTCCCAACAGCACAGACTAGGGAAGCCAAAACGTTGCATTGTGGCAAAGTGGTGAAAGTCAGAAGCCCAGAAGTACCCTAGACTACACCGAAATAAATATTGTGTGCACACCCTTACTCTCTACACCTGTATTTAAAGCCAGGAGCTGCGACGATTCTAGAACACCAATACGACAGATTACCTAGAGTACAGTGACCTTATACAACAGGGCAAGAAGAGTCCACTCCCCAGAATGCACTTGTGCTAAGGACAGGCACGAAAGGGAGGGAAGCAAGGATCTCAGCCCTGCTGCTTGAAGGCCTTTGTGATGTCATAGGCTGAGCTGCCTCAGTTATATTAATTCATGTATATGTTTAAGCCCTTTAATTCTTCCCATTATTTTGCCCCCACTAGTTCCTGTGGTGAGGGGTTCCACAGGTTAGCTATATGCTGCACAGTGGACTGCAGTCTTCATAAAGCTTACTGCCTGAACTTCATCATTCAGGAGGAGTCTTCTTGTGAGCACAATACCCATACCAATGGCATGACTGCTCTTGGTCCCCACTTCCCTGGAAAGCTATATTGGTAGTTAAAACCCCAGGAAGACCTATTCACTTGGCAACGTATTTACTCCCTCCAGGGGAACAGCGGACTCTTTAAATGCTCTCTTTTCTGACGTGTGCAAGTGGGTGACACACAGGTGTGCGTGTGTGTTTGTTTTAACGGAGGAAGTGAAAAAGCAACAAAGGCAGAAAGTGGAGAAAAGAAAGAAGGAGAGAATGGGAACAGAGATTTTGTTAAGGGGCCTCAAGACTTTCTAGCATCCACCAGGCCAGAAACAACATGGGATACTGGAGACATACATCCCCCATTCTTTCCTGCCTGGACCTGGCAATAGGACAGTTTTTCACCTCCATTTGCAGCAGCGTTGCTTGATCTAGCCATCCAGGTATTCTTATTGATTTGATCACGCTCATATCTGTCCTCCAGTCACTCGTTTGCACCAGCAACACAGCAGGATTTCAGTGCCAGGAGCATCAGCACAAGAACTTGAGATTGAAGTCAATCTCTCTGTGGTGCCGCTAATGCAAGCAGAGAAGGAGCACAAAAAAGGGAAGCAGCAGAGACAAGGTAGTAGCAGAGGAAAGACACCGAAGGCAGCTAGAAGAGACTCAGAATACGCATTTAAAAAAGTTAAATTTATCTTTGAACGGCAGCCTTGACCGGGTCCTTAAATTCTCTAGGTGTCAATCAAAGCCACTGCAAGAGAAACAAGAGCCTGCAGTTCAGAGCGTTGGTGTCCTTCATGAGGAAACAAGATGATCATTTACACAAGTACCACAAACCATTCCAGTCACCTCATGGCAACACGGGCCAACACTGGTTGCTTTATTTGGAGAGACACTTTATTTGCTTTTCCATGAACAGCAACATTTCAGTACAGAAATGATAAACCCTTGTATTAATGAGGCGTAGGTCTGAGTTCTAGTTTAATGATGGCCAAATTCTAGGATTCCCAGATTAAGGAACTACCAGAGGGCTTGAATGATTATGCCCACCGGAAAAGGTCACCTCTCTAGGGAATGCTCTGAACAGAGTTCAGTTCTAGTGTGGGCCCTAATCTCCAGCGTATGCATTTATAAACAAACAGCTAATTAGAATGTAAATGAACAAGTGGTTGCTTATATTGTGTTCATTACCATGGTGTCTGAATGCTTCTCCATTAGTCAGTTTTTACCTTTAAGTTAATTAGAGATGCTCAGAAATGTTTCTTCTAAGATTCATTGAAAGAAATGGAACTTTTGCAAAAAAATGTTCATTTTACCCCCTCACATCCACTTAAACTCAAGCCCACTGCTCTACTAGTAAGTAAAATCAAATATTTAGTGCAACATATGAAAGACTAAATGCAAGCAACAGTGGAGACTAGGGGCATCACAGATTTTAACACTACACTCACTTCTGATAAAACAATTCATATTTCAGGCCTGATATTTACAAAAGGCCTCTACCTGGGCTCCAATTTTGTCGCATTTAGACATCCCACTACTTGAGTGCTCCCACAATTGATTCTGGATGTAAAATTGGGGGCTCAATTATTTGCAGGAACAAAAATTCATCTTCACAACCAAGATGGCTATTAAAAAAAAAAGCTAATTGTGTTCAAAGTGTTTTTAAGGCTTCTGATTAGCATACACGATGCATGGTTGATACTTCACGTGTCTCTGAACAAGAAACAAGATGTGATTTATCTTGGCTTGTGTCCAGTCACTCCCATGCACCAGTTGCTTCATGTCATGATTTGGAACGCCAGTGTGAGAGAGATTGTCTGCTGCATAAAGCTGGTCTAAGTCAAGGATTCTGACATACCTTCTTCCCAGGGGAGACTGGCCAGACATATGCGCACTGCTCCTCACAGGAGTGGAAAGGAGGGGGAACAAGCTAGGGGCTTGTACATCTTCCCTTCCCCCCTCCCCCCTTCCTCTGCACAGAGAGTCACAGCAGTGACTTCTCTCTCTCCTTGAGCTAAGAGAACTGTGACACAGAGCCCCTCAAGGTTCACAGAATTTCTGGTGGCCATAGCCCATAGTCTGAAAACTGCTGATACTGGGCTACAGAGACCTGACTGTTAAGGACACGAAGAACCCACAGGGGAGGAGGGAACAGTAGGGCGAATGGTGACTGTAGACATCCTCGGTAGCAGTTCGCTCTACGAAGCATTATCCTATTGGGATCCCCCCACCACCCAGCCTAAGGGGGAGGGGGGGGTCCACAGGACCTGGAGACCAAAAAATTATAGGGGACAACTAACGAAAGAACAGGGACAGGAGTGTGGTCAAAGGGACAAACGAAGTGAACCAGACGGGGACACCGAGCAGAGAACCCCGGACAGCGCCCACTGCTCCTCGAAGGCGTCAAGGGAATCAGTGGACGTCACCCAGAGGAAGTCTGCCAGGATATGTGAACGGATGGAGGATCGGAAATAGGCCCCACAGTCACAGGAGACTCCATCGGCCAACCTCCTCATCCTGGTTTTATAGATGGTTGTTTTCGCCAGGGCCAGGAGGAGGCTGACCAGGAGGTCCCGTGACTTTGTGGGGCGACGGATAGGGAGTGAGTAAATAAAAAGGTGAGGGGAAAAGTGCAACCAAAATCTTAACAAAATATCCGTGAGGAGCCGGAATAGGGGCTGCAGCCTGGCGCACTCCAGGTAAACATGTGCCAGGGTCTCCCTCACGCTGCAGAAGGGGCAGGTGTCTGGGATAGGGGTAAACCGCGTCAAGTACACGCCAGTGCTCACGGCCCCGTGAAGGAGCCGCCAACTGATGTCCCCGGCGGGCCTCAGGATCAGGGTAGAGTAAAGGCTGGCCCACCAGGGCTCCTCACCCTCCAGAGGTGGCAGGAGGTCCCGCCACTTCGTGTCGGGGCAGTACGCAAGGGTGAGGACCTGAAGGGTATGGAGCACGAGCGTGTATAGATGTTTCCTTGGCACGGTCTGGAAACGGACCGGCTGCAGATCGTGCAGCCGGCTCATGGCGCAGGGGTGGGGGTGGGGGAGCGGTTGGGTCCACGGGGCAGGGGCCCGATGAAAAAGTCTGGAGGGCTCGGAGTGGAGGGTGGGCAGGGCATGCCCTCTCGCAGGACCCGGTCGAGATAGACCCGAGCAGCGGGTGGCAAAGCGGACCTCACCTCCTGAAGTATGCTCCAGGGAGTATGAGATCTGGAGAGCCCCATGCGCATTATACTAGGCACTGTTCCATGCTGTACGACTACCATGATGGAGATGTAAAACCCCTTCCATTAGAGTGACAGTATGTTGAGTGGAGCTTCTGACCTCTTGCTTAAATTAACAAAATCTTTCCTCAGTACCTGTGATCTCTTGCAAGTAGGATCTGAGTTTCATTTTCAGAAGCATAACTCTTTAAGAGGAGACCAGCTCTGAACAGCTCTGTCCTTAAAAGCGCTCCGAAGTGTTTTTGCTTTCTCCTTCACCTCTCCCTAGCTGGTAAAAATATTGAAAAGCTGTGCTTGGTTTTATTTCTTTTCCTGTGAAATAGTTCCTGGGAAAGTAATGTCTTATTCAAAGAAATAGGCTTCAAGAGGTTGAAGCGGACTGGGATTTTCAATCCACAACGAGCTACCAGAGCAGAGGGATACAAGATTATTGCACCCAGGATACCAAAATCACACACATCAGTTTACTTACCGTCAAGTAGCCAATGCTGAGACTGCTTTTTCTCCAGCTCCATCATCATGACACTGGTAATGACACGATCCGGCACCAAAAGACCTCGCTCTAAATACTGCTTTGCCAAGACACCAACTTCTATTAAAGAAAACAAAAACAGAATTTTTTGGTTTTGTTTTTAATTGAAAAACACCACACCTTAAAATTTCTCCTTGATAACACTAATCCAGAAACCCCTCCCTACCCTCCCTTTTGTTCATTAGCTTTGTTGGGAACACTTCCTTGTTATTGGTGTCCAGGGACATTTAACAGTGCTGTGGGAAAACCTAATTTGCCAGCTGCGAAGTTGTAGGCTAGGGAATAAAAAGAGTGAGGCTGCCTTGAGGCGCAAAAGCGGCCAGGAAAATGCCAAGTGATTGTTGGCAGCCTTTTCTTCAATTGATTGGGTGAAAGGATGCTGTATAGATTCTTGCTTAATGGACAGCAGAACACAGAAGTGCATTTGTGCTAATTTTTGCAATGCTGGATGTATACGCAGAATTTTAAGAGGGACACACTGCCAATGTTGACTCCAAAAACTTAAATATTACATATTTATTTTATTTTACAAATGACCCCCTCTCTGAAAGAGTTTTTTTCTGAAGGAATAGTATCCTTCCACTGCATCTGCAGTGTACAAGTTAACAATGTAAGAACCAGAAAACAAAAATGGCCATAAGTTAAATGATTCTGTTGAATCATCAAGGCTCAGTAAAATCAGACTAGTAATAAGCCAAAAATAAGACTAAAATGTTTAAAGCTCTGTTTTAATAATGTTAAGTTATTATTAACACAGGTAGCGACATTTAGAAGTTACTATTAAACATTTATTTTGTGGTGGTGCAAAGGCTAACCAGATCAGGGCCCTATTGTGCTAGGCGCTGTGCAAGTAGACTATGAATTTAAACCTTTTTCTATAGGCACAAGTTTATGCATAACCATTGCAATCCCTCAGAGAATGGATTTTCAACAGAGTACTACAGGGATGATAGCAGGCTCCCATGAGTGTGAAAAATAATTAGAGCACCGGAACACTGTACAGACATTCTGAACAGTGCTGGTAATTTAGTAGGGTTAAACTTGTCTGAGAGTTTCTCTAATCCTATTCTTCCCCCTCTCTCTCTCCCCCCAGAAAAAATATTAAGGGTTAAAGTGGTGTAAAAAATGTGCACCATCCTTTACATAGGACTTTAGAGAGAGGAATTCTCACAAAGTCTGCACACAAAACACTAACAAAGTTAAACACTGTTCATCAAAAACCTAAACCCACGCTTGAGCTTTTACACAAAGCATTTTGTTATTGTTACTGAATACAGAACATTGCTTTCTAGCTACGCTTTTCTAGACCAAAAGCTTGAACTTGGAATGTGTATTTCTTCTCGGTTTGAATATATATATATATATATATATATATATATATATATATATATATATATATATATATATATATATATATATATATACACATACACACCCAGGAATGAATAATTTTAAATACTTTTGAAAACTTACTGTTATACGCTTCAGAAATCTCAAGAGTTAGCTTAATTTTTCTTAAACCCAGTGTTCATTTTCAAAGTCCATTGTTGTACCAGTGCAAAACTCAGTGTAGTTAGGATAATTAAATCTTAAAACAGTCTTGCAATAGCCAAAGTCACTCAAACAGCCATCACCCACATACAATTAGATCTATAACAAGAACTTGTTATTACTGTTGTCATTGCAAATTTGAGTATAACATTTTCTGCTTCAATAGGGAATGCTGTTTTTTCAACCAAGTATCACAGCCTCATAGGAAATGTCAGCATCAGATGGAATAGAGGGTGGTTAAGGCACCAGAGTGGGACGCCAAATGTCTAAGTTTAACTCTAGCTCTGCTACAGACTTCCTGTGCAGCCTTGGCCTAGTCACCTAATTTCTCTGATTCAGTTCCCCGTGTGAATAATATCCCTTAAGTCACAGAGTGCTGGCAGTTATACAATATTAAGAACTGTAAAAAGTATCACTTCTTGTAACAGGAATTTCATGATTAGAATAAAAGTGCATCTCCTCCTAACCCATATTTCATGGGCTTGAACTGCCTAAGCAACAGTTGCCACATTAAGCTAATATTTTCTGGAATTTCTACCAACTTTTGATCAACTCACTTGTAAATTTTCCAGTGAGGCAAGTGCATACAATAACCATGCTCAAAGGTCCTTAACTAGTTTTTTTTAAAAATGGTGTGAAGTACATGCGAGGTGGAAAGCTATCCCTTGACTTCAGTACTAGTGTAACTATCACAATTCAAGTGTTCCTTTTAAAGGAGGTGCCCTTACCAGCCTAGAGTTGCAACATTGTGTCCTTGCAGGAGTTTGGACCTATGAAGTTTTTACCTTTTACTGGGTAGGAGAAGGAGTATACCATACAGTTCTCTGTCACGGACGGGCTGCAGAATTAATTCATCTGCAAACAGCTGCCTCTGGAAACACAAATCATCTCCACCAGATTCTACCAACCTAGGAACAGAGGTTCTCCAGAAACTTCATTTTCCTAATGGTGGCAAAATACTATGCCCCAAAACCAACCACACACGAGCTCAAACACAGCTTGAATCTTACTGAGAATTCACTGCAATCATTTCAAGAGCTCCATATTTTTTAAATCCTATGCACTTAGAGAGCTTAAAACCGGACTTATTTAAAACAGACAGAGTAATGTCTCAACGAGCAACACATTTCATCTTATGATCTGAAATAGGGCACAGGTTAAAAGATTTTTAACCAGTGAATACAATACTCGATCTATTTTTATCACTTGCTTTGGGTAGCATACACAGGCTTGGGTGGATGAAGACACATTTGGCTAATGCAAATGTATTTAATTCTGTCCAATAAGACCTCCACTGGGAACTATGTCCTGTACTTGCAAGGGAATGGGCTCATTATGGAGAAGGTTGCTCTCATCGACTGCTGGAACAAACCGATGTGCTGCAGTCAGTCCATCAATAAATCTTGCAACAGAGGTAGGACTAGAATTCTGCTCCTTCAGTTCCATTTACACAGGACTCAGAACTAATGTGGGGGTCAGGAGAAGAGGGACAGAGAGAATGACACTTGTTTAGCTGATGATTGTAGCAGCAGCAAGTCCTGTATCCTATCTTTCAGCCCTCTAGAGGGCAATGTCTCACATACACACTCGCCCTCCACAGCACCAAGGTATGAATGAAGTGCTTCACCATGATTTCCTTCCGTCTTTTTATCAAGTCTCTTCATCTTTTAGTCTTCTGTAGCTTTTACAAAAAGAAGTTTATTCACATGAACAGAACGTGTTTTCCCCTTAACTAGCTGAAGCATTATTAAAACCTAAACACTATGTCTGGTACACAGAGTAAAGCAATTCACTCATTTTGCCTCAATATTCTTACCCCCATAGGATAGCAGCGTGTTTTGGAGGATACACATTAACTAATAAACAGGGGGAATGCAAGACAGCCTGAAAAGCCCTCCAAAGAACAACTAGTTAATTAGGACCAATTGTAAGGTTAAAACCGAGACTGAATAAGAATCAGTGCACAACTTTACAACCCCAGGAAGTAGGATAAAACAAAATAAGATTGGGCCCTAGAAATATCCTAGAACTGAGATTATTGCTGCCAAGGAACATTAAAAGACTACATGGATGTCCAATTCTGGCATGTGAGAATGTAGTCTTTAAAGAAACACTGGGGAACACTGTAAGGCAAAAGATGGACTGCAAAGATGAGCCACTGGACTGAGATTAATGGGGTACTTCTTTTTCTACGGATAAATTTAAAATAGCATGGGGAAGTCAGCTATTTTCCTGTTGTTGTAGTAATAGGGTAAGCCTGTGTAAATACAGAGAGATGACCAGGAGTGACTTTTACAATTGAAGGCAATCCATTTCTGTACTGGAATAGTCACCAGTTGTAATGAATGCACATTGCCACCATTACTGCACTGTTGTTCACTTTTCTCCTGCTTCTTAGGTCTCTAAACACATCAGAGGGAAAAACATGTGTCTTATGCAACCTGTGCACAGGCATCCTGTGGGCATGAACTTTTATCACACCCTTCTGCATGCACATTTTTTGTTACCTGTTCACATGGTCTGCACTAAGCCAAGGGCTTGGCAAGAATGCACTTGTTGCTAGGGAGAGACACTCCCAGATTCAAAGCATTGCAATTCCTAATATGAACTGGTGTTCATAACTATGTTTACTTACTTAGACACAAGGTTTTCTATACAGATCCCCATTGACTTCTGTGGCAACCTGTCCCCACAGAAGCAGTTGCTGGACTGGGGTCTAGGTCAGTTTCTCAAAAATAGGCCAGATCAGACATGTAAAACCTGTACATCCTTCACTCAACACTGAAGCCGTGGTCACATTCTTGTACCTGGAGTAGGGTTACCATATTTCAACAAGCAAAAAAGAGGACAGGAGGAGCCCCGCCCTAGCCCCGCCCCTGCCCCTCCCACTTCCCGCCCCCCCAGAACCCCCAATCCTCCCCCCGTTCCTTGTCCCCTGACTGCCCTCTCCTGGGACCCCTGCCCCTAACTGCCCCCCGGGACTCCACTCCCTATCTAAGCCTCCTTGCCTCTTGTCCCCTGACTGCCCCAACCCTTATCCACACCCCCACCCCCAGACAGACCCCTGGGACTCCCACGCCCCATCCAACCACTCCCCACCCCCTGACAGCCCCCCCCAGAACTCCCAACCCATCTAAACCCCTCTGCTCCCTGTCCCCTGACTGCTCCGATCCCTCTCCACACTCCTGCCCCCTGACAGCCCCCCCAGAACTCCCAACCCATCTAAACCCCTCTGCTCCCTGTCTCCTGACTGCTCCGATCCCTCTCCCCACTCCTGCCCCCTGACAGCTCCCCCCCAGAACTCCCAGCCCCCTACCCCCCGCTCCTTGTCCCCTGACTGCCCCCTCCTGGGACCCCTGCTCCTAACTGCCCTCCAGAACCCCACCCCCTACCTAAGACTCCCTGTTCCTTGTCCCCTAACTGCCCCCTCCTAAGACACCCCCCCCCAACTGCCCCCCAGGACCCTACCCCCTACCTGTACCCTGACTGCCCAAAACTTTCTCCACTCCCCTCCAAAAGCCCCCACCCGTTTCTTGACTGCCCCATCCAGAACCTCCCTGTCCCTTCTCCTGCCCCCCCTTACCCTGCTGCTCAGAACAGGGTGTTGGGCTCTGTGCCAGCCGGACACATGGCTGAGCTCCCCAGCACAACACAAAACCCGGTCCCTGGCCCTGCACAGGGCTGCCGGAGCGGGCTGCAGGAGGAGGAGCTGCCGGCCGGCTCAGAATGCAGGGGGGGGGGTGGGAGGAGGAAGCTGCTCCGGAGTCCAGCCCGGGACTTTCCTGCAGCCCTCCCAGCCGCTCGCTCTGCTCTGCCAGGGGAGGGGGAAATCCCGGACATTGTGAGTGCTTTACAAATTCCCCCCGGACGCTATTTTTAGCACACAAAAGGAGGACATGTCCATGTAAATCCGGACTAATGGTAACCCTAACCTGGAGCACATCCATGGACCTAGAAGACGCTGCAACATACTGCAGCTGATTCACAGTCTAGTGAAGTTCTGGAGACCCCTTGTTAAAATTCCATCGCCACCATTTCCTCTGTGAAGGGATGGTTAGGATGATTTCCTTGCCACTAATGGACTGCTCTTCCTCTCTAGACATTGCTAAGTCATCCCTACCAGATAGGGCTTACCCCTGAGATTCATAAAATTCCTTCTGAAAAGCAAAGGTGTTTACCTTTGGAATGAACCCACATTGTCCTGGGTGCCAGGTATTTTATATAGACTTCTCTACAAAGTCTTCATCCCAGCCTCCTCTGAATTAGGTCATTGATTAGTCTCGCTCTAAAAAGCGGCATATTTTTTAGGAATGAAGTTTATACATTTCCAGGGAAGTTCACTTAAAATGAGGTTAATTTGCCAAGTAGTATTCTCTCCTTTCCAGGTCATGAGAAAGCATTTTCTTTAAAGAGGAAAAATTAATATATTCCCATAGTGATCTTCAAAGTTAACCCAGGGAAAAGTGTTGCAGTTACTGAACCTTCACCTGACAGAGGTTGGGATGAATTACTACTTGTCACAGAACAAACCTCATCCTGAAGTGCTAAGAGCTCCTATGAGGTATTTATGTGATTCCCCCCATCTCTTTAATATTGGTATTATTTGTATTACAGTAACATCTGAGATTGAGGCCCCATTATGCTAGGTGTTGTAAAAATATATAGTAAGAGTCCAATCCCTAAAGAGTTTATAAGATAAGCAGACAATGACTGGAGAAATGGAACTTTATTACTCCATTTTACAGATGGGGAAAACGGAAGCACAGTAATTAAGTGACTTAGCCCAGATCACACAAGGACTCTAGCAGAGCAAGGAACTTAATTCAGGTCTCCAGAGTCCCATTCCAGTGCCTGAACCTTCCTCTTCTCCTCCCTCCTCCTCCCCACCCCCAAACCCCAAAGACTTACAAAACCACATCTCACATAACTGATTAATACATCTGTAAGGAACTGCTGGTCTGATCTCCGAAAGTCCCCAAATTCCACCTCCAAGGACAGATCCCTGGAAGGAGCCAGTAACAACTTCTCCTTTTTTGGTTTAAATAGAGCTTTTCTAGGTTTATTACAGCATACAGAGATCTGCTGATTGAAGCCACATGTGTAAATACAGCCCTCCGATACAATATATTGCCTGAAATGTCAGCTTTATACTCCCACGGAGAAAGTTTCAAAGTTAAGTTTCTCATTTCAAACCACCATCCCCATGCTCTAAATATCTAAAATGGAACTTATTATTTGTATTACTAGAGCATCAACAGATCAGGACCCCATTGTAATAGGTGATGTACGAACACAGAACAAAAAGATGATCCCTGCATGTATACTAAGAGATAATCATGCTCTAATAATAAGAATATAGCAGTAGGGATATATTACCGACCACCTGACCAGGACGGTGATAAGTGACTGTGAAATGCTCAGGGAGATTAGAGAGGCTATTAAAATAAAATACTCAACTTAAATGTATGCCCCAAATTAAAAAACATAGTAAGAGAACTAAAAAAAGTGTCACCATGGCTAAACAACAAAGTAAAAGCAGCAGTGAGAGGCCAAAAGGCATCCTTTAAAAAATGGAAGTTAAATCCTAGTGAGGAAAATAGAAAGAAGCATAAACTCTGGCAAATAAAGTATAAAAATATAACTAGGACAGCCAAAAAAGAATTTGAAGAACAGCTAGCCAAAGACTCAAAAAATAATACCAAAAAAGCTTTAAGTACATCAGAAGCAGGAAGCCTGCTAAACAACCAGTGGGGCCACTGGACGAGATGCTAAAGGAGCACTCAAGGACAATAAGGCCAGTGCGGAGAAACTAAATGAATTCTTTCCATCAGTCTTCATGGCTGAGGATGTGAGAGAGATTCCCAAACTTGAGCCATTCTGTTTAGGTGACAAATCTGAGGAACTGTCCTAGATTGAGGTGTCATTAGAAGAGGTTTTGGAACAAACTGATAAACTAAACAGCAATAAGTCACTAGGACCAGATGGTATTCACCCAAGAGTTCTGAAGGAACTCAAATGTGAAATTGCAGAACTAATAACTGTAGTCTGTAACCTATCATTTAAATCAGCTTCTGTACCAAAAGGCTGGAGGATAGCTAATGTGATGCCAATTTTTAAAAAGGGCTTCAGAGGTGATCCAACAATTACAGGCTGATAAGCCTGACTTCAGTACCGGGCAAACTGGGCTGAAACTATAGTTAAGAACAAAATTGTCAAGCACATAGATGAACATAATTTGTTGGGGAAAAGTCAACATGGTTTTTGTAAATGGAAATCATGCCTCACCAATCTACTAGAATTCTTTGAGGGGGTCAACAAGCATGTGGACATGGGGGAATCCAGTGGATATAGTGTTCTTAGATTTTCAGAAAGCCTTTGACAAGGTCCCTCACCAAAGGCACTTAAGCAAAGTAAGCTGTTATGGGATAAGAGGGAAGGTCCTCATGGATTGGTAACTGGTTAAAAGATAGGAAACAAAGGGAGATATAAATGGTCAGTTTTCAGAATGGAGAAAGGTAAATAGTGGTGTCCCCCAGCGGTCTGTACTGGGACCAGTCCTATTCAACATATTAATAAATGATCTGGAGAAAGGGGTAAACAGTGAGGTGGCAACATTTGGAGATGATACAAAACTACTCAAGATAGTTAAGTTCCAGGCAGACTGCGAAGAGCTACAAAAGGATCTCTCTAAAACTGGGTGACTGGGCAACAAAATGGCAGATGAAATTCAGTGTTGACAAATGCAAAGTAATGCACATTGGAAAGCATAATCCCAACTATACATATAAAATGATGGGGTCTAAATTAGCTGTTACCACTCAAGAAAGATCTTGGAGTCATAGTGGATAGTTCTCTGAAAACATCCACTCAATGTGCAGCGGCAGCCAAAAAACCAAACAGAATGTTGGGCATCATTAAGAAAGGGATAGATAATAAGATAAAATATATCATATTGCCTCTATATAAATCCCTGGTACGCCCATATCTTGAATACTGCGTGCAGATATGGTTGCCCCATCTCAAAAAGGATATATTGGAATTAGAAAAGTTTCAGAAAAAGGCAACAAAAATTATTAGGGGTAGGGAACAGCTCCCATATGAGGAGAGATTAATAAGACTGGGACTTTTCAGCTTGGAAAAGAGACTACTAAGGCGTGATATGATTGAAGTCTATAAAATCATGATGGGTGTTGAGAAAGTAAATAAGGAAGTGTTATTTACTCTGTCTCATAACATAAGAACTAGGGGTCACCAAATGAAATTAATAGGCAGCAGGTTTAAAACAAACAAAAGGAAGTATTTCTTCACACAACGCACAGTCAACCTGCGGAACTCTTTGCCAGAGGATGTTGTGAAGGCCAAGACTATAACAGGTTCAAAAAAGAACTAGATAAATTCATGGAAGATAGCCATTGAAGAACCTATTAGCCAGGCTGGCAGGGATGGTGCCCCTAGCCTCCATTTGCCAGAAGCTGGGAATGAGCAACAGGAAAAGGATCACTTGATGATTACCTGTTCTGTTCATTCCCTCTGGGGCACCTGACACTGGCCACTATTGGAAGACAGGATACTGGGCTAGATGGACCTTTGGTCTGACCCAGTATGGCCATTCTTATGTTCTTATCATTTGACTCTGGACTATACAGCTGCTGCGAATACTGATCTAATGGTTCAGTACTAGTCCAAAGCCAAAAAAGTGTTTCAAAACCTTGTTAAGGCGGCATGAGAATAATGTAATTACCCAAGATCTAATTTACAAAACCCAAGCTCTTGAAATGAATAGTGAGGGACATTGTAAGTTTCACACTGCTCACATAAACAACTCATCCTTAGCAAGTATACAGAAATGCAGATTTCATTTTCCAAAAGTAGGAAATAGAAAATGCCATTCCACTATGTTTTTCTCTTCATTCATTCGGTTGCTACAGGGCACATCTATATCACAAATTAAGATAGAATTGTAATGCAGGTAGGCACACATGTGCTAGCTTTACTCTAGCTAGCACAGGTAACAATAGCAGCAAGGACTGCGTTGGTTTTGCCGCCCCAGTACAAGCCAGCAGGGGACCCTGGGTACATACTCAGGTTGGTAGCCCATGCTGCTACGTCTTCACTACTACCCTTACCCGCACTAACCACATTAAAGCTACAATAGGTATAGCTTCCTACCCTGCAATTACAATTTAACTTGCACTGTAGGCGTAGCCAGAGACTCCAGTGATGCTTTCAAGTAACGGCAGTATGTTAAAGTAATCTTTGCCCTTGAAAACAGTCCCCTCAGCATAGCTCCTTAGCTACGTTCAGGGCCGTTTTAAACAATGGAAGGGACTCCCTTCCCTAGCACTTTCAGCGCATGCCAACTGACCAAAGAGTCCAGGCTCCATAACTGAGCCTCCCATGTGACAATTTGGGATTTGCCCTCCATAGAGAAGCTGTGGCCTGTAATAATGTGCAACTTGCACATTCGTGTGTTCAGAAGCGAGTTGCATGAGCCACTTTTTAGTCATTGGTCAGATTGCCTTAAAAGGGGAGGGGCAGGGAGGGCCAGCATGAGGCTGGCCATGCTAGTCTTCCTGTGGAATGGCCAATCCTTAAGAGGATTAACAAAACCTAAGCAATGCAAAAAATTAAGATTCTTCCCTCATGATTTCCTCAGTGTCACTGCCCCATCTCCCTCCTCCATTCACAAGCCAGCCTCCTCCCCCTCTCCCAACCAGATCACACATTTGTCAAAGCCAAGGCTGTGGTTACAGGTTTGCTACATTTCTTGCCATTAGATCTTGGGTTTCCAGCCAAGGCTGCTGGTATTTAAATGAAAACAAGACAAAAGAGTGAGAAAGTTACTGCTGTATTGGCTCATGGAGAATATATTTCCAAACACATAGACTTTAAGAAAGTGTGATCTTCACGGCACAGCTGCTGCAAAGTTCTGGAGTGCCCGGCAGCTAAGAAACTGGCATGGATGAAAAAAAATGCAGCACAAAAGTCCTGAAAGAAAAGCCAAATGGGAAGGGTTTTAATTTTTCAACCACCCTCCAGTTACCTTCCCATGGCCAGATTTCTCAAGATAAGCTCATACTTTCCCCTGTACAAAGTAACCTTTTACACAATTTCTTGTTTATACTTCATCTAAATTATCTAACGTTAATGAAGAAAAGAGACAGTTAATTCAACACTAGCAACAGTTAACTGTGTACTAAGATGGTTAAGTTACAACAACGATGGCCAACTTTCTGAGGCCAGAAGTTGTGCTTAGATTTTAAAGACACCTGAAGTCATCTACCCCAAGGGCCTATGCTCCCCTCCTCCTATGGACACAGAGGAAAGCACAGACTTGTGTGTTCTGGAACCATTGCCATGGCAGGCTACCAGATTCTTCTAACTCCCCAGAAAGCTCCACACAGATGATCCACTAAGTAGTCTCAGTCATGTTTATTACAGCAGTGCCTATAGACCAATCAAAATTAGGGCCTATTGTGCTTGGCACTGTACCAACATAGGAGCAACCAGCCCCTACCCCAAAGAGCTTACAGTCTAAAAACAGACAGATGCAGGTTTGGGATAAGCGATAGCATGCACAAGCACAGTTAACCATGTGATGGCAGCAAATGTCATGTTAGTTCCATGGTTATTTCTTTTTGGGTGGGTTTAGTGTGGATAAGCTAAACAGAAAGAAAAGCAAAGGGAGCGGGGACATTCAAGGGAAGGGTGTATGGGGACAGGATAGAAGAGGGTAAGAGGGGCAGGTGTGGAGTGAAGTCAAAGTGAGGAAACTATAAGGGAAGATGGGAGAGGGTTGGGCAAACAGCCAATCAGCACAGAGTAGAGAAAGTCCAGTTAACGCTGTAGAAAGTTCTCTGAATGTCCATGCTTTGGCTGCTTCTGCTCCTACCTGCTGGAGTCTCCAGCTCCATAAGCAAGAGTGATCCAGGGATCAAGAAAACACAAAAGTGGTCTAGCGCCACCCACCTCTTCCAGGTCCTGTGTCAAATACAGCTCAGACTGATCCGAGACTCTAGCCCAGAGTTTCTGCCTTTGACCTAAATGTCTTTGATACTGAGGCCTTGGCTACACTTGGGAATTCACAGCACTGCCGCAGCAGCGCTGCGAAGCGCGAGTGTAGTCGCGCCGCCAGAGCTCTCTCGCAGCACTGCAAGTACTCCACCTCTCCGAGGGGAGTAGCTTGCAGCGCTGTGAGCGAGCGTGCAGCGCTGCAGGCACTGATTACACTCGCGCTTCACAGCGCTGCATTCGCTGTGCTCGGGGGGGGGGGGGGGGGGGGGGGCGTTTTCACACCCCTGAGCGCAGCAAGTTGCAACGCTGTACAGCACCAGTGTAGCCAAGGCCTGAGATACAGAGTCGGGCACTTCACACAGTTCAGATATTGCTTGTTTGTTTTTTAATACCAGTAAAACAAAAAACCCTGCGGGTGAGAAATGACCAAACCAATGTCAACTTACAAAATCCACATCATCTTCATCCCTGAGTCAGAGATTAGTAGAATGAAGGTATTTATTTATCATCCTCCCAGGAGGTTATAAGGACTCAGGCTGTACAACACTATCTGTTCAGATTTAAAATGACACAGATGAAGGAATGCCTGTGCCCCAGCTCAGGTGCCCTTGCCACAAGTTAAAGTTACATTAGTAGCACATTCCCACCTATAGGACAGGTTTTGCTGCCTGGACTTACATGATCAACTCAAGATCTCCCATCTCAGATTCCTAAAGCAAATCCCACCCCCAACCCTCTCAGCCCTCCACCCAAAGCCTGGTCAACTAGATGGGACTTTGTACAACACCCTCAAAGTCAACAAGTTCCAGCTATTTCAGACCAGGGGAAGTGAATTCTATATTTGAGGGGCCCCTCACAGAGCACATCCTGTTACCAGGTCCCTCTCTTCTGTAGAGGGGGAGACTCAGCTCAGGTGCCTCTGCTGATCTCTCCTGCAGCAATATCACATGGGGAAGAGGGGCAGTCCCTCGGGTAGGATGCTCCCAGACCATTTAGTTCTTTGTAAGTCAAACACAACAGCTTATATCATTCCCAGAAACAAGTGGGTTGTCAGTGGGATCTCAGAATTCTAGCGTCAGAGGCTCAAGGCAAGATGCTCTGCTTTTAAAAGTGAGCCGATGAAATTGAAGCTTGTGCAGAAAGCAAAGAGAGATTTAAAGTATAGCCCTATATGGCTCATACTACACAGTCCGACTGGAAAGGTGGGAGAAGCCTGGATACTACTAGTAAGGTCCATGTCTGTAGAAGGGTTCGGTTGGGGTCACCCCACTTTGGAGTGGCTGGGAGCCAGGCCGCCTCCCTACTTAGGTCCAGGGAGTTGGGGAATTAGCCTGGTGAGGTAGGAAACAGTCAAGGGCTCAGGCCCTCAGGCAGGGGCTGAGCAAATAGTTCAGGAACAAGCCCAGGCCCTGGGTCAGGGTGGGACAGCAACAAGCAGGAGCTCAGGCCCTCAGGCAGGGGCTGAGCAAATAGTTCAATAACAAGCCCAGGCCCTGGGTCAGGGCGGGGCAGCAAACAAACTGGAACTCAGACCCTCAGGCAGGGGCTGAACAAATAGTTCAGCAACAGGCCCAGGCCCTGGGTCAGGGCGGGCAACACTCAGTCTGGAGCTCAGACCCTCAGGCAGGGTTAAGCAAATAGTTCAATAACAAGCCCAGGCTCCTGGTTCTGAGCATCTGGGACGAGGCAGAGACAGCCACCCGTGAGTGGGATGGCAGGGGGGACCCAGGCCTGCCCATTCCACTGCGTCCCAGCCCGGAGCCCTAACAGCGGCAGGCAGCCTGCTGCTGTGTCAGTGGGGATCCTGGCCGTAACACACACTGACATCGGCTCTGGGTGTGCCCTAGCCAGACTAGGGTCCGCTGCCCCCGGGCTACTTCCTACCTCCCCCTCTAGCAGTACCTGCGTCTGGTCTGTCTCGTCCACGGAATCAAGCACCATGGGTCCTCAGGGTACTCGGCGAGCGGTAGGTTTGGCAGCTCCTCTGGGTCGCTTCTCTCCGGTAGGCTTAAGAGCTTCTCCAGGGTCTGGTCGTCATCAGGCCTTAACTGGTATGGCCAGTCCTCAGGTTGGTCACAGGCTGCAGGAGTCTCCCCAGTGGGAGCTAGGCCCCCAGCGTCTGGCTTCTCCAGCGGCCAGGCAGCTTCTGAGACCTGGGGTGGTGCTTTTATACTTCCTGTCCTGCGCTTTGACCTTTGGGGGGGTGGGTGCAGGCTCCAGTGGCTCCGCCCATTTTGGCATTCAGAGGGGCTCATCCCTCTCTGGGGTGGCTGGGAGCCAGGCCGCCTCGCTACAGTGTCCAACAGGAAAGGAGCCGGCCAGCGTTCTTGCCAGATGCGGGTTTACTGACATAGTTGCCATGAACTCAGAACCTAACCAAGCTACCCCTTCTTCTACTGCCCAAATTGAAAGCCTTGGTAGTGGGCAACTATCTCAACTAAATACCCAAGCTGCCGCCCTCATCTCACCATAGTCAGTTCAGCTTTATGTAAATTAATCCTCAGCCTACTTGCTCTCATCAAAACAGTGGGAAAGACATTCAGTAGCACCCTAGGTTTGAGGAGACAGATGATAGCTCTAGTCTTAACTTTAAGCACATGAACAGTCCCTCTCAAGTGGATGAATGCTCAGCACTAAAAAAAGCACCACTTCTTTTAGGAGCCAAACTATCGGTTTGTATTTTTAAAAATCTTGGCTCCGTGGTCATTAATTTCTCCAGCAAATGCCACAAGTAAAGTATTACTAACTTAACTGAAGTTTATGAACTATTGCAGAGTCACAGCACAAAGACAGTTAACCAGATTCATGATGCAGGAAGCATATCCTCTTTCATACATAGGTCGTGGGGAAGTTTAGGCTTGAAATTAGACGAAGGTTTCTGACCATCAGAGGGGTGAAATATTGGAACAGCCTTCCGAGGGAAACGGTGGGGGCGAAGGACCTGTCTGGTTTTAAGATTAAGTTAGATAAGTTTATGGAGGGAATGGTTTAATGGAAAAACATGATTTTAGCCAAGGAATACCGAGCCATGGCAGGTAAATAGTATAATGGCTAACAAGGGTCAGGCTGGAGACTCTTGCCTACATGCTCGGGGTATTGCTGATCGCCATATTTGGGGTCAGGAAGGAATTTTCCTCCAGGGTAGATTGGCAGAGGCCCTGGAGGTTTTTCGCCTTCCTCCACAGCATGGGGCAGGGATCACTAGCAGGAGGGTTTTCTGCCAATTGAAGTCACTAAGCCACAGGATTTGGGGACTTCAACAGCAGAGTCAAGGGAAGGGGTAGGGACGGTTTTGTGGCCTGCAGCATGCAAGGGGTCAGACCAGATGATCATAATGGTCCCTTCTGACCTTAAAGTCTATGAGTCTATGTTTTCTAAACTCTTAAGTGGACTTTATAAACAAGTTTACAAGCCAGTGAACAACTAGTTACACATTTTCTGTGTTAATAAGTGTTATCTAGTACAACAGTCAGACCAATAAGGTTTATATAAAACTGTTTACTCTCAAATCATGATTTAAAGACTTCAGTAACTCAGCCAGAGATTGTATGTCTATTTTTAGGAGTGGGTGGGCAATGCGCAGGAGGTCAGATTAGATTATCATGGTGGTCCCTTCTTGCCTTAAAGTCTATAATACTTGCTACCTTTAAGAGAAGCAAGTTACCAGATTACATTCTCTGACCTCAAAACTTGTGGCACTCAGGGTGGCTTCCTTATACAGCCAACCTACACTTGGCACGATCTTTTCTAGGTAAGAAGGATAACTCATGATTTGCAGAGATCATCCATAAACATCCAGAGCTGAACACAAGCTCCATCAGAGAGAAGGAAAGATTATCCCAAACTTCCCCTCAGTATGGTGGTAGATTTTAACAAGTGGTCTCTGAGCCATCCTCCCCACTTCTGATTGACATTAGTGTAAATAGATTTACATGACAAAATAGTCATTACAATAGATTGTTAGAGAAATACTCTTTTGAAGGGATGTGTGCCAGTCTTTCCTTTATGTGGCAGCCCTTATTACCAAGCTGTTAGCTACCTACATAATGGAATGGATATGGCAAGTCACATTATTTCATTTAACTGGCGAACTTGGCTGAAGTTTCAAGAGTCCATCAGGATCCAAGCACCAACAGGTAAAGTTAATTATGAGGAGACTGAAAGAGTTCAAAAGAGCCAAAGAAGTATTAGAAGCTGGTTATTTACAGCTACACACGGGTTGTTTGTAAAGGGCAAAACTGTTGAATTTACAGTGATGAGAGGTACCAGCTTGCCTGCCCTGGAGGATTAATTATCTTTTCAATCCACTAAACAAGCAAAGCATGGGCAGTAATAGTGAAAGGTTTCTCCTAAACTGCCATGCCAGTGCGGCTCAGCACTGGGGTTATGATCACCCCTAGATGCAAGACAGTCATTTGGGATCCATGCTCATTCAAACCTTAATTTCTCTGAGGAGACCACCTATGAGGGGCTTGTAAAGTAGACACCCACATATTAGGCATTGGGCTGAAACCAATTTATGTCACACAGGCCAAAACACCACTGACAGCTAACTACTTTCAGTCCCTTCTAGAGGAAAGTCTAAGACAAGCCACAGCTCCAGGATCAGAGAGCTTGCAGCTCAAATCTGAAATGGGCCAAAGTCAGACACTGGACTCCTAACTGCCTGAAGTTTGGATTTTGAATCCCTACATTGGTTTACCCAGTCATACAGAGATGAAATAGAGATCTGGACAAGGAATTTTGGCTGAGGCCCAATCTTTTCTGCCTTTCTTCCCCCTCAGAGGGGGAAGTGTGGCCATCCAGCTGGTGGACACAATTGGGAGTAAAAGATGCCTAGTCTAATCACAACTGTTCCATGGCAAGTCACTATCTACCTCACAAGAGTGTAGAAAGGTTTGAGGATTGTGGAGAACTTTGAGAATGAAAAGAGATGAGTAACCTGAGCCACATTCAAACCAGTGACTAACTGATGAAAGAATCAGCAGCCTGTACTCGAGGGTGGATGGCTCAGGTCACTAGTAACTATTTGAGTATATTTTTCCCACCCTAATTAGAAGTGGGCCCCAAACCTGAAGAGCAAGTATAAACCTCACCTGTGAACTCTGGAACGGAATCTGACTAAACTGCCTCAAAACCAAACTGGATGACTCAGGCCCCTCTTTTACATCAAGATTTATTGTTCTCCAACATACTCAGATAACATACTCCAACATCTCATATTGTACTATTGCTAACTTGACTGTTAATTCAGTACTGTTTAAAAAAAAAAAAAACAATCCCAGCAGCTTTGTAATGTATCTTTATGACACAGAACCTGGGTTCTACCCTATTTAACCAAGAACAGAGATAGCTGACAGAAGCATGTTCATTAATGCTGTCTATTGTCAGTAAGCTTGTTACCTTTTAAGACAAATAACGTTTTAAAAGAGATCATGCATAGCTAGACATAGAAAGCAGAAGCAGTGAGTTGAATGATGCAATTAGAGTAAGAGACATAGATGAGCCACTCACTTGGAGGATATTTGACTCTCACAAACCAGAAAAATTCAGAAACATGCAGCCTTTTGGCAGAAAATTAAACTTGAGTTTTAATAACCCCATTATACAAATAACCTGTGAAAGACTCATGATTCTGTTAAGGACTCATGATTCTGCATTCTTCCACAGATCGGTGTCTATTACAATGTTCAAGCCTTTCATTGGATGGAAAGGGCTCAATCCTGCATAATTAGGTACCATCTGAAGTCAAGACGAATGGAGGGTGATCAGCAACATAGATGGAACCACTTGTAGCCATCTCTCTACTCACCCAGCTCCTTGCTGTTGTAAGGATGTGTTCTTCAATACAGATACATTTTCACTCTCAATGTTCATTATGTTCAGCACTTTGCAGGATCTGATCTTTATTGACTATTTGAGGATATGAAGGCCTCAAAGATGACTAAGAACAACAGTTCTAACAGAGTGGCCAGTAAACATTACAGATATAAAAAATATTCTGGCTTTTTTCTATAGCTACTTCAGATCACAGAATAGTTCCAGCTGAGCTCCATCTCCTTACACTGCGGGTTCTTTATTGGACAGATAATTGAACAGTTAGAAATCCAGATGGCATCAGATTATTAGCATGGGTAGAACCATCCCCTCTAGTTTTAAAAGCAGGACTAGAAATGTTGTTGTTTGGAAAGAGTTTCCATCCAGATCAAGCAAGACTAAGGTAATACACAACAAGATAGGCTTCTCAACATATCGGCCAGAACAGATTTAGAGTCTCTTTACTCTTAAAGCTGAATTTTCTTTCAATAGCACAACCATTTAGTAAGCAGGATGTTGATTAACATGTATACCTAAACCAGTGCTGGCAGGTGTGCCATCAGAGATGTTATAGTTCTGACAAAACAGCGCAATCAGCCTTTTGATTGAGACCTAGCTCCTCTTGTGGAGAAGTAAAATATAATCACAGTACTTTGGGTAAAAATAGGAGTGCCATCTCCAGTGTGTTAGTCAAGCTCCCCCTAGTTGTTGTATTAGTCTTCATTTCCTGAACTGTATAGTGTCATGCACTTTAACAGCTGCTGCTTGACACCCAGAAGCGGCTGCATTTCAATGGTAGGTGGAACAAACACCTTACCTGCATTGCATAGTAGTTGTAGGAGATCCTTGGATTAAAATTCCTATAGGAAAGGTTTCTTGGAAGCAAAAAAGATTGTCACCACCTAAAACATGAACCAAGTAGTAACGAATAAAGATTCGGAATGGGAATACACAGGGCCAAGTTCAGACTAGCTTACTCTAGGGATGGCTTTAGCTAGCACATGCTATTTGTGTAAAGGAAAAGGTAAGAACTGAAACATAGTTCAGGAAAGGCTAATAATTTAGGCCCCAATCTTGCCAAGATTTATGCAAATGAATAGTCCCATTGAACTAGTAATGCATAGAGAGCAGCAGTGCTTTTCGTTTGCTGTAGTATTGTCCCATCCCCTTTTGTAAGCCTCCACAGAAACAGTTCGTTTGTATGCAGGTACTTTTCCTTTTTTTAAAAAAAATTGCAGTTAAACTTTTAAAATAGACAATTTGGCTTTGCTGGATTAAAGTCATTAAGAATTTGGCCTTAAAAGACCTAACCATAGGAAAAATGTATTTCTATGCACACTAAGAGTGCCAGAGAACTTTTGAGTTATGGAACTTTTACTATGTGGCAGCAGAGTCCACATGGCCAGTTAGCATACAGCAAGATGGCACACTGAGTTACTCCCTGGCTTGCAGCACACTCACCCCATCAAGTGGACAAGTCACTAGTGATTCATAATTTTTAAATCTCCCCCTCTACTATTCCCTCCCTACCCTCACACACTTGAGTCCCCCTCCCCCCCCACCCCACCCCCCCACACACCCTTAGTGTTGCAACAGTATGTTTATCTGACCTGGATTTCCCTGGTTTTGAAATCTAGCCATCTTTAAAATAGTACTTTGATGACAATCCAGCTATATGAGTATTTCTCCAATTTGAGGAATTAATCCTTCCTATCAATGTAAGGGGCAGCACTTATTATCTAACAACTACAGCACAGCCTGTAGGTCACATATTAAAAAAATACTCAACTGAAAAAAGTTCACACTGCTGTCTGAATGTTATACCTACTTTTGTTACAAAACAACTGAAAGTTGAGGGGCACAACATTTCTCTGTTTCCGTTTATTTTATGCACTTAAGGGTTGTGTATATTCAGTTTCACTGTTCCCCCTGTACAGTGAGTCAGTTTCCTCTCTGGGTAGGACTTTCAGAGTAAGAGGAGAAAACAATATTTTGGGGAAAAAGAGAACTGATTGCCTAACCATAAAAGTCAACAGAGTAATTTTGGGGCCAGTGTAAGGTATTTTTCAATTCACTTCTTAAAGTTCATTGTATTGTCATAGCACCAGTCATGGACCAGGGCCCCACTGTGCTAGGAGCTGTACAAAACACAGAACCAAAACGCTGGCCATGCTCCAAAGAGCTTAGACTCAGTCTACTTATAACACGACAGATGGATGCAACGGGCCAGGGAAGCACAAGGAAACAGTGAGAATACTAATTAGGGCATGGCTACACTTGCGAGTTAGAGCGCATTAAAGAAGCCCCGGGCGCCCTAACTCACGACGTGTCCACACTGGCAAGGCATGTAGAGAGCCCGGACTCCGCGGCTGGAGTGCTCCTGGTAATTCACTTCCACAAGAGGCATAACGCTTGGTGCGCCCTGACTGGAGTGCCGCAGCGGCAGTGTGGACACCCTGGTCTGTTAATGCGCTCTGATCGGCCTCCAGAAGTGTCCCACAATGCCTGATCACACTGAACTCTAATGCCCTGCCCTCAGGTGACCAACCATCAGACCCGCCCTTTAAATTCTCTGGGAATTTTGAAAATCCCCTTCCTGTTTGCTCAACCAGGCGTGGAGTGCTCTCAGCGCATCTTTCCAGGTGACCATGCCTCCATGCGCCAGGTGATCCCCAGTATGGAGCAATGGCGAGGTGCTGTACCCCATCAGTGTTTGGGGGGAGGAAGCTGTCCAGTCCCAGCTGCGCTCCAGCCGTAGGAATTACAATACCTTTGGGCAGATATCAAGGGACATGATGGAAAGGGGCCATGACCAGGACGCACTGCAGTGCAGGGTTAAAGTGAAGGAGCTGTGGAATGCCTACCCCAAAGCCCGTGAGGCAAACCGCCACTCCGGTGCTGCCCCCACAACCTGCCGTTTCTACAAAGAGCTGGACACAATACTTGGGGGTGACCCCACCTCCACTCTGAGGACCACCATGGACACTTCAGAGCCCAGTGCAACAAGACAGGAGGAGGAGGAGGGAAGCGGGAGCGAGGGTGCTGAGGAGGAGGAGGAGGAAGACACTAGATGCATGCAGCCAGGAGCTGTTTTCAAGCCAGCAGGAAGGTAGCCAGTCGCAGCGGCCAGTGCTTGGGGAAGGACAAACACCAGAGGAGGCTCTCGGTAAGCAGCTTTTATTTTGGGAAGGAAGTTATTCGGTGCGGGCTCTTGGGGTGAGGAGGGTTAGGGTTGCATGCATGTCTAGATCCGGAATAGGACGTTGATGTACTCTCTCACATTGCGGTAATCGGCCTCAGTGATCTCTTCAAAGGTGTCGTGCAGAAGCTGTGCAATGTGCTTGCGCAGGATCCTTGGAAGCGCTACTGTGATCCTTGTCCCAGTCAGGCTAATATGTCCACGCCACTGTGCCATGAGGGGTGGGGGGACCATTGCTGCACACGGGCAAGCTGCATATGGGCCAGGGCGGAAGCCGCATTGTAGTAGAAGACCCTCCCTTGCTTCCCAGGTCACCCTGAGCAGCGAGATATCTTCAAGGATGAACTCCTGTGAAAAATGTGTGGACAGTGTTCAGTATAGAAGCCCCCTGCAGCTGTTGGCTCTCCCCAAACTGCAGAGCCCCAGAGGACAGTACGGCAGTGAAACAATCAGTCCCCCCTCGACCCTGTGCTTATTCACCATTTTGGGGCTCCTGTGAGTTATGTGCTCTCGCTTTGAGACGGGCAAATTCTGCTATTGTATAGACTGTGCTTGTCTTTAAGTATGGGGGAATCATTGCTCTGTCTGGTGTGAACAATGCTGCCTCTGTTAAGTGTTGCATTTTGCCTTTACAGATGCAGCCTTGAGATCTCAGCCGTCCGTGTTATCACCAGCAGAGAGACGCCAAAGAATTAGGAAGAGGCCATGTAGAAGTAAAGAAGACATGCTGCATGAAGTAATGCAGAAGTCCCTTCATGAAAATCAAAAAGCTCAGGAGCGGAGGGAGAGTGAAAGGAAGTTCCGCCAGCAGAATGCGGAGCGCCGGCAGCAAAGCACGGTGCACCGGCACCAAAGCAGGGAGCGGCTGATAAGCATCATGGAGTGCCAAGCGGACTCGATCCAGGCGCTTGTAGCCATGCAGGCGGAGCACTACCACGCCTGCCCCGCCCTGCGGCCCTTGTCCCAAAACTCTTTCCCTTGTGCCCCCATGTCACCTCCAACCCACTTTCTCCAACATCCGCGTTCTTATCACAACCAGCTGCCTCCAACACCTGTAGCTTCACCACCCAGCCTTGCAAACTATGACCCTTACCCACTGCACTCAACCCCTATCACCATGCAGTATAGCCATCCTGAAACGCAGCACTCATTGCACAGCACTCCAGATAGGAAGGCTGAGTATAACACGACATATGCAAGTCTGTGATTGAACCACTCCCCACCCCAGCCCACCCCCTTGCCCTTTCTGTTTCTCAAGCAGTGTGTTTCTTTTCAATAAATGAATTTTATTTAAAAGAAATGGCTTTTTTGGCTCTGAAAACATTCTTTATTATTGCATTAAGTAAAAGATACCTTAGCCCAGGAAAGCAACACACACTGCAAGTCAGCGTAGCAAACACAGATTCATACTAACATGGGAACCACCGCACTTCGCTCCCGTGCAGGGCACCAAACATTACTGGTGGCTTTCAGCCTCAAATTGCTCCCTCAAGGCATCCCTAATCCTTGCAGCCCCATGCTGGGCCAATCTAATAGCCCTGCTCTCTGGCTGTTCAAATTCAGCCTCCAGGTGTTGAACCTCTGAGTTCCATGCCTGAGTGAATCTTTCACCCTTCCCTTCACAAATGTTATGGAGGGTACAGCACGCAGATAACCGCGGGGATGCTATCATCGGCCAAGTCCAGCTTCCCATACAGTGCGCGCCATCAACCCTTTAAATGGCCAAAAACACACTCCACAGTCATTCTGCACCAGCTCAGCCTGTTGTTGAACTGCTCCTTGCTGCTGTCAAGGCTCCCTGTGTAGGGTTTCATGAGCCGTTGCATTAAAGGGTAAGCAGGGTCTCCAAGGATCACAATGGGCATTTCGACTTCTCCTACAGTGATCTTCTGGTCTGGGAAAAAATGTCCCGTCTTGCAGCTTCCTGAACAGGACAGTGTTCCGAAAGATGCGTGCATCATGCACCTTTCCAGGCAGCCTGCGTTAATGTCAATGAAACGCCCATGGTGATCCACAAGCGCCTGGAGAAACATGTAGAAATACCGCTTTTGGTTAACGTATTCAGAGGCTAGGTGGGCTGGTGCCAGAATTGGAATATGCATGCCATCTATCCCCCCCCACAGTTAGGGAAACCCATTTGTGCAAAGCCAGCCACAATGTCATGCACGTTACCCGGAGTCACGGTTCTTCTGAGCAGGATGCGATTAATGGCCCTGCAAACTTGCATCAACACGATTCCAACGGTCGACTTTCCCACTCCAAACTGGTTAGCAACTGACCGGTAGCTGTCTGGTGTTGCCAGCTTCCAGATTGCAATAGCCACCCGCTTCTCCACTGGCAGGGCAGCTCTCAATGTCGTGTCCTTGCGCCGCAGGGTGGGGACAAGCATATCATACAGTCCCATGGAAGTGGCTTTTCTCATCCCGAAAGTTCTGCAGCCACTACTCGTCATCCCAGACTTGCATGATGATGTGATCCCACCACTCAGTGCTTGTTTCCTCCAAAAGCGGCATTCCATGGTGGTGAGCATGTCTGTGAATGCCACAAGCAATCTCGTGTCATATGCGTTACGCGAGACGATATCTTCGGACTCCTAACTCTGAGTTTGAATCTTAAGGAGTAACTTGACTGCCAAACGTGACGTGCTGGTGAGACCCATCAGCATATTCCTCAGCACTTCGGGCTCCATTCCCGCAGATGGAAAGGGAAGACAGAGCGTGGAATACAAAAAAGTTGAAAGATGGCGCCAAATGTGGACAGAAGCACGGGGATTGCTGGGATGCGAAGCGATGCATCACGGGGTGTGGGACAGGAGCCAGAAGGCCCTGCACCCCTCGCCCCCTTCCCACAAGCCACAGTGCCAGAATGGGAAGAGATGCTCTGTGGGATAACTGCCCATAATGCACCGCTCCCAATGCCACTGCAAGTGCCGCAAATGTGGCCACGCCAGTGCACTTGCAGCTGACAGTGTGGACACACTGCAGCAATTTCCATACTATGCTCTCCGAGGGCTGGTTTAACTCACAGCGCTCTACATCTGCAAGTGTAGCCATGCCCTTAGTGTAACAGGCAGCAGTCTTAGCATACAAGATGCCGAAGTTGGCTGTATCCATTTAAATTACAACTAGCACAAGACCTCTTTTAATGCCAATGAAGTCAACGCTCTCAGGAATGTAAACTGGACATGGAAACTGCAGGCATCCCACATCTTCCTGTCCCTCTAATTTTTAGTTACCTCAGTAAGAATACTTCAGGGGAAACTCACACCTCTGCTCCTGCACAGAATTACATCTCCAGTGAGGCCAGCAGTTCCAGATTGAAACCCAACAAGAACTGCTGCACACTTATCCATTCCAAATGGTTCCTGGGCACCACAAGTTCTGTGCTGTTGTGCAGGAGCTCCAGTGTGAACCTCTTGAGGGAGGAGAAGAAACTCACATTGAAAGGGAAGGAGTGTGACAACGGAAGAAGGAAAGGAGACTGGATTGAAGAAGGAACAGAAACTCAAAATGGGAAGGGGGGGGAGAATAAGGTGGTAGAGGGAAAGATAGGCAAAAATAAGAGGAAGTGGAAAAGGGACGTGAACAGTCTACCGTAAGAGGAAAAATACTGAGATCTAGGCAAGGCCTACAGTAGAAACTTTTGCTAGTGTATCAACATTGGTTAGGTCTGCAGTGTTTTCTGCACCACCAAAGCCCTAGTGCAGATGCAATTATAGCTGCATAAAGATGCTTGTGCCAATATAGCTAATTATGCTCAGGAAACCGGTACAATTAAGCTATACCGGCAAAAGCATTTTTGCCAGTATAAGCAGTGTTAATGCTAGGAGGGTTTGCCTGCACAGGTACCAGAAAACCTCTTCTAGTGTAGATCTAGCCCTAGAGAAGCGAGGCAAGAGAAAGAAGGAAGAGATAGAGGAATAAGAGAATGCTATTGCTAATTCAAGTGGTATTTACATAATTACCCACCTTCACACCTGAAAGTGAATAGCTAATATTGATACCCAAAGAAATAGATTCTGGGATCTTCACTGAAAATTCTATACAGGGGTGATAAGTAGCCCCTAGCTTGCGTGCACTGAGCATACTCCACTGCTCTGTTAGTGAGGGGGAAATGAACTCCCCCAAACAGCACCACTGAAATTCAACCCCTGGCTCTGTTAGTCTTTTCATTATGAAGCCTGTTTCTGAAGGGTTCACAACTTGGCCATAAACACTGGCTCTGAGATGAAACGGCATATAAAAGGCTTCATTCCTAAAGTGAATATTTTCTTTTATAAGTTACAATGCCAGTTTACCATTTATATGTTAGAGGAAAAAATGGCACAAGTTTTTATTTAAAAAAAAATAAAAATACTTCCAGAAGCAACCAAGTTTTAGCCAGTTCCATAATGCCTAGCTCTAAGAAGCCCAAATTATTTCCCCTGCCTAGAGCTGGGAGAACTATGAGGGACATGTATCAGGGGGTAGCCGTGTTAGTCTGTATCTACAAAAACAACAAAGAGTCTGGTGGCACCTTAAAGACTAACAGATTTATTTGGGCATAAGCTTTCGTGAGTATAAACCTCACTTATGAGGGACATGACACTGTCAAGATCTTTTCCCATGCCTCTAGTTGCCCTGCAGCCCATGTTTCACTGCAGACTTTTCTGTTAGTATGAACTAACTCACTCCACTACATAGGAGATAAGCTGACAGGTTCATGTGGTCACAGCTACCGGTCATACCCCAGCACCATCCTCCACCCTGAAAAAAGAACCAGAGAGAAGTCTCTGCTGCCACAGATGGAGCCCACTCTACAGCACAGCTCCACAGTACAGTACACTTCACTTCACTGCACAGATGTGCCATAACTTGCCCCCATGCAGCAGAACCGCACTGGTTCCACTGCCTTTCAAGCCATATATGCTTGTAGAGGGGATGATGAGATTTAAGCTTTAGCATTTAAAACTAAGCAGACAACCCAGCTGAGATATTTGTAACACTACATGAGGAGGGAGCTATTTTTCACAATGAATTATGAATTGATACATAATATTTGTACTCAGATAAAGCTAGTGTGCAATATTTCCCCCAAAACTACAGCTAATAGTGGATGAATGGGCACACACTAATTATTTATAGTGGCTTCTTCTGAACCTCAATTACTATGTATGCAAGAATCACTATTAACTTTTCAGAGAAAACTATTTTAAAAAAAGTTAATTGTGTGGATTTAAACATGAAAACCAGGAAGTTACAATTTTTCACACCATGAAAAAAAAAACAGACAGCATACATGGTGAATAGTACATTTTAAAAGTTTTAATTGTATTCACTGATATTAATAACACTGATAAGAAAAGCATCCCTTTAAACTGCACAGCTGTACTTACTACAGCAGGAAAAAACAGTGAGTGAACTTAACGCCTGTGTATTGCAAATTGTGCAAGGAGGCACAATTACCTCCTGTTATGGATAATTTGTTGCAGTTTTCATTAACCTAGAACTCTATTGTTTTTGTGGTTTTTTTTTTTTTTTAACGAGATCCATAATGTTATAGAGGTTGGCGTCCTAACTAGATTAAAGATTGGTCAGCCTCATCACGCACCATATTAGTAGACAAAGACTACATTACAACCTAACAAACGTAAATAATTTGTTGTTAGGTGCTGTTTCTCTTCACTCCAGATTACATGGTACAAGTGGGTTATGCAATGCACTGAGCAACACATACACAAGCCTGTGCCGACTGGCTTCTTGAGCGCCGGTTGCTAGCCAGCGGCGAGATCATTTTGCAAAGGGCCCAATTTCATGGCACAATTCCCCTCTCGGGACAAACAGCGTTTAGGATCATCTGCCCCGATTGATCCCTGAGCCATTCCGCCTCGCGGTTCGCTAGCCCAGATGGTCTGCAACAGACGGCGCCTCCTATATGCAAGGAAACACGTAGGCGCCCCTGGCTGAGCAGATCCTCAACAGCTGGGCATTCACTTACCGCTCTTTGCCCTGATGTTCTCCCGTAAGAAGTGCCCGCTGGAAAGGTGCTGGAGCCCGAAGTTCTCGGCAATTCTCTGGCACACGGTCCCTTTGCCAGAGCCCGGGGGACCCAGCACGACGGCTCGCAGGAGTTTGGAAGCCATCGCAGCCGCTCACGCACTCAGAGCTCCCCGCTGATCCCTACGGAGCAACAGCGACCCCGGCAAAGTTACAGAGCAGCAGTGGCCGGGGAAGGAGCAGGTCCCCCCGCACCTCTTCCCGATCAGAGCGGGCTGGGGCAGAGACCGCCGAGTCCCGCCAGCGCCAGGCCCGACATCTCCACCCAGCAACCCCGAAGTTACAGCGGAGACGCTGGCAAATCGTGCGAGGGGAGCGGGGGGCTCTTTGCAGGTGGGCAATTCTCCCCAGCTGCCTGCGGGATTAGCCTCCAACGCGCCGAGTAACTGAGTTCCTGGGGCTCCTTAGGGACCCCCGCCGATGTCGGTACTGTTTGCAAGGGGGACGGGGGATCCTCCTTCCCACCCACCCTGATTGCACCCACGGCGCTTCTAAAGAGCCACCTTCCTCGGGAGGGAAACTCAACTCACTAATTCTTAGGGGGGAGTGGGGAGGGGACGGGGGAAAACTCCTGCAATATGGCGTTTAAAAAAATGTGCGAGGGGTTGTCCCATAACACGCTACTGACCCAACATAGCGCACAGCAGGCTGCCCCTCCGCCTCGCCTGTGCCTTTAAGCGAAAGCGTGGCGGCTGGGTCCCTTTGCAAATGCAAGCCCCAGCCCCGGGAGCCGGAGCGGGAGCAGCCGCGCGCGCTAGCTTGCTTCGGGCGCTCGCGTTCGCCCGCCCCAGCCCTCACAACAGCAAAGAAGACGGCGGCCAGTGGCAAGCTGTCACAAACCCAGGCCCGCCCCCAGAGGGCCTGGCGCAATGGGATTTGTAGTCCTATTGGTGCGTCTCTCCCACGCCCAACAGCAAACTGAACCGCCCACAAGGACTACAAATCCCAGCCAACCACACCAGCCAGCCGGCTTCCCTCCCCGCGCCCTGTATGAATCTCCTGGGGCTACGGCAGGGGTTCTCAAACTGGGGTTTGGGATCCCTCCGGTTATTACATGGGGGGTTGTGAGCATCAGTCTCCACCCCAAACCCTGCTTTGCCTCCAGCATTTATAATGGTGTTAAATAGATTAAAAAGTGTTTTTAATGTATACGAGGGGGTCGCACTCTGTGAAAGGAGTCACCAGTACAAAAGTTTGAGAACCACTGGTCTAGGAGCAACACTTAAGCCCATAAGAAGGGCCATGCTGGATCAGACCAATGGTCCATCTAGCCCAGCATCCTGTATTCTGACAGTGGCCAGTGCCAGATGCTTCAGAGGGAATGAAGAGAACAGGGCAATTTATTGACTGACCCATCCCCTGATGTCCAATCCCAGCTTCTGACTATCAGAGGCTTTAGGATACTGGAGCTAAGTTGGCATCGTTGACCACCTTGGCTAAGAGCCATTGATGGACCTGCCCTCCATGAATTTACCTATTTCTTTTTTGAACTCACTTTTGTCCTTCACACCGTCTCCTGGCAATGAGTTACACAGGTTGATTGTGTTATGTGAAGAAATACTTTCTTATATTGCCTATTTAATACTTACCTGCTGCTTATTTAATAACTCTTAACTGGGTGCCCGTGGGGTTGTCATTAACCCATAGAAACTCAGAGGAGGAGTCTGGGGTGGGGGAAACCTACATTTAAAGGCAATTTTTAAAGGGTACCACTCCCACAATATTGTGTAAGTGGCCCAAAATCATGCATTTGCCTTACAATGTGTAAACTTGCTTATGGTTACTCTTTCAAAACATAATGTTTTTCTTAATCAAATGCTTTTTAGCAACTCCAGGCCATGAGACATTAGGCACCAAATTAGGGGATGTCTCTTAAAGTACAGAACTCAAAAGAGAGGATTCATTCACACACTTCATCATTGAAAGCTAGTAGATATAGTACACTGGAACGGAATGTTACCACAGGGACTATTATGAAAATAGCTGTTACGAAAGTGATTTTGCAGACTATGGTTATTGTGTGTGTAGAACATGTGCGCACACACAAAATATTTATAATGTAGCAGACTTGCCAAGTCTCATTCAGTTGGGAGAGATACTCCCTTGTTTTGAATGGTTTATAAAGGGAAACTGACAAGTTCCAAAATTACACTTCTAAAAGCAAATATCTTACTAGTGTTACTAATAACTGTATGGTTAAAACTGAAGGATATTTTTAAATATAACCTTTCCCACCTTTGCTGCTTGTTGATTCCTCCTTCTGCTTGGACAATGAAAACCGACTAGTCAGGTGACTTTCTGGTTTAATGCACTAGCATAATGCTGCAGTATCTAGTAACATGCTTCATGTTCACACACAGAAATGTTCCCAACATTGTGCAAGTGTTATAAATATCTGTAGTAGACTTCCTTCAAGCCAGGCCAACCATCATGTGGTTCTTCACTCTGCCAATCTCCATCAGTACAGTGCCACTGAAGACAGGAATTATTAGTGTAATAACCCCAAGAGCACAAATAGTCTTCCCACTACTGTCCCATAGTGCACAGGTCAATGCTTAGGTGACATGTCTGGTCTGGAGTAAAGCCACTTACCTGTACAAATAATGCTGCACATGCAGGGGTGAAAGTAACTTAAAGGACTTACCGGTACTCCGGAGTCCTTATGAGGGGGTGGGGCCTCTACTGGAAGAGGCGGGGCCTTTAGAGCCCCAGGCCCTTTAAATTTCCGCTAGGGGAAGCCGATCCGCCCCAGTACAGCGCACTGGCTCTTGCCGGTACACCATACCGGGGCGTACCAACTTACTTTCACCTCTGTGCACATGCAGCTTTTGATTTCAATATGTATTGATGGGGATTTATTTTGCAGGCTCAAGGAATCAGGGAAATAGTTTCTGAGTTCTAATTAATGCCACCACTACTCTTGTTAAAAGTGTGGAAATGTTCATATCTCCCTAGCTCTCCCAGTGTCCCCTCCTCTCTGGGAATCATGGGATCTGGCTTCTATCCCTGGCTTTGTCATGGACTTGCTCTGTGACCTGGGGCCTTAGTTTTCCCATTTGTAAATGGGAAATTAATACTTACCCACCTTTGTAAAGTGCTTGGAGGCCTACAAATGGAAAAGTGATATGGGCCTGAAATTCCCACACTTGCAATGAGCCCATCTCCCAAATCACATAGCTGGAGCAGGTGAGATGCCCAACCTAAAGCTCCTATCTATCCACCAAGAACCCCGTCTGCAGGGGCAGAGGGAGCAGAAAGTATTGAAATCTACAAACTGCTGAATCCTTGGCCTGGGTGGTCTCTTTATTTAGAAGGTCACCTAGCAATAGAGAGGAGAAGAGAGATACAGAAAGTGCTACAACAGCACTGAATGCTAACAAGATGGGGAATAATAAAAGCTATTCACTCATAGCTGACAAGGTCCAGTGTGAGATTTCATGGCAAAGGTTAGGAATGGGAGATGTTCTGGTCTGTGGGACAAATCAAGAGTCCAGACTAAATGAAGCAGAAGCAGTAAAGGATTAATTATCCTTAGCTGGTGCCTACTCCTTGAAAAGGAGTTTCATTTGCTTCATTTCATTTGCTTCATTGCTTCTTTCTTGTGACTAGAGTCCAAAGCAAGAAAGTATATACAAAGTTCATCACACAAGGAATCTCAATAATACAGAGCTCCTGCATTCTAGCTTCGGCTCTATTTAATTCTGTTGTCAATTCCCAGCATGCATAGGAATAAAAATGCTTGGCTTTTATGAAGAGAGTGCACTGCATTGTTTTCCTCTTTTACTAAAGAAAACAAGAAGCATCCAGGGGCAGCCAACCAAAGCAAGGCCGGCTTTAGGGGGTAACTCAAGTAGGCTTCTAGGAAGTTTAAGTAAAGGGTGTCATCATAGTTATACATAGGAAAATGTTCATTCCTATCTCCTTAGTATTCCTGATGTGAGCATAGAATTCTGCCTCACCCAGAATTCTGTTTGACCACACATGAGCCCTGAACTCATGCCTTTCAGAGCGGGAGAGGTAGATTCCAGTGGCATGGTGTTGTGAAATGATTATGGTATGTATATTATGATAAAGCATTTCCTGCAAATTCTATTTTTGCTGATACACAATGTCTCATAATAGTTTTGGTTGAACAGCACAAATGGAATCTGATAGGGATCCTAGTAGGATGTTTTGTTTGTTTATTTGCTTTATAAAACTGGCTGTCCCCAAGAACAATTAATACAGCATGTACTGGGGAAACTACCAGTTTTTCAAATGGTGTCATGAAAATTTTGGTGGTAGCAGGTCCTCTAATGGAGTGAGAAAGGAATGCAGACGTGCCCATGGTCAACAGCTTTATATTCCCCCATCACTTAGCTCCCTATTATGTTGGGATGAACAAGTTTCGATGGAATCGGAAACATGACTTTGCCATGAAGGTTCTACATAGCTAGTTCAATCCCCTTGCCACTCTGACTGCTGGTATATTCTTTCCTCCATTGACTGCTGTCATGAATTAACATCTGGTGTAGGAGGGTAAGTCTCAAATGTTAACTGACTCAATCAAGTAATTTTGGTCACAATTTTAAGATTTTGACTAAAGTTTTGGAAATCCTCCAATTAATTTAATATTTTAGGATTTTTAGCAAATTAATAACTGCAAAACAGTTTTTTTAAAGTTTAATCTTTCAGTCAATGGATGGAAACTCAAAGAGCATTGTGCTTGTACATCAGAGCCAAAAAGGTGTCTATCCAAGATAATAGATAGCATAAATGGTGAGAAGTCAATCAGATATTTAACGTTTTCAGTTTTAAATCAGTGGTTAAAGTAAATTGAAAGGGGAGGAGCGATCTCTCACTGACGAAAAAGAAAGGAGGGGGAGCTCTTGGCTTTTAGCAGAAAAGGGAAAGCTGTGTTCTCCCTGCCTCCTCCCCAGGGCTGGATCTAGGGGCAGGCGACCATCTGGGGTGCCAGCCTTGGAGTGGTGTTTTTGTTGTTAATAGAATATTTGAAGTAAAAATGTTTCCGTTATTCCATATGTAGATTCACTTTTCACTAACCTCATAGAACCTTCCCGACTTTTTGAGAACGACATATTCCTTGAACCTCTTAGAATATTGTCAGCCATGCCATCATAGGTATATAAGGGGCGGGGCATCACCAGTGAGATATCAGAGGACGTGAGAGACACTTACAGTATTGTGAACCTTGTTTTATTGTGTAACTGTGAAAATGCATTTGTGTTTTAAGACTTGAAGAGTGTAACTAGCAACTAATAAAGGACATACTTAATGAGATGCCAGAGATATCTATCGAATCCCTGTCTATGCAACAATATAAAAGAAATACTGTTATTTCTTTTGCCATGCTTAACGTGTAATGTTTGATGACTTTCTAAGACTGCGGAACATAAACTTTTGCTTTCCATAATACTGTCTGTTTTCCCTCGTAGAAAATAAAAGATGCCCCTGAAGAAGCCTTCAGGAGCCCAGTATAGGAACCAAAAAACTCAGTTGCAATCTAGTTTGCAGCAAAGGGCACATTTGATGGGGAAATATCTGAAACAGAACAACACAGACTGGGCTTTAGGCATCATCCCAGCGCAGAAGAAATAGAGGAGCAAAGCATAAATGATGGAAGTCCTATTACTAAGGAATTAGCAGATTTACCTGAAGATCAGGAATGGAAATATGAGGAAAGTGATGGAGAATCATCCAGTTTTCATGGCGGTGTAAAGGAGAGTGGTAATAAAGAAGAATGTGGTTCACATGAAAAGGAGAGTGATGACAAAAAAAATCTGGTTTACATGAAAAGAGAAACAATAAAGAAGAATCAGTCTCGCATGATGACAGATACAGCAGTGACAAAAATTGCACACCACAGATCTATACATCAGATCCCACTTTATGTCCAGCGATCCTAAACTCTGCCAATATTGATCGTACAATTTTGAATGGGCCAGGCAAAATCAAGGATATGATGTTTCCCTTAAATGAGCAGAAGTGACACTTCTCAAGGTCACACTGCAAAAGAGTATGCAAGAATGGTGAGAAACTAAATTGGCATTGGCTAGTTTACTCAAAATCAACTGACAAAGTGTTCGGTTTTTTGTTGCATAATATTTCATAAGAATGCCAAATTGTTGCTTGCGCTTTCCGAGTACAATTACTGGCATAACTTAGCTGATGCTCTTAAGCAACATGAAAAGTCACCTGGCCATTTTATGTCCTACTCTAAATGGATGGAGGTCGAGTCCAGGCTCAAGCCGAATAAATGCATAGACACAGAAAGCCAGCGCATTATTAATGTAGAAACATAGCATTGGAGGATCTTGCTTGAGCATCTGATCTCAATTACCCTCTTCCTTGCAAAGAATAATTTGGCTTTCCAGGGTTTGATGGATAAGTTGTTCACTGTACATAACAGTCATTTCCTTGGTTTGGTAGAGTTCCTTGTGTGGAAGCAGAGAAAGAACTGACAGGAAGGGGATTGCAATACATGACAGTTTGTTAGCAAGAGTCAGGCTAACTGTAACCCTAATAACGCGAGATTTGTAGAAGCAAGGATTGTGTGAGACGAGTGGGAAAGAACTGTGTGAGAAGTTGTTGTGACCTTGTGTAGATAATGTGCAAACAATATGGGATGTAGACTAAGAGTCTACATTAGTGAGAAAAACAAGGTATCAGAATGACCTATGTATAAACAAAATGCAGCTGTTACTTTTCTTTGTCTGTAACAAAAGGTATAAATGTTTGCTGTAATTGTTTACCTGTTGAGAGACCTGCCTAGGAGGGGGAGACCCTGTGTCCTAGTGCACTCTCTCCCTTTATGTAGCTATTTAAGAGAATAAAGTATCTGATTTTGCTGTACCCAACCAAAGTGTCTCTGACACTTGGGAAATACCACAATGTCTTGCATGAGCACCCACGTTGAGTAGTTTGTAAAGAAGCTATATGGGACATTACTCCAGCAGAACAATTCAAAACAAATTGATTGACCTTATGTCAAGGAAAGTGCTTGATAACATATTGATGCGGCTTGGCAAAGCCAAGAACTATGCCATCATAATGGACTGCACTCCCAATGTAAGTCAGTGAAAAGATGTCATGTACAGTAAGATTTGTTGAAGACGAGGATGGTTGTATCCAAGCAAAGGCACACTTTATCTGTTTCCGATCTATGGGCGACTCTACTGTAAAAGGCCTAACAGAACTGTTTATGAATGTTTTGAACGAGAATAAAATAAAGCTTCAGGACTGCCATGGCCAAGGCTATGACAACCGTGCAAACATAAAGAGAAGAAACAGTGGCATCCACGCAAGGATCCTTGCGCTGAATCCAAGAGCTTTCTTCGTGCCTTGTAGCTGCCATTCCCTCAACGTGGTTGTGTAAGATGCCGCGTCATCTTCTTTAGATTCAGTATCTCTCTTTGGATTACTACAAAGGATATGCGTTCTGTTTTCAGCATCAACTATCAGGTGGAACGTGGAAGATCCTCACAGACAGTGTTACATATTTGACCCTGAAGGCATTAAGGGACACTTGCTGGGAGAGCTGCATTGACAGCGTAAGGCCAGTGAGGTACTAAGTGACTGAGGTTTATGACACCCTGATGGAACTGGCGCAGTCGAGTAAAGCCGAGGCCGGAATCCGACTGCAAAGCCTGGCAAACCAGATCACTGACTTCAAATTTCTGGTCTCAGTTGTGATTTGGCATGATATCCTGTTCCAAGTAAATATTGTAAGCAAGGCATTACAAACCAGTCGATGGACATTGCGGCTGCTACTACTTTGATGAGAAGCTGCTTGATTTCGTTGTGGCCTATAGAGACAACGGATTTGAAGATGCCATCACTGCTGCCAAAGAAATGGTGGAAAGGTGAGGAGTTGAGCCTGTCTTCAAGGAAATTCGTATTAATTGGAAGAAGTGACAGTTTGGTTATGAGGGCAGAGATGAGGTGATGGGGAGCTTTTTTGCTCGCTGGTTGACACTGCTTGAGTGTCCATTGAAGAAATATTTGGACAAATGAATCACCACAAAAAGACCTGAGGGTGGAGGGGTATGACCTGCCGGCTGACAGGAAAACACTCTTGAACAATTGTAGAGACCTTCACCTGACGCTGACACAAGGGGAACATTCAGAGGTCAATGATAAAGACCTCTATGTCAAAATGGACAACATCCGTCACATTTTGCAACATGGGAAGCACTTTCCACTCCAAGTTCTCCGATTAATTCATGATGCAGAGCTGAAGGAGACTTTTTCTAATGTCTGGAAAGCTTTCAAGAGTCCGCTCATGTTGCCAGTCACAGTTGCGAGTGGTGAGCGCAGTTTTCAAAGCTCAGGCTCATTAAAACATATCTTTGATCGACGATGGCTGATGAGAGACTGACATTGCTTGCTATTTATTGTTTGAAAATGCTATTGGCCAGTCTTTGGATCTCGCTGATGTTGTGCTTCAGTTCGGGAGGGCAAAGGCAAGAAAAGTGACCTTTTGAACTAAAGGACTTAAGGTTAACATTCTAAGGTTGTCACTTACCGTAACACTATTTAATACTGGTCCACCCAATGTTGGTGCACAGTTCAATTTCTTGATGTTAGTACATTTCAGTTATTCTTAAAATTTAAAAGTTTCTATATGCTTAGAGGAAATGATTTTTATTTGCTTATATATGGCATGAATAAATACAGATTTACAGATCCTAGCGTGCAAATTTATCATCTTATATGACAGGGATAAATCATGCATCAAAGTTGTGAAATAAGCTACAAATGCAATAAAGTAGTCAAAGTTTAATAAGCGGGAGGTGCCATTTGGTCTAGGGCTAGCTCTGCTCCTCCCCACTCTTATAAATCCTGGTTTTACTAATCTAAGGTGATGTTAGTAAAAGACCTGACAGGTTTTTTAGTAATCTGGTTCCTTGACTTCAATGGGAAATTTGCCAGACAAAAGACAACATGGTGTTGCCCATTGTTTTTATTTTGTAAATGTCTGCGTGGGAACCTGTCATGGCTGGTTGGTAGACCCCCAGTTTTATCTACCTTGCTCTTACAGCCATTTGCAGTCTGTACAATGCTTCACATGTGAAACTATTTTAAAAAATGTTTTAACCTTTTTTCCTGTCATAGCAACTTCTGCCAGTAGCTTATGAATAACCCAACATAACAAACCAGTGTATGTATTTGTGTGAAGAGGATCAATTCAATGAGAAAACAGATTTCAGTGTCACACGTCCAAATCTTTGATAGCAACATGGAGCAGGCAAGTCATTTTAAGAATGATTAAAAATGCTTTAACATCGTTAACTTTTTTTAGTATGATGACGAGTGAACAGAGCTCAAAGTTGGTATTGCTCAGCAGAAAGCGGCGTGGAAATCGGAGGCATTTGATCAGGCAGAACAGGGTCTGGTCTCATCTTAACTGCTTCTGATCTCCTGATGGTAAATCTGGGGCAGAAGGTGAGTGAGGGGTGACTTTCTCTACCAGACGGTTAAATCCCACAATGCAAGAAGCGGTGCCCTCTGGTTGCTTGTTATTTTCTGACAGTTGGGACGCATCGCTGGAGACAAGGAGAGACGAAACACTTGCGCGCGCGCGTGTGTGTGTGAAGTTGTGTCTTGTCTCCGTTTTTGTTTTGCTCTTTTCTGGTCATGAGACCCGGAAGTTTTTTTTTTTTAATCACATGGCAGAGAGATATAATAAAAACAGAAAAATGGCGACAGTCACGTTGTGGCGAGTCTATGCTGCGTCATTAGATAATCTTCATGCAAAGATCGCAAAGAACAAAGAGAAGAGGGGAAAGGAGCCCCGGCCGCAAAGGTGGGTGAGCAGAGGGCAGGGAATAGGGGGTGCACGGGCTGCGATCGGGAGCAGCGCACCCTTTTGCAGCTCGGGGGGCGGGGAGGGGGGGTATTGCAGGGCGTTGCAATCTTGGCATCACAAGTCCTGTGCTGTCCTCTCATAATTCACCTTTAGGCAGCGCTGGAAACGAAAGCCAGAGGTTTGTTTATGTTTTGGGGGAGGGGACCTATTTTTTGCGGGTGTGAGCGGGATGGAGGATAGGCAGGAGTTATCTTGCTGCCGGGGGGGGGGGTGAGAAAGGAAGAGGAGTTTTGGTTGGGAATGTTGTTTTCTTTACAGCGCTCTCCCTGGATCGCAGGCAGCTGCCTCGAGCCAGGCTTGTTTTTCCTCGCACGCGTGGTGCTCCTCCCAACAGCTGGATGCGTTGTAAGCCGCTCTGCATCGCACGCTGACAGTCGCTCCGCGGACCGGGGGGCTGATTGCGGTGGGGACGGTTATAGAGGGAGGGTGGGGTACCGGCGCACCGCTGTCCGATTGCCTTTGCGGGGTTGTTTTGCATGCTGATGGGGAGCAGGGCTGAAGCCCTGTAGGTCTCCCAGCCCCTGGCCTTTCGGGATGTGTGTGTGCGGTTTTTAATGTTGCGCACTGTTATTTTCCTTCGGGATCCTGGCACTGGTTCCTTTCCGTCAAGCGATTGTAAATATAGCCTGGATCTTGTTTACATGAAGCATCCAGCGGGAGGAGCCTGGGAGGAGGAGGAGGAGGAGGAGGAGGAAGATGGAGGAGTCTCCACGGCTCGCTGGGGTGAGCTTCCCAAACGGAGGAGGAGCCAAGACAGGGCTGGAGTCTCCCTCAAGCAGCCTGGAAGCTGCCTGGTACGTGGGCTTGTCCCTTGCAGATTCGCGCCCCCAACCAGGCAGAGCTTCACATCAGCAGCTCTTGGGAGCTGGGTACCAAGCTATGGCTGTCTCCCCTCCCAGACAAGCGACAAAAACTTGTTTGATGGTGCTTTTGTTCCCACAGTGGCGGGCACTGGCACTCGCTGGCTGAGATCAGCAAGGGAGAATGCCCGAGGGGCTTTTCCTAGTCTCTGTGCTCCTGCTCACGCCTCTCACCCCCTTTGGAGCCACACCTCCAGTTCCCTCTAGCTTTCACTTACATAGCAGAGTATTTTCTTATTTATTTCAAAGAGAGGGCCTCAGCGCAAGTTCAGCTGGACAAAGGGGACAGGTACAGGGCCAGATCCTAGATCACCAACTTGTTTCCTGACTTAGTAAGTTATTCTTTAACAAAGCGTAGGGACATTTTCTTTCCATTGGCTAATAAGTGACAAAGGCCAAGTCCATGGCCCTGGTTCCTGCCATGCCAGCCTCTGTGATTGTTAGCAGATGTTTTCAGTGCAGCATGAGCTGAAAACAAAGAGCATCCCTGCCCCCCCCCATCACTATATTGAGCTCCCCTTACATGGGAGATGTTGGTCCATCTTGAGCTGTGTTCTAATAATGGGTGTATGTGTGTGTGAGGGAGGGAGTTTCCAAGAAAGCGAATGCTGGGGGATCCAGTCAGGTTGCTGGTGTTAAATTTGTTTGAATATTTTCATGTATTTTTCAGGAAGGGGCCTCTAGGAGCTCTTGTTTCCAGAAAAGTGACTGAATACTTGCCCACAGACCGTAGCTGATGAATGATTAATCATGTTTTAGAGATTTATTTATTTAATTATTCATACATTTGGTACACCAACAGCAGCAGTTAGAATTCATCTATCAGACCGTTAACTCAACCACTAATCAATGTTTAAGAGGGGAAGGGAGTCAAAAAGACTAAAAGGTAAGTGTTGGTGGAAGGAATCAAGCAGAACGTAGATAAAGAATGGAGAAGATTTTATAAACAGTTCCCATGACGGAAGTTTCCTTGATGGGAGAGTTTCATATTGTTGAATGTACCTGTCTCCTACCTTACTTACAAGTGAAGAAGCAAATCTTTAAAAACGAATAAAGAAGAATTTAAAGCTATAGAAAATATTGCTTTAATAACTGTCCTAGCACACTAGAGTCTTTCACTTCTAGGTGCTGTAAACTGCACTGTAGGGAGGAGCTCCTGCCATATTAAAATTCCAGTAACTTTCTTAAGGAGTAAAGTCACTTACCCAGTAGCCAAAAGATCAATTATATCCCTATAACTGTAGTTTTCTGCTCTTAAGATCACACACAAAGTAAAATATTTGTAATAAAGGTGGAGTTTTTCCCCACTTTTCCTAGCTTTGGATAAGACAGATCTCTTCCTAGTCAGTGTCAGAGTTGGCCTATAAAAATCAGAGCTCTAATTCCAAGCTACATGCTAGGAGAAAAGAAAGAAAAGTTGTATTTGTAGGGGGAGGATAAATAGCCAATTTAGTTTTTAGACTCTAATAAAAAGGAGTGTTGTGTAATTCAAAACACTCAAGAAACGTGGTAAGTTACCAACCCCGAAAGAAGAGAGTAGTGGAAATGGGTGTGTGTGTGGGGGGGGGGGGGGGGGCGCCACGGAAAACAAGCAAAAAAACAATGTGAATAGAATTTTTTTAAACGCAAAATCTGACAGCAAAAAACAGAACATGGATTTGAAAATTTTAAAATCAAGTTAAAGTATTTGCAATGCCTTAGAAATAAGCTGAACAAAAATACACACTGAAAAATGCACTTGAGTAAATTTATGTATACCACATTGAGATCAGAGGGACTACTCCTGTATGTTTTCAGGATTCAGACCTATGTTACTTGACCATTGAGAAAAGCTTTCTTTTTATTCTAGAAAAGAAGGTGAGTATTAAAAGGTGAGAAGGCAGAGTAAATAGATCCCCTTATCATCAGCAAAATGTAAATACATCTAAAGTGTCCAGCCTTTGTGATGCTAATAGAATGCTCTAATGACATTTTTTGTACCTTTATATTGTTCACATTTTTGAAAACCAGGAAACACTTATTTTTTATATAAATCCTTAATAAATGTGTGCTCCTAGGTTACCTTACGGTTACTATTTTCAGAAAATGGCAGTTTAGTCTAAGGATGCTGATAAATTTGCAGTTGATGGCAAATATATATCCTAATATTTTTGTACATATTTGCCCATTCATATTTGCATCCTGGAACAATATTGTATAACATATTGACTGGTCCCTTGTTTATGAAACATATGTTTGTAATTTGTTTTAAAAATGCACAAATATTTTTTCCAGGAAGCTGTGTTTCACATTTGTCTCTTTATTGCCCTCTTGTGTTTAAAAATATGTAAGAGACCATTTTGGTAGTACTTGGGCCCAGCTGAATGTTAAGCATTTCTGAATTTTAAAAGCAGTTTATTTAACTTAAGGAAATACATTGTCAGTTTAGTTGGTTATTTATTATGTTATCCATAAAGTTCTTGCTCTACCCTATTAGAAATATTTAAGTACCACTTACACCAATTAAGTCCATCAAATTCTTAAATGGAACATTATGTGAAATGTAAAATCTATTTATCAATTCCTTTCCATTGTGAAACCTGATGAAACATTTATTTTAATATGCTGATCATTACAGAACTGATTCACTAGATTAGATGCCTTTATTCAAAGAGAAAAACTACCATGACTTTTTCAGCAGTACTTCAAACATAAACCAGAGAAAATATTTTGATAAACGTCTTTCATTGTTTGCAATGTAATTCTTGATTTCAGCAGTTTTCATTTAGACCTCAGTGTATGGCCCAAATCAACCATCGCACAGCCTGAACAAACAAGCCCATCAGACAGCAACTCTTCCTTCAAACTCCAGGATCCTTTCCACATCCAGTGCTTGTTACTATTTTGGATTTGATCCTGCTCCCACTGAAACCAATGGCAAAACTTCAATGGGAGTAGGATTGGGCCTCAAAGGATCCCAGTGCTGCAGACGCACCTGTTGGAACTTTAGCACAGCTGTAAGCATTTACAGAATGGAGGCATGAGATGGTACTGTGAATCCCACAAGACAGAAACCTTGTCTTTTTTGTGTGTCAAGGCCCTAGCACTTTCAGTGTGGAACATACTACTTTGAAACTTAAAAGATATTATAGCCACATAATTAGCTAAACTATTAGATAATGGGTCCAGATCCTCCACCAGTGTAAATTTGTGCAGCTTCATTGTCTTAAGTGGAACTATGCCAATTGTACCAGTTGAGGATCTTGCCTATGTAGTTTATGTATGGGATCAGCACTCTACTTCAAATGCTGATTGAAACTGAAAAATAATAATAATAATAATAATGAGAGGGGAAAATACCCTCATTCCATCAGTGATTATCTCCACAGAATGAGTACATTATTTCCCCCCTGTTAAATACAGTATCAGTAGATTTGGATTTTTAAGACTGTTATTGGTAAAAGATTGTACGGCTCTGAAAAATACTTTAAAGCTGCATTGAATTTAACTGCACTGATACCAGTTAGCCAGGTAATTTTCAAAAAGAGTGGATAAATTAATTGAAGTTTCAGAACACTGAATTTGTTAATTTCCACATGTATTTATTAAACATGCATTAAATCCATCATCCGTGTCCTCGGAGAGCTGAACATCAGTATTTGATGTGATCTTTATTTTTGAAACATGCACAAGAGGAAACACTATGTAAGCACACAATAAATCAAGCACTATTCTCTATATGATACTAACAGACATAATGACTGACAGGCTGCCCTGGCTCAGTTATCACAGTGCTGATGCTGTCTATTCTAAAGGTACAGTACTGTGATAACTGAAGGATGGCAGCCATCTTAGCTTCACAAGAACCCAACGAGCAGAAATCAGAGAAGATGTCCTTATTTTCTGGATACCGGACATGCTTTGTTTATGAAAGTGACCAGGTGCTCGAGCAGAAAGATGCTTGTTGTAAGGGTACATCTTAACTCACTTGAAGAAAAGAATAAATGGCTTAAAAAAAGACCTTTAGTTCTACTGGAATAAAAACAAATCACTTTATATCTGTTGAGTTTGCCTGTTAATTGACTGACCTTTTCTACTTGGAAGTTCTTTAAAAAATTATAGGCTTTGAACGAGTACTCTAGGCTTTGAAGAAGCATGCTATAGAGTTTAAAAGATGATTATTCATAATGTAACAGTAGATGGAGGTCCCTATCCATTATGGAACTCATTGCCACAAGAATTAAGATTAGATTCAGAGCCAAATATAAAGCCCACCTCTTCACCCTGGCTCTCTCTCAAATTAAAGACCACCCCCTCCCCAACCCCACCTCTTGGTGGCAGGGAAGGTAGTGAAAAAACACTGACATTTTAAGTAAAGGAAGGTGCTTGTGTACTGTGGTGATGAGGATCACGTAGGTACCCGGATGGATCAAGAGAAAACAAGGCAAGTTCTTAATGCAAGTAGTAGTTACGACATTCATACACCTCTACCTTGATATAACGCTGTCCTCGGGAGCCAAAAAAATCTTACCGCATTATAGGTGAAACCGTGTTATATCGAACTTGCTTTGATCCGCTGGAGCACTGCTTACTGTGTTATATCTGAATTCGTGTTATATCGGGGTAGAGGTGTACCTTCGTTTCTTCATGGATCTATAATCCCTCCTGTTTATAAATATTTACATACTTTCAAAAGACTAATTCAGCCTCAACATCTTTCCATTTAGGTAAATACATGGTGGGCCAGTATCCTCATTTTACTAATTGGGAGCTAGACCATAGAGCTACAGGAGTGTGCACTAGGCCCCCTGTCAAACTGGTGGTAGAGCTAGGATTAGGATTCAGGAGCTCCTGGCCCCATCTCATGCTCAATCAACTATTTTATCCTTGCCTCTCCAAAATGTAATGAGATGAAGACTGAAAGACCACACACAGCTAGGTGATTTGATAAAAGGACTATAAAGGAATTGGAGAGGAGGTGGTAGTGTATCTGCTCCTGATTGAAGCCAGAGTCTCTTATTTTTCTGAGCATTAACTTTAAAATATGTTTGGGCTTTTTTAAAGCTGAGATTTTCAATACTCCCATCTTTTGGTGTTTTCCTCAGCAAAGACTATTGTGTGGAGCCTCTGTCCTGTCCAAATGTTGTTATAGATACGAAGCTGCAATGCTGGAAAATTAACACCAGAGAGGACCATTGAATCAGTTCTCTTTTGGAAGTGGTGAAGTTTCAAAGTAACTGTTTCATAGATGAACAGACACCTGCACATATCAACATGGTGTCCATTCCCAGCTCTGCATACTTCCTAAGGAAGTATTCACATGTGACGCAGCACTCTTCTCGTTACCTGTGAAGGTTTCATTGGACAGGTGATCAATCAGCAGTGATCTCCCTTTGTTCTCTGTACTGCTATTGCTACCTCAGATGGGTTAAGAAAATATTTCCATATAGGCAGAGTGTCCTGCACCTTCCTCCAAAGCACTGGATACTGGCCCTTGGAGACCGAACAGTGGGTTTGATGCATCCCTGCAATGACCCAGTATGGTAATTCCTGCTTTGTTTTACTTCTCTAATCCTTTAATATAGACAGGCACTACCACAGCTCTGGGGCTGGACATATTTGAGTCTGTATTTACCTTAGTGCTATATAGCTATTATTGAACATCTAGCTGGTTTTAATTGCTTAAAGGAAGTTATGGTGGTGTAGTACTATTAAAGTAACACCTCAGGAGCACCACTTAGGCACCCGGACCCCATCATGATAGGTGCTGTACATGCATAGAATAAAAAGACAGTTCCTCCCCCAAAGAGTTTACTTATCTCTGTTTAGAATGTAAGTACATTAACTATCAAGTTTCCTCTTCTTGGTGAGTGTAGATGTAGAAATCATTTGATATTTGTGTGTGTGTATTATTTTTACATAGGACAACTAAAGTGTTATTTAAAGAACTAGTGTAGTACAGTCCTTTGAGTCCAACTACCAATGGGTCACCATAGATGGTATTAGTCCTTTGTTACCAAATTAGGCCAGCACAAGATGGGGGTGCTGAGAAAACAGCCCCGTTAGCCCTTGTGAGATTGGAGCACCTTATTTTTCTCTTCAGCTACTTCTGAGGCCATTTTGGGAGCTGACAGATGTTTGTGGAACATGCACCCAGTTTTCTTGGTCAAAGGAAAGCTCATATCATGCAGGGCCCTTGAGATTGGAGATGCAGCCATGCAGTCTAAGTCTCTGCAATGAGGAAGAGTTTTGCTGTCCAGAGTGTTATTTTAGACAATCACACTAGACATTGAAAGGGGACTTATAATAATAAATAATAATAATTAATGGAGATATCCTAACTCCTAGAACTGGAAGGGACCTTGAAAGGTCATTGAGTCCAGCCCACAGCCTTCACTAGCAGGACCAAGTACTGATTTTGCCCCAGATTCCTAAGTGGCCCTCTCAAGGATTGAACTCACAACCCTGGGTTTAGCAGGCCAATGCTCAAACCATTGAGCTATCCCTCCCCCCAAAAAAAGACTTCTAAAAAGATTATCGTCCCCAGTCAGGGTAAATAGGCTGAATGTTCACAGCCTGTTACAGTTTTCATTAGAGGCCTGATCCACAGGACAAGACTCCCATTGACTTCAATGAGCTTTAGATCAGGCCTCAGATGAGGACTTCCCTAACGCTGCTTAAGCATCCATTTTATTACAACCTACCAGACTATGTAATCAGACACAGCTAACTACAGTTAGTCATCATGTATTGCATATTTCACGTATGGATGAAGACACAGCAAAGCTGCCTGTTTAAACTCAGAGCAGTGGGGGCACCTCCACAGACACTGGTTCTCATTTCCTGTTTAGACAGAGCGGAGGCTACCAAGGCAGGGCAGGAACTGAGAATGTTATCTGAGCCTGAAAACCCTATGCAATGTCAGAACGAACAGATCGGTTGTATTCCTTCTCGCTCAAAAGAACTAGCCTTCAGATCCCCTCCTCTTCCCATATCTTAATGTTGATCCCATACCAGATGATAGTATTTTAATAAATCTATACTGCTGTATATATATTGCCAAACACAAACACCACAAGAAAAAAGTTTTTTTGGTGGGAGGGAGAGAAACACTTCCTTCCTCCTATGTGCCACATTTAGCAAAAAAAAAACAAAAAACCACTACATGCACACTGATATGTCGCTTTATTTTCCATGTAGAAATAAGCCCTCCAGCACCTCCACTATTCTGGTTATCTCCCTCATTGTGATCCCAATCCAGAGTTAAAATCATGCCTTTCTGACACACAGTTTGGCTGTAGGTCCAAACTCATTTTCCATGTTGCTGTACTCCAGTGATTCTCAGCCCTTTCCCCACTAGGGCCTCCTTTTTCCATACCAAGACACCCCTCTACCCTCACCCCACAGCTGGGACACGCCGCCCCATTGTACCTGCTCAGAACCATGAGGCCCAGGTTGAGAACTCCTGTTCCAATTGGTTAACTCACATAATTACCCTTTCAGAGGAAGCAATTTCTATCATGTGCCACCTGGCCCATTTCTGGTTATTATGATAGAACACTTACTGTTTGTTAGCACTGAACCTTAAAAACTCAGAAATAGATTTTACATTATTAGGTGAAATCCTGGTTGCTGGTGGGGGTTTAATGTCACCAAAAGATTGTTATATTTACAAGTCAATCACATTATGCCCTCAATATTATAGAGGAGGAATTATTGATACAAGGCCTGCTCCAAAGACCACTGAAACCAATAGAAAGACTCTTATTGACTTGAATGGGCTTTGGATCAGACTCTTACTCTCTTTTTCATACTATGGGCAGGGTAGAATTCTGGTCCATTCAATTCAGTGGCAAAACTCCCATTGACTTCAATGGGACCAGGATTTCACCTAATATTTTCAGATGCATAAAGTTAGTCCAGGGTCCTTTTGGTATTGATAAAGGTCCAGTTCCAGTATACAAGGAATTAAGGAAAGGGGGGAGGGGTTAATGGTATTACTGCTGAATGTGGCTGTCACTATGACAGTGCATAGGGGGGTAGAAAGGGCTAGAACCGGGGTCACCAATCCGTCGATCATAATTGACTGGTCAATCCTGGAACCTCTGCCAGTCGATCGTGATCTCCGGGCCGCTAAAAGTCTGGCGACACTGCGGGGCTCAGGCAGGCTGCCTGCCTGCCGTGGCCCCATGCTGCTCCTGGAAGCAGCTGGCTGCTGGCACATCTCTGCGACCCATGGGAGAGTGGGTAGGGTTACCATATTTAGTGCCTCCAAAAGGAGGACACTCCACGGGGCCTCAGCCCCACCCCCTCCCCAAAGTCTCCGCCCCCTCCCCTGCTTCCCACGAACATTTGAGTCGCGGGAAGCCTGAAGCAGGTAAGGGGAGATGTGGGGGGAGGAGGCGCGGCCCACCCCCGGCACCGCAGGTCCCCAGCCCGGCCCCTGGCCCGTCCCCTGAGCCCCCGGCCCGGCACTGCCGCCCGAGCCCCCGAGCCCGGCGCCCGAGCCCCCGGCACCGCCGGCCGAGCCCCCGAGCCCCCGGCCCGGCCCCCGAGCCCCCGGCCCGGCCAGGCCCCGCTCCGCTGGCCCGGCACCGCATGTCCGATTTTCCCGGACATGTCCGGCTTTTTGGGATTTCCCCCCGGATGGGGATTTGGAGCCCAAAAATCCGGACATGTCCAGGAAAATCCGGACGTATGGTAACCCTAGGAGTGGGGAGGCAGCTGTGTGTGCTGCCCCCGGCCCCAGCACCATCCCTGCAGCTCCCCACCGCCTGCCACAGCCCAGCACCCCCTCCTGCACCAAACTCCCTCTCAGAGCCCGCACCTCTCATGCTCTCCTGCACTCCAACACTCTGCCCCAGCCTGGAGCCCCCTCCTGCACCCAAAACTCCCTTCCAGAGTTTGCACCCCAACCCCCTGCCCCAGGCTCAACCAATGCACACCCCACAGTTGAGAATTTTACACTGATTTGTGACAATCCCTGAAGGATTTTGGATCTATAAACCACAAATGACCCTAATAAAAAGTAAAACTCATGAAATGTCCAGTGGATTCTATGAGATTAGGTGCAGTGTGACCATATGACCCCTGCACCCAAACTCTCTCCCAGAGCTTGCACCCCTCACTCCTGCACCCCAACCCTCTGCCCCAAGCTCAGCCCGGAGCCCCCTCCCACACTCGGAACCCCTCGGCCCCAGCCCAGAGCCTGCACCTCCTCCTGCACCCCAACCCCCTGCCCCATCCCGGTGAAAGTGAGTGAGGGTGTGGGAGAGTGAGCGACAGAGGGAGCGGGGAATGGAGTGAGTGGGGGCGAGTCCTCGGGGAAGGGGTGGAGTAGATCCTGGGTTGATCTTAAATTCAAAAAGTGATCTTGTGCGTAAAAAAATTGGAGACCACTGGGCTAGAGGATCTGCCATTTCCTCAATGCCCTAGCCCTCCTCCACATGTGGGGAAGGTACACTAGGGCTGCAGAGCCCTATTTCAGCCTTTGAGCTAGCAGAGAACCCCAGGAGCATTCCACAGCCTAAGAGAGAGGATTTTCCCCCTAAACTCCTGCAGCACCCAAGCAATATGCACCATTCAGGATTTTGTTCAAAGATCTATTTTTAAATCTCGGAATTGTGTTTTGGTTTTTAGACTCAAAGCTCTAAACCAGCGTATTATAAACACTGCCACGATTGTGTTTGTAAAAATCAAAGCCACTCCCTCCCCACAACTATAAGAAAGAAAAAATGAGGAAACACTCTATTGACGGAAGAATGAACTTTTTGTGGTATCCTTGGCACAACAGGGAACATTGTCAATGCTATTAGAAGTCACACCACAATACATCTTCAAAGACAGTGTTCTGCATGTGCCACGTCTCACCCTTTCATTGGGCCCCCTCAATTTTTAAATTCTGTTAGAAATGTTAACAACGTGCACTTACATGGCATATTTCATCCATAGATATTGAAGTACTTACAAGGTAATTAAGGTATCACTATCCCCATTTGACAGATGAGAAAATGGAAGCAGAAACGTTAAGCAGCTTGACCAAGGTCCAACAATTAGTCACAGACAGGGCTGCGACTAGAATCCAGATCTCCTGCTCCCTCCACCCCCCAAGTGCATTACCCAATAGATTGTAAAAAATAAGATTTTGTGCTTACATATCTCTTAAGTGACTTACTGAAGAGGATACCTAGAGTGAGGGTCAGAGTAAGGTTAGCACTCAGAAGTGCTGTGCTTGTAGGCCCAGGCTTATTCCACTAGGCCACACTCTAGTGCTCAGTTTGATTATATTTGTAGAGTCCCCATACTTTTCCAACGCCCAGTGGCCAAAGACTGTGAACTTCTTTATTAGGGAGCTACCACGCCTATGGATATTCTTAGCAGGGAAATAAATCTTGTATTTGTGATGACTCGCTGCATCTTTTAGTCTACAAAATGTACCCTCCTGAGGAAAATTAGCTTGGGAGGTGTCGGTTCTTCACCGTGTACACACAGCAGTCTCCTTGCATTAAGACAAGCTTGTTATGATCCCTCTGTTTTGTAGTTGCTTGTCAGCACTGCTAAGGGAGCCCATCAATTACAATCCATCAAGCTTACAGCATTTCTAGAAGGACAAAGGTCAGGTGGTTTTCAGTTATCTCCCTTCCTACCGTTCATCCCTTCCCTAGAATGAAAGCTCATGCCCTCTGTTTTAATTAACTATAGAAGCAGGCAGAATACACTGAATAATTCAAAAAGGTTGTATGTTTAAACATTTACACAAGCTTCAGATTCCTCCTATTTAAAAAAAGTCAGCACAAAAGTAAATGATTCATGACAGCTTGCCTTGCATATATCATGGCCTTCAGAAACAGGGGAGCTTGAAGAATTTGTATTCATTCAGACCACCTGCTTAAAGTGAGTCTAGTGCTTAAGAAGAATGCCACAACAGCAGCAAGAGAAACTCAAGTCCCCCAATTTATCCATAAGGGGTACAGCATTGGCAGGGACCACCTGCTCATCCATTCCATGTGCTTCAGCCAGAGGCGGATTTACCATGAAACAAACAGTGTGGTGGCACGGAGCCCCAATGACAGGGGGGCGCCCAAAATGCAGGACAAATCTCATCTGACAACCTGCCCCTGAATCCCGGCACAGCAGGGCTCAGGCAGGCAGGCTGCCTGCTTACCATGGCTGGTGGCCCCACGCCGTGCCCGGAAGCAGGCAGCTGCTGGCACGTCTCTGCATGCCCCTGGCAGGGGGGAGTCAGCTCCACGCACTGCCTCGGTCCCAGGCAGCACACAGAGACCTGCTGCCACCCACCCCAAAGGGCGCGCAGAGGAGTGCCAGCATCAGCGCAGCAGGGTTAAGGCGGCTCCCTGCCCGCGTTTCCCTCCGCTGCCAGAAGCAGCCAAAATGTCCCTGTGTGTGTGTGTGTGTCCACACGTTGCCCCCCCCCACCCACAAGCGCTGACTCTGCAGCTACCATTGGCTGGGAACTGCGGCCAGTGGGAGCTGCAGGGCGGCGTCTGCAAGCAGTGGCACACAGAGACCCCCTGGGGTCCCGCTAGGAGCTGGTGCCCGAGGGGTATGGGTCACTTTGGGAACCGCGCCTTCCAAGGTAAGCGCTGCCCCCTGACCCCTCCCACACCTCACACCCCTGCCCCAGCCCAGAGCCTGCACCCAAGCTCCCTCTCAGAGCCCAATCCCCTGCCCCGGCCCCCAATCAAGGTACCTCACTTTATTTTCATTTACTTCCTATTACTTATAATATAGGAGGAGGATGAAGAAAAAAGAATGAAAAAGAGAGGGAGGAAGAGAAGAGAGAATGTTCTTTTTCTTGGCTGGGTCCCTAGGGGGAGAGGAGGCAAAAATGAAGCTGTACACAGGGCCCCACTAACTCTAAATCTGCCACTCACTTCAGCCAGGGCTGGCTCCAGGCACCAGGCACCCAAGCACATGCCTGGGGCAGCACCTGGTAAGGGGCGGCGGGGGGAGTGCGGCGTGGCATTCCGCGGGGGGGGCACTCCGGCGGCGCGGCGCTCGGCGGGGGGGGGGCGGCGCTCCGGGGGGGGGGGGTTCTGGCAGCGCTCGGCGGGCTCCAGCGGCGCGGAGCTCGGCGCGGGGGGGGGCAGCACGGGGCTCGGCGCTCGGCGGGGCGGCACGGCGCTCGGCGGGGGGCCTCAGGGAGCGGCGCTTTTTTTTGCTGCTTGGGGCAGCAAATAAGCTAGAGCCGGCCCTGCTTCAGCCCTGACCCAGAAGGCACCACCTCTGGGAAGAGTTCAGCCTTGGTGTCTACGTTAGGCTTTTTATCCCAAAGGTTTCCCCGCTGTCACTACCACTGGTGGGGGTGTGCTGCTGTGGACAAGTGCCTGCTGCCCCCCTTCCTTATCATTATAAGCACCATCTCTAACCCTGTATGCCTGCATGACGATGCTGAGATGATCAGCGCAGATCTTGTCTACACTAGCGTTCCCATCACTATTACTACCAGCAGGGCTGAGCTGGTGGCAACAACTGGGAAGTTTTAGAGAAATAAGCCAAGGCCCACATGTACTACATATTTAGTTCTTGGCCAATTAATAACTGTGGTGGTGTTTAATATGACAATGACAACATGTGTTCAGTAGAAACTGGACTGAAGCCACCAACTTGTTTCATATAAGTCAAACAGCTGTCAGATGCCAACAACATTCCTCTCTATTTTATCATAATCATCATCATCAAGCTTACTGCACCCAAACCACGTTAGGCACCTTATCACAGAGAATACAACAGTGCCCCTTGTCCTAAGGAATTTACAGTTCAATTTCAATCTTGACACAACAAATGGGAGGAGGGTTGGTGGAGGAATAATGGGGCAAGATCAATCAAGTAATGGGCTAGAAAAATCAGGGAGCATAAGTCAGCAAAGCTCAGTCATACCATCATTTGAAGATCTGGCACTATGCAGCTACTTAGCAAGGGATAATGGTGAACATTTTAAAATTAAAAATAAATATCAATAAGGTAAATGCAAGTACCTTTTGGGGTGATAGTTACAAAAAATGACAACAGAAGTGGTCCTTATGGAGGGATTTGAACAAAGAGGTTAGTGGCCTATGCTATCAGAACAGAGTTTGTGCCAGATTGACAATATCCTGTACAAACCTTACAGAATTAAAGAGAAGTTACTGAATTAAGGTTAATATCTTTGGGGTCGATTGTATAAAGATGCAGTTGTGTAGGTGTTTTTTGTGGAATTGTATGTAACTTCCTCCAGAGACTGCATTAGTCAGTCTCCAAAAAAACATTAGGAACATCAAAGAACTTTTGGCGCCAACATCTCTGAAATGGATTTCCTAGTAATTCTCTCCTCCAAAGTCAACCTTTTGAAGCTCCGTCCTGGGAAGAGGCCCATTGTCTCCTAATTACCAGCTCCTGAAAACTTCAGATCAAAGACCCCAACCATAGAAAGGCTGGGCTAAATGGTTCATGAGGATGCTTGTTCTGAGCGGAGACACCTTGGGGGGTCTGAAGGACTCCCTGCCAGAACCCATGTTGGAGACAACTGGGGGAAGGAGGCAATCTCTGGTAAGATCGTTAGCATGCGTGTAGGTTCTTTTGTTGTTTTTAAAATGTTTTCTCTGTAGTGCTCATACCCTAAGAATAAATAGGCTTGCATAGAAAGTGCTGTGTGGTAACTAATAACTATGGCAACTGCCACAGTTATCAGTCTCTGAAGACAGAGCAAGCAGGTCTGCTTAGGCAGACTGTCTTTTGATGGGAACACTGCAATGAAGACAGGGAACTGTTCATCTTGGGAATATTCCAGTCAGGAGAGTGGGAGATGTAGGTCTCCACCCAAGAAAGACAAAGACTAGGGAGCTAGAAACCTGAGAGCAAGTGTCCTCACTCAATCACTAAGGGGAAATACAGGTGCAGATGCCTGAACTATGACCGAGCTCTCTACGAGTCGCAGGCAAGAGATCTTTATTGAGTATGCTGGGTGGCCAGTACATGCTAAAGTCTCAAGTACTGGCAACCTGGCCCCAGCTTGCGCTCTGCATTATCCACAAAGCCTTCCTGAAACCTGGCCTCTTCCCATTTCCATACTGTACTGGGGTGGAATATAGTGCTGTGCAGGTTCGGATTTCTAATTAGGCACATGCAGGCATTCTAGGGCGCCTAAAAATTCTAAGTTTGCTGCTCCCGGGTCCCAGCAGAGAGCAGGGCCGGCTGAGGGTGGGGGACAGTGCCATGCAGTCCTGCTGGAGCGCTCCTGCCAGCAAGGAAGGTGAAGCAGCCCCCTGTGGCAGGGGAAAAGCTCAGCAGTCTAACGCAGGGGGCCCTGCCGGGCAAGTGGGTCCAGGGAGCCTGGCCTGGGCAAGCCCTGCTCCTGCTCCTGCTCCAGCCTGGCTGATCATGATCCCTGACCAGCCCTAGCCACGCTATCAGCTCAGCCTGGCAGACAGTCACTTCCCAGTGGGACCGGTGCGTTCAGCCAGAGGACAGGGTGTGGGAGAGTGGGTCTCTAGGGAGGCAGTAGGGGGAGCTCTGGGGAGTGAAGGGGTTGAGGGAGGTTTATGTGTTGGGGTGCTGGGCAGTGGGGGAGGTCTAGACAGGGCAGGGGGAAGTTGTGGTGGTGGGACTATGCAGCGGGGCAACTAAAAGTTAAAGAAGTGGTGGGGTACCCCTACTGCCCACTGTGATTCGGCGCTCTGAGCTGCCACAGGTATTGGGGGTACCCCGCAGCTTCCGGCCACCTTGGGGGCTCTGTGCCACCGCGGGCAGACCCTGCAGCTTCCAGGCAGCCGGGCCCCCAAGCCGCCGCAGGTGGCATGGGACCCTGGAGCTCGGAGCCCCTGTGGGCATGGGGGCGGGGAGCTTGGAGCCAGGGCCCCCACAGCTGCCCAGCCACCGTGGATGCCTAGGGGCACGCAAGGTGTAAATCCGGCCCTGGTGCTGTGCGTGATTAAACAGATAATGTTACGCTATAATTTGGGACTAAGGATAGAAAACATCTTGCAGTTTAAACTGCAGGCATAACATCAGTACACAGAATTTACCTGCTTTGGAATTTGTCCAAAACAAGGGTTAATATTAGCAATTGCTAATAACTTGAAGATTTTTACCTGCTCTGAAGGACCATTGACCATTTCAAGGAACAGTGTCCTCGTGAGCCACCAGTACTGTGAACTCATTCTGTACACCGTTGGCAATCCTAGCCTTCCAGCGACATACCTTAGATATTCCTAGTCCTGGTGGCTTATGAGACACTGGACTTTAAATTCACATCATTTGGATCATTGTTCTGCCTTTCCACACAACGCACCCTTCAGTTCCCACTTAATTGGAAGAGCTGTTAGAGCTAGAACCAACATTCTACACCATCTCAGAGCACTCATCTGAGTTTTCAAATATTAATCTAAAGCAGTACTATAATGCTGGGGGTTCGTGACGATACCAGCAAATAAAAGTCAGCCTGCAGATGAAGTGAGGGGGGGAAAAAAAAGCAACGAAATGATTTGATGGGCCAGATTTTAAGCCGAGGGCATCCTCATTTATCAATTCATCTCCACAGTGGTCTGTGGCTCAGAATGCAGATTACCCACATCCTGTATTTCTTGGTTCCATTGCCTAACTGGAGACAAGCAGGATTTGCTCCCGTGTGATCGTTCTTGGTTTTATTTTTTAATCAATGAACAATTGTTCAGTGTTTACTATCTCTACTTACTAAAGGTTGAGCTGTTCATTTCAGTGTTTTGGGGGTGACAGATCTGAGAAGTAACCCCCCACCCCCACCCCAAAGACCACACAATCATTAAATTCCTTGTCACCCTTGTACCACATTAGACAGTGCACCAGGGAATATCAGTACATACCCCTCTAGGATGCATTCAGAAAGAGAGCCCTATGCTCACTTTGCATACAGATCTGTGCAGAGGTAAGACAAGTTTTCACCACATCACGATGGAGCTGCTAAGACTGGAAAGTACCCAATGGTAAGTGAAACTGTATTGAATAGGAAATACCAACTTCACCAGTTTGCTCTGTACTTACTAGCTGGCTGAGCTCATGGTATACATCGGTTGGCACAGACACCAATATGTTTTCCTCCACTCAGTAGAGAAAGTTGATCTTCAACGTATTGTTGAATTCTACAGGTACAGATGGTCTGCAGAATAGCTATAAGGCAGAAATAATCCCTCTCATTTCTAACACATCACCTGGGGGATGCTAGCAGCTGAAAGGCAGGTCTGTTGGAAGAACACCTCTGAAAGTACTGGAGAATGTGATATACTGCAGCATATTTTGTTAGGCCACTTGATGCAAAACGCCCAAGAAAACAGCAATGACAGAAGTAGTCTGTGGATATCCTTTGGGTGGAACATAAAAATAGCTACTGAAAATACCATACTACTTAGCTACAACCCTAAAAGAATGCTCAGAATAGCAGATGCTGGAGAAGAGAAATGGGATATATATAGTCTTATCATAAACACAAAGATATCGGAGTCAGATCTTCAGCCCATGAAAACTGGTCATTTCAGTAGTACCAAATTGCTTTATTGCGGTCTGCCTTTTTACTGTCCCCTGCTTTTTATGGTCCTCTTTGCACACCCGGAAAGGAGAATGAGCAATTTCTGACTTTCTCCACTGAAAAAATATACATTGCTTTCTCCTCTGGTGGGCCAGATCCTTGACTTGTGTAAATCAATCATGGCACTGCAGCAGCAACACAGAGTAATGCTTTCAGATCAGAACTGAGACAATGCAACAGCATCTCTGGGCTCCTAAACCTGAGTGAAATAGGTGAATTTTCATGCTCATGACACAAGGGAATTTAGGGGAAAGAAATGCAACCACATGACTTACTTCCCTCACATGCAATTCTGTCAGCACATCTGTCTGGATCAGGAGCTAATCCACCAGCTTGGCCTTTATCTTCAGCAGTTGTCATAACAAAGCAGTGGCCACATATGACACTGTGAAACAGCCTTTAAACAAAGAAAAAAATATTGTTTATTATTATTTAAACTAGACCAAAGTGCAGAGTCAGTTTTCTTTCTCCCTGTTGAACTTAGATTTGGAGAAACTTTGTTTTCTAGAAACAGATTCCAAAAAGCGATACTTAGAAGCTTTCAGCTCTGAAGAAGAGATTTGTAAATTCCAAAGATATATAAATAAAAGTTATAGAATAACTTTTCAAAGTTCTCAAGGTCTCCAGACACACAACTTTTGAGTTTCCTTATCCTCAGTAAGAGCCAAATGCTGCTAAGATAGTCATAAATATATTATCATATCTCATAGTCCAACATAAACATACACAGGAGTCTTAAGATAAATGCATCAACACATCACATAGAAGCAGTGACGCACTGACTTTTCTACCTATGCTACTCACATGGCCCCGTAATACCTGAGCACCTGGCAATCTTTAGTGTCTTTACCCTCACATCCCAATTTCACAGATGGAGAACTGAGGCACAGAGAAGCTAGGTGACTTGCCCAAAGTCACCCAGGAAGCCCATGGCAGAGCAAGGACTTGAAACTGTGTCTCCTAAATCCTATGCTAGTGCCCTAACCATTGTATGATCTTCCTTTCCTTCACTAGAGTTACACCAGAGATTAATTTGGCCCAGTAAATTTACTGGTGACCCTATCCTCCACCCCTTAATTGGGTACTGCCCTCCAGCATACCCCCTTGGGGCCCTTCTTGGTGGGTGGCCCAGCAGGGGCCCTACCCTCAGGATCCCCCTTGGGTTGTTTCAATCAATTATCCAAACTAGACTGGTTTAAAACACACACAAACCTTTCCTGGAGTTTAATTTAAATGCTTTCTATGGAATGTTTCAGAGTAGCAGCCGTGTTAGTCTGTATCCGCAAAAAGAACAGGAATACTTGTGGCACCTTAGAGACTAACACATTTATTTGAGCATAAGCTTTCGTGGGCTACAGCCCACTTCATCGGATGCATGCAGTGGAAAATACAGTAGGAAGATAGATATCTAAACAGAGAAGATGAAACAATGGGTGTTACCATACACACTATAACGAGAGTGATCAGTTAAGGTGAGCTATTATCAGCAGAAGAGAAAAAGAACTGTTTGTAGTGGTAATGAAAATGGCCCATTTCCAGCAATTGACAAGATGATGTGAGGAACTGGGGGGGCGGAGGGGGGCAGGGGGAAATAGTTTTACTTTGTGTAATGATCCATCCACTCCCCGTCTTTGTTGAAGCCTAATTTAATGGTGTCCAATTTGCAAATTAATTCCAATTCAGCAGTCTCTCGTTGGAGTCTGTTTCTGAAGTTTTTTTGTTGTAATATTGCAACTTTGAGGTCTGTATTTGAGTGGCCAGGAAGATTGAAGTGTTCTCCAACTGGTTTTTGAATGTTATAATTCTTCACGTCTGATTTGTGTCCATTTATTCTTTTACATAGAGACTGTCCAGTACAATGTACATGGCAGAGGGGCATTGCTGGCACATATCACATTGGTAGATATGCAGGTGAAAGAGCCTCTGATAGTATGGCTGATGTGATTAGGTCTTATGATGGTGTCCCCTGAATAGATATGTGGACAGAGTGGGCAACGGGCTTTGTTGAAAGGATAGATTCCTGGGTTAGTGTGCCCGGGGGGTGATATTTTGGCAGGGCGGGGCGGCGCTCGGGAGATGTTTCAGCGGCACAGCACTTGGGGGGGGGTGTGTTTCAGTGGCGTGGCGCTCGGGAGGCTGTTTCCGTGGGGGGCGGAGACATATTTCCTCATGCTTATTTGCCCCCCCCCCAGTTCCTCATATTTTCTTGTCAATTGCTGGAAATGGGCCATTTTCATTACCACTACAAACAGTTCTTTCTCTCTTCAGCTGATAATAGCTCACCTTAACTGATCACTCTCGTTATAGGGTGTATGGTAACACCCATTGTTTCATCTTCTCTGTTTAGATATCTATCTTCCTACTGTATTTTCCACTGCATGCATCCGATGAAGTGGGCTGTAGCCCACGAAAGCTTATGCTCAAATAAATGTGTTAGTCTCTAAGGTGCCACAAGTACTCCTGTTCTTTCTATAGAATGTAACTCACTTCATTAGTTGCCCCAGTGCACCCCACTCTGTCCAGGACTCTCATATGGACCCAGCTTCCTTAACCCTGTTCAGGAAGCCCCCAGAGCCCCATTCCTGGAACCAGGGTTATATTTTATACATCTGTTCTTTCTTAGCCCTGGAGTTCCCAGTTCTCCTCAATGCTACAAGGTGTAACTTGGGCAGTCCCTTTGTATCTCTTAAATCAGCAGTCCTCAGCTCTCCTCCCTGAACTGGGATGTAACTTAAACCAGCAGTAGGGGTTTAACCAGATTCTTCCTCAACTGGTCCCTTTTCCACAATCAATCACTCTCAGGATCAGAGGACTCAGCAAGTAAACCTTTTCCTGCTGGAGGCTTCCCTGGTATGAGGCAACATATATGCTAGTTCCCCTTCTCATCCCCAATTGGCTGGGTGAGAGGGGATCATTGTCCCATCCACTCTGCAACACTCCTGGGCCCAGACCTTAAAGAAATAGTAACTGACTTTCTCTCAAACAGTGCATATTGCCAGGAGTGCTTCTACCCACCCGTATCTCTTATTTTCTAGGTCTTTGCATACATTAAATCTCCCAAAATCTTAAAGGGCTCTGCCACGTGATGGAGGTGGGAATGACCCTAGGCACCACCACCTTCAAGGGGCAGACTACCCCAGCATAGCCCCCTCTTGCTTTTTGCATTGTATGTTGTTGTTTTTTTTGAGGAGAGACAGGGCTGGACGAACAGGGACATGGGTAAAAAGGCACTGGACCAAATTCATCTCTGGTGTAACACCACTGAAGTGAATGGTGTTACATCACAGATGGGTTTGGCCCATTATATGCCTGTTTACCTATCATAGGCAAACGGGCATGGTCAAAAATAGTGTATTTTGCTAAATAAAAATTAATCAATGAAACTAACTACAATGGGGGGCAGGGTGTTAAATATTCCGCTTTCTGGCAAAAACATTCAAAATGAATTTTTCAAGAAGTTCCAGGGAGAGCTACCACCCCCTCGCACACACATTCTCTCACTTTTTAACTCCCACCCTTTTATTGCAGTGAAACAAAGCTGGAGAAAGTTAGGGAGAAAAGGGTTTTTCTTATTAAAACTAAACATGTTGACCAAAAATGTTTTGTGAACATTTTTATTCTGCTCAAAACCCCATTTTTCAAAAAAATTGTATGAAATTTTTCTACCATCTCTGATTTGAACAGCACTGAACACATGCTGCCAGCGATCTAATAACCTTCCACTTATCTGCTTCTTCATGAGATGAAAAGGTAGTAAGGGTACAGAGATTTATTCTAATTTTTATTTGGATGCAACTCCATTGACTTTCAGAAATACTCCTGATTTACACCAGAGATCAGAATCAGAGTCCAGAAATCTAGTTGGTTTCAAATCCATTACAAATGTCAACCACTTAACTAGTCTTAAATTACATTTATGTAAAAGCCCAATCAATTCTAAACTGATGGTATCAGTGATTTAAAGCACTTACAGCATACAAGACCACTCACCCTACTCTAATTTGCAGTGCTATAAAAGGAAGCATTCTAAACATTTATATTGTCTGAACAGCCTGAAGGCAGCCTTATTTTGAGATTAACAGTGATGAAGGTGGTGCAGTTTGGCTTGTGACAACCTTAAAGATGACTTGCAAAAGAGGCTGGGGGAGGAGGGGAGAATGGATTTTGTACTGTTTTTCCTCCTTTAAGGAAGCCTGGGAGAAATAATTTGTCTCTTCAAATTTCTGCTGGATTTTTAATTTAGAAATATCAGGAATGTCAAATCTGGTTTTCCCTATTTTGTCAGAGGTCTTCCTGGAGGATTGGGCAAGGAGAATGTGTTTTAAACAAATGAGCTATTCTTCCAGCTGTTTATAGGCCATTCTACACTATAAATATTAAAGTATGCTTAGCCCCAAATATACGTTGTGATACTCTTACAGAAAATCCTATAATATTGTATATCCCTGAATTCTATATATTATAAACATATAGAAAGAATAGCATTTTCTATTAAATTCTGTAGTTTCTTAGAATAATTTCTATAAAACCCTATTGGTTTCATTCCAATTATATTCCATAGAGCAAGATACAAATCCAGAAGGCACCAAAGACCTGAACAAAAGACCAAAGAAAGCCTATGGATAAAATTTTCAGAAGCACCTAAGTAATTTAGAAGCACAAGTCCCATTTTCAAAAATGATTTAGGCATTTAGGCCCATATTCTCAAAGTATACAAGGGCCTAACTCCCATTGAAATCATTCTTAAAGGGCTTTGAGGATCTGGGCCTAAGTTTAATGGAAAGACTTGGGCTCCTAAGTCAATTTTTAAAATAGATTTAGGATCCTACATCAGTTAGATGCTTTTGATAATTTTACCCTAGAATTCTAGGCATTGTTACACCTGGTCTCTCTTGGGCACTAGCTATACAGATAAATTCTAGTTGAAGCCCATTATGCATTCTTTCCATTGGAATAATATTCTGTTTTTGTCAGCAGTTCACCTTCCATTTGGCATTCAAAGCTCCTTTTTTGTACCTTCAGAGTTCAGGGGCAGATAGAAATATTTCCAGCTTCATTGGCTGTGTACTAGAAACAACCACTGACTGCAAAGTGTAAATAATAAGTCCAAATGTTAATAAGCACAGAAGGCAACCTAGGAAGACTGGTCTCATCACCAACATGAAAAGTAATAGTAAAGATTGGCAGGAACAAAAGGATGAGCAGTGAAAGCATCAGCAGTGCAGTCAGATGATACAGGAGTGAGTCTGACTATAGGAAGAGAGCTAAAGAAATGTGGTGTCATGGCCTTAACTGGAAACAGGAACTGAGTTCTAATTGTAAACCTTACAGAACATCTGTGGATTTGTGTGTCATAACATCTCTACCTCAGTTTCCCTACTAATAAAACTGGAATAATATTTCTGACCTGCTCTTCAGCAGTGTTGTGAGCATTAATTACACAATATTTGGAAAGTGCTTTCAACATGAAAAGCACTGTACAAATACTAATTATTATTTATATGATTTGAAAATGGAGGTAGACTAGTCAGTTTTACTATCTGGGCCTTTTTCATTAGGTAGCATAAGGCGGCAATCTTTAGGCTGCAAACCCTGTAGGGCTGTGTTTATAAGATGTGCCTGTGTTGAAAATGTTTCACTTACCCTTTTTCCCCTATCCCTTCCTAGCTTCTGGGAGAAATGGATTAATCCCAGGAGCTCAACGATTTTCCTTTCGCATGCAACCAAAGATATAGAAATCCTTGTTGGATCAAAGGTCTCCATAAGAGCTACAAGGCCTTGAGGAATCACACTTTTTTTTTTTTTTTTTTTTTTTTTTAAGAGCACAGGCTGAGTAACATTGATTTAAAAGTTTCAGTCCCAGTGATGTCAGGCTGATATTTAACATGTGTACCAAGCAAAAGATTTCCCTCACTGCCACTGATTAAACTCCACACACCAGGGATTAATGTGGGGCATCTCTTATTGAAAACAAAACATATTTCTAATGGCCATAATCAGGAAATGAGGAAACATGCTCAGATGAAGCTGCACTTCAATAGAGGTATCATCAACAACACATTAATAGCATAGCACAGCATGTTGTTCAGCTTGTATAACTTGAAGATGGAGGTTGGGATGAAGATCCCAGGAGAAAGGGGGCATCCTCTCCCAGGGAACTTTTTGAAAATGCCCGCTTTGTGCAATATAGATTATTGTGAAGGTTAAAAACAAGTTATCAAAAGTTTTTATAAATCATTCCTGACAGTAACAAGCAATCAATATCAAAGAAGGAATAAACTCCATCAGGGCAGTGACATTATCCAATCTTCTCTTGAAGTGGAGGGTCAGGAGTCCCCTCTAACACATCAGTGATTGAAGTCAATACTGTCATGCCCATTTAAATGGAGGAGTCTCTGGCCTTTAAATGCATCATTGTAGAGTTCCCACACAGCAATAAAGAAAAGTGATCAAACTACAATAATGCTATATATCTAAGAAAAATATCAATAATATTTTTTAAAGGCGCAAAAGTGACGTTTTCTGGCTCATTCTCACAGGTGGGAGGAAGGGTAGTTTTTAATAAGTATTCTTCATTATTTTCATAAGAATAAATGAGCACTGCAGAAAGTAAAACACTTACATATGGCTTGTAAATTGCAATTTACATAGCCTTAACTGTGCCAGAAATCAGTCATCTTCCTCCACCTTCTAGTTTAGGGCCTGGGGGAAAGTGAGGATTTAGTTGCCCAGGATAAAGATGAAGTTTGGTAAGAAGGTAAGGGAAGAAGCTCAAGGAAGAATGATGGAATGGAGAAGCGGATTCTGTGAATACTTGGCAAAGGGCTGATCACTGACAAAAACAAAACCACAAAAGTCACACCAGAAGATGTGGATGTGCTAATCTCACTAACTGATTTAAGTAGTGTCAGCTCATACAGATGGAGAGAGTATTGGATAATAGCATACATATTTCTGTTTTTTTACCCTGGGAGTGAGTTTTTGGGCCTATTCTTGCATGCCTGGTCTCACACACGCAAGCTTATATTGAAACCAATGGGCATTTTGACTGCAAAAGGAACACTGAATTGGAACCTTACTTTGTGATAGATATGGAGAGGTGACTGCCATTGTTTGCAGCACAAAACATACAAGTAATAAATCCAATAGAGAAGTAATGTACATAATTGGAGTATTAGATTCAGTATCTATTTGGTATTTTACAGTGGCAAATACATGAAGTGCCTAGTGGATCAAATATGGAACAAAGATCCAGGAAGTCAGAGGGGGAATAATTTATTTTAAAATATACATTTTCTATAATTTGATTCATTATTATTCCCAGACCTGGTCAGAATTTTTTAAATACTTTTTTTTTCAGTCAAAATTTGGCCTTTTTTCAAAAGCAGATTTTTTGGAAAAAAAAAAATCAATTTTTTTCAAATTTGTCAGTTACTAAATTATTTCATTGGAAATTTGTTTAATGAAAAAAAATAATAAGTAACCTGCTGGTATTTCTAAGAAATGTTATCTTCCGTTTCACTATATTGCCCCCATAGACCATCTGACTGGTCAGCTTAGGCACACGGTAGGTTTATTTTTTTTAATGGTTCATTCATTTAAAATAAGTATTTTTAGTTGAAATATTCTGTGTTCAGAAACACAGAAAATTAAAACCAGGCCATTGCAAAACACAACAGGATGAAATGCGCTTTCAGATTTGTTGAAGTTTCCAGATTCTCTCCCCCAAACCAACTATTTCCCCCCCCCTCCCCAATCCAGCTCAAATTAATCATCTTGTAGAAAATTAGCAATAGTAAAAATGAGATAAGCCTTCGGAGGCCAAAGTAGATACAATATAAAGAATCAGAAAGGGTAGCCGTGTTAGTCTGTATCCACAAAAACAACGAGGGGACCAGTGGCATAAACTTTGTGGGTTGAACAAAGAAAAAAAAAAAAACAAAACAAAAAAAAAAAAAACACCACACACCACCACTTCTTCAGATGTAACTGAAGAAGTAATTTTTTTACTCACAAAAGCTTACGCCCAAATAAATCTGTTAGTCTTTAAAGTGCCACTGGACTCCACAATATAAAAAGTTAATTTAAATTATTCTTACATCCCCCGGTGCCATTTACCATGAAGAATCACACCGTGATTACTAATTTAAGATCCATTCCTGTAAACACTTACTACCAGGCAAAGAAACTACTACTGCTGTATTTACAGGGTCGGTCCCTGAAATTGCGGCTCTGAAAACAGTGGACATACAACGCACCACCGGTCACTCGGCTCTGGTGAGGCCGGGGAGCACAGATTTGAAAGGGAATGAACTAGCACTTTCGGGGAGGTCAATAGAATGGGGAACAGCTTCACCTACATAATTCTTCATATTCTTAGATTTGAGGCTATCTTTAAGCACCCCAGCGATGGCAGACGCGGCTTAACATTGCTGGCACTTCTGGGGGGGGGGGGGGGGGGGGGCAGACGTTCAGTCCTCCGTCTGACATTTAGTTCTAGCTTGAACTTCTATCACCCCGCAAAACCTCGAGCAAAGAACGAAGTCCGTGGCATGTATGAAACCTGATCTATTCATCTGTACCAAATCGATACTTGATGGGAATTCCAAGCTCTTAGGTCAGAGCACAGCCAGCAGGATTCCGCTTTCGGTAAAGCCCGTCCTTCCCTGCAACTGCCCCCACACACACTTTCTGGCAGTTACGTAGCCTTTTAACACAGCCTACTGCTCACGACAGCCGGGAACCGCCTGGTGATTGGGCTGCTGCAGCCGCTGGGTCCTACTGTTCAAAGGGTTCACGCCTGGAGCTGGGATTTTTATACCACCCAAACTGTATTTGCTGGTTAGCCAAGAGAGGGGGCACTTCTACAATTCTGGATCCAATACAAAAGAATTCGGGCGGTGGGCACGGCAGGTTCATTCCTCTCACCCTGCTAAGGCCCAAATGTGGGAGGCATAACAATAAATTATTCCTGCAGGGAACTTCAAACGCTGTAGAATGTATTGTAGTGTAAACAACGCTTCTGGAAAGTCACCTTTATGATTATTTTACCAAATTTGTGTAGCAACATCCATCAGAATTAGGGATATCTGAAAGGTAAGCCAGGGTGACTTGGTTTACTGAAAGACAGAAGTGTTAGTCTTGTACAGCAAAGGCCAAACTTATTACACATCACAATTTTCTTTACAGAAGTTAAGGTGTGATCTACAATATGTGGGAATGTAGACCTACATTTTCAGTTATCCGCCATACTTCAATGCACCCAGGATTCAGAATCTTTGTGGAGAAGAAAAAATACATGCAAGTCAATCAGTAACATCTGAGATCAGAAAAAAATATATGCAGGGTAGATTTTGAATCCACCTTAAGCTGATGTCAGTCAGATGTTAAAACCTTTTCCTCCTTTTGTTGCGAAATAAACAAGGATGTTATGAGAAGACTTGTAATTAAATGTATTTAGCATAACTGATTAAATAGAGAGGAAGACAAACAGAATTAGAGCCCTGATACAGATAGAAATACAAATTCCCCTAATTTGGGGATTTAAAATATACAGTCAAAATTAGTTTGTTTGGGGGTTTTTTAAGATTGCAATAAAAGACACATAGGAATGATGTCAGAATTAAGTGCTTCTTAGTTCATGAACAGTATGGTTCCAATTAAAAATATATATATTGATTACTGGAATATAAAATATGACTGCTCCAATGTGCAGTGATGTTTCCCTTATAATTGAGTAATCTTCCAGTAATTCTTCTGCAATACAGTTATATAAAGGAAGTCTATTCTACAGAGTATACCCTTTAGTAGATTAAGGACTTTGGGTCATTTACAAAAGTAACAGATCAGAATCAAAGAGAGAAAGATGAGGCATGAGAAAGATATGTTACATTTATTATCAGTCAGATATATTTGGCATCCACTTTAGAGTAGTGAATCTTTGTCACTAAAGCATGTTCTGTTGAAATACTGGTACATAAAAGTGCTCTCTTTAACATGAGAGGACCTTGACAAAGATATTTTATCACTACAGTCTGGTTAAACTAAAATAAATTACATGAAATTACCACCAAACTTGTTTAATGTTTGGAGTTACTGTAGCCCAAACCCCTGGGGTGCCAGTAGCGTGCCCAGTAGATGTTTCAGCAGAATATTGGTGGGTCCCAATATCCATTCAGATACATGGCTAAGGAAAAGGTTTTTACTACGTCCGGCAGGAAAGAGGAAAAGTTGCAAATGCTCTAGGTAGAGAGGCTTAAACAGTTACAGTTCAAGTGAGCAATAGTGGTTCCGTTTGGGTCTCTGGGGCAGTCCAATTGAGAGCCAAGGCTGTTCAGTCCTAATGCCTGGGATTTCCTCTCCAGTACAGTCTCTATTCCAGCAAATAAGCATTTGCAGGTTTCCAATCCAGGCTCAGTTAATGGCTCTCATTGGGACCCCAGAGCACTGGTTCCCTGTCCATAAACTGTTGTTCCCCCATAAATCTCACACAGATCTGCACCCAGCTGTGATGTTCAGCAGTCACAGCCCATTCCACATGCGGCTCTGTACACAGTTCCTGGGGCGTCTCTCCAGCTCCCTGCTGCCATGATGCTCCCTCTCCCAAATAGAGCCCAGCTACTTCTTGGTTCAGAATCAGGACCTTTCCCCTTACCTGGCCAGGGACATGGCTAATGGGAAATGTAGTTCCTGTTTAGCCAAGAGAAAGGGGGATGTACAGTGGAGTGCTGGGAGTTTTAGTCCCCTGCTGTGGAGATCCATCACATTTGAAAGAAATCGGTCTTATCATGGCATCGGCTTTGGGCAGATCTTTCAAAATGTCACATGTATGAACCAAGGAAACCAACACAAAAATAAACAGTAGTTTGTGGCTTTATGTAAGACTAGCAAAAACAAAAACAAAAAACCAACAAAAACCCCATTTGATTAAACTGGGGCTTCAAGGTTTTCCTTATTCAAATGTATTCCTTCCATGGATGCTGTTTCATCTGAGTATGAGATAGTTTGACCCTCCAATGAAGAGATTAATTAAAGTAAGAGGTATACTAAATTATCTCTTTGGGACACAAATGAACACACAACTCCCATTAATGTTAATGAAACCTACGTGCCTAACTCTTGTGTAATGAGAGACAAAATAATACTCCTAAAAGAGGATGCAAAACTACCATCCTGTGTATGCTAAAAATATGTTTAATTTGGAGTTGCAAAGATTATACAATTGAGAGACTATTTCACTCTCAGAAAGGTGAGAACTGAAGAACTGCTTATAGCTACTTATTTATAAGGTACACCAAAAGAAGCATGCACTATCAAACTTGGGGGGGGGGGGATATATAAGAGGGGACTACTAATGGCCATTTCTTACATTCCTCTCTGGAGAATAGAAGATAATCGTGGCCCTGTCTTCCATTTAGAAATCCTAGTATTCCACCTCCATGAACTTTCCCCCAAAATATAGACACGTTCTCCCCATTCAAAATGACCCTTTCCATGCGTAGTTTCCCGTGCCCATTTCTGAGATGTTCACTTTGCCACCCAGTCTAGTTCCCAATCCTATGCATTTTTCCTAAGAGTTGCCATCCACCCTGCTCCCTTCAGGCATCTTTTGATGAGGCATCTTTTGCCCCATCTCCAATGGAGGGAGTGAAACATGGGTGTCTTCTTATAGCCTCATCCTATCTCCCTAATCTAACTAGGGACTTCTCACTGGCTGATCTTGGGATCCCAGTCCCTACCCCAATGAAGATGGAGGATATTGTAATTCCCTCAGTTTCTGTGAAGTGAGAGTAAAAGGGGTGTATGAACCTCACCTAGTCTGAGCCTCTCCCTTCAAGATGAAAAGAGGGTGGCCTTTTAAGATTAGCCCCGTCTCTCCCACAAGCCCCCCCCACATTATAGCAAAGTCTTGTGGGGGCTAACTTAAATGGGGCTCCAACAGTGAGCTGGGTCTACAGCATTCTCTGCTGCTGGTTCAAATCCCTACTGTTACACTCAACTCTGTGCTTGTTGAATTTGTTCTGATTTTTTTTAACAACTTAGTTTTCAGGATTTGGAGATTGTTAGGAGTACAATGTTGGTCCTTCTCAGTCCTGGTCTCTAATGATAGGGCTTTTTTTCTTCAAAAGCTCAGATCTTATATTCTTCAGTTCCTTCAAGAGCTTTTTTCAGAAGCTCAGATATTACATAGAATCATAGAATCTCAGGGTTGGAAGGTTGGAAGGTAGGAGGTTCCTTCAAGAACTTTTGGATCAATCCATCTAGCCTGGGTGCTTTAGGCCATTTAATTTCTCATTATGCTCTTTGATCTCCTTGATAAATCTATCTCTACTAGTGTCTGCACTTCTGTAATTGTGAAAACAGCAACATTTCCTCATCATTGGCTATAGTAAAGATTTTATACTCATAGTTGTCCTCTATGTCACCTGGTGGTCTAGCAAATGCACAGACTTGCTTACGAGTTTCTTGTTTTTTATTTACTTTTTTTTTTTTGCTTTGTATCTTTGCATATTGATTTTTTAAGTGTCACTTTATCCTCCATCTTACTTGTCAGAGTTTGTGTTTTATCCTATTAACACCTCTTGGGATGGTGAAAAAGGCCCAGATAGTAAAACACCACTTGGGATGTATTTCCATTTTTAAAATGGTCACTGGTTCTCCGTGTCCACTGAAGGTAAGGCAATGGGGTTAAATCTGCAGCACCAGCAAGGGAGATTTAGGTTAAATATTAGGGGGAAACTATCTAACTAAAAGGATAGTTAAGCACTGGAATAGGCTTCTAAGAGAAGGTGTGGAATCCCCCTCGCTGAAGGTTTTTAAGAACAGGTTGGACAAACAGCTGTCGGGGTGGTCTGGGTTTATATGGTCCTGCCTCACTTCAGGTGGCTGGACTAGATGACCTCTCCAGGTCCCTTCCAGCCCTGCTTCCATAATTGTTATTAGTTAAGGTTATTTTGTAATAAGCTATTTTTAGCAACCTCTCTTTGTCAGATCTTCCTGTCCTGTTACCTTCAGACCTTTACCAACCCTCATTTTCCACCTCCCGTCTTTCCACCTTGAAGTAGGATGTCGCTGGAAGGCTCCCTGCCAGAGCATCTCAGGCTGAATTCTATGGAGTGACATATTGTTCATTAGTGACTCATTGGTGCACCTGATGAACCAGCCTCCTGTGCGAGAAATACTCAACCCTAGAGCTCAGAAATCTCCCGGCTCCTCTTGTGCGCTGCTGTGCAAGGCTCTTTGGTCTCTGGGGAACCAGTGGGGACCAGCCTTCCCTTGCAAAGCCCACCAGGGCAGCCCCCAGGCTGTGCTCAGCGCTGAAGCGCCCTGTCAGCCCTCGGCAATCGCCCGTGGGCTCCTTATAGCTGCTTCGGCGGCCTCTTGACCCGAAAGCCGGACAGCCAGGGGACCGCCACCTGCGGGAGTGGCCCGGCTGGGACGCCGGGCTCCGCCCCTCCTCGCAGCGGGCGATCCTGGCGGGGGGGTCCCTCCCCACAGGCTGAGCGTGGGGGCTGAGGGTCTTTCCCCGGCTGAAGGTGACAAGGGACGGGAGGGACGGGAGGAAAGGATCAGTCCACCTTAAGGCAGCGGGCACACGCCGTGCGCATGCGCAGGCCCCCGCGGGACAGCCTGGGACTGAGGGGAACTGTCTGCGCCGAGCCAGGAGGAGACGAGGGTGCCGCGGAGCCAGCGCTGCTCGATCTTCCCCTCGCCTGCCTGACTCGCCTCGCGCGCCGACGTCCCCGGGGCGCCCCGCGCGCGCACAGGGAGCCCCTCGGGCCCGGGGCCATGCGGGGCAGCGAGTGAGCGAAGCGGGGCGGCCGGGCTCCCGCTCACTCTCCCGTCGTCGCCGCCGCCGCCTGGAAGCCGCACGCGGAAGCGGTGAGTGAGCCCGGGACTCGGAGCGCGCCTGAGGCCGGGCGCCCCCCGGGCCGCGCTCGCTGCCCCATGGCGCGGGCTGCCCCTGGAAGCCCAGGCAGGGCGGCGTAGGGGGGTTCCCAGGACAGAGCGAGCCTCCAGCTAGGGGTCCGCAGAGCGGGGGGCGCAGGAGTGGGGCTGCGCTGGGTGGCAGGGGGCTTTGGTGTGGCCTTGACTTTCAGCTGGGAGATCAAGAGTTAAATATCTCCCACTCCCTAAAAAAAAAAGCTGCCTGTGCAATTTGGATTTTCACAGCCCAGCCAGAAGCGATATGGCTGACATCCTGTTTATATCATGCAAGCACATCCTGTGTTCTCCAGGCGGTTGTATTTGAGGCAAGCTTCCCCCCCACCCAACCTCTTAGTCGGGCTAGTTTTCACACATCCCAGTAACCAGAATGCAGCGAGAAGGATCAAACTTCGCCCCTGTCCCCCTTCTGTGTGATATGCGTAAATATATAGGGATAATTAGTGCTGGATGTTCGGTACTTATTGCAGTTATTCGTCTTCATGCAGTTGATCTGGACTAGATGTGATACCTGCAGATGTGTACTTTAGGGAACATTGTGGGTGGTTGGAGGGGCAAGTAAGCTGTAACTTGTGCGAAATATTGACTTGGAAGACAAGCCATCGTAATAAGTGCAGGATGCATCAGAATAAGGAAGTATACAAGTTGCAACGTTAGGCATGAAGTAGGAAAAAGGAACTGTCCTTTGCAGAAAGGAATAGGTGTGGTCCAGGTAGAAGCTCACAAGGGGCTCAACGCTTGACTGACTGTAAAAGCACCCTAAAAAGTAACATTTAGTTGAGAAGTTTAGATAAGAATGCAACCTATTAAGGTCTATATCTCCAAACTCTTGTGGGCAGGAATCTTGGTAGTGTTGACAATACCCAAGTTTTCCCATCTCTGAGATGTTTACACCCTTCATACTCAGTTAATTTTCTGTTTGATGCCATGTGTATTGATGTTAGAAAAACCTGTTAAATTTGCTACTTCCTGTTACAGGTTGTGATAGTTGAAAGTGTTGAAATTCCATTTAAGAAAACAGTTTATCTCCTCAGCCCATAGGACCAATCAAATCATTACACTAAAGAGCAAAGTTATATCTTGCAGAAGTATCAGCATGGTTAGTGTCATTGGAAGATACAAAATAGTGCAATCTTGATAAGTGCTCCTTAGTACTAGGAAAGATGTGTAAAAAATGGCACCTTTTTGCTCACAAAACCTGTCCCTTGTGATACTCAGGGCTTGTCTACACTTGAAAGTTAATTTAGATTAGGTGAATTTATAGTGCAATAGCTGAATATTTTTTTAAAAGAATTTTTAAAAAATCTGTTAGCTGAAACAAAGCTATGAAAAAGATAAAAATGCCTGTTGATGCGAGCTGGAGTAGAATTTTACAAATGCAAGAATTTCTTGGTGGAGATGCACAAACCAGAAAGGACCCACATTAACTAATTTCAAGATCACAAGTCTTCCACAACTAATTACTCTTAGTTTTGGTTTGACCTATGCAGACTAAGGGCCAGATCTGGCAAATCCTATTACAAAATGTTTGCAGGATTGGGCCCTAGTTAGCATTGTCACTGCCAGTGTACCTTTTTTTGGTTAAAGAGAAGATGGTCTCTCCTGGCACTCTTCATAATCTCTATTTTATTGTGTATTTTAAAGACAGTAACTATAAAGTGTCTGAATTAGCTCTTGTTGGGCAAGCATTGAGACAGAATGGCTGAGTTGCCTAACTGGCACGTCATATCTGATCTTCAGCCGCATCCACGTACCTGCATCCCAAACATCTAACAGAATGAACTATCAATTTTAGCAGTATAAACACTATAGTCAAGTTAGGAGGGGACTATTTTAAAAATACATGTACTAAGGGTCTAGTAGTAGACTATAGACGTAGAAAATGATTAATTGTAAAATATGTCAATCCCCATGCTTAAGTAGATGGGGATTAGAACAGAGACTACATAGCTGTCTTTCAATATGAAAAATGCTTTAACTCAGTCTGGTTACAAATAGCACCAATCTTATGAAGGTTTAAGCATACATTAGAATCCTTTATTTGAAAAATTGGGTGTTTGGTTGTATCCTCCACATTTACAATGCCTGAAGAACTATTTCAAGGTATCTATAAGCTATGCAGGACTGAATCCCCTTATTACTCAATCTACAACCAAGAATTGGGTTTACACTGAGCTATGTATTACATTTCACCAGGTATTTTGACTGAGTTTTTCAACTTTTTTTGTAATTTTAACTCCAGAGGCTTGCTTGGACAAGTTACATTTTCTGTACAAGAGACTTCATACAGGCTCTTCTGTTTTGGGGCAAAATCAAAGTACAAGTTCCCTGACTCTGGCTGAGTACCATGACATATCTTAGATGCTGCTTAATCACTAGTGTACAATGTGCACTAAGTTCTATTGTGACCATATATGGGGAGTGGTAGGCACTTCCTCCACACACTTTTAAGTGTGCAGGAAATTGCACCTTGAGCTCAGTTTGTACTATATGGCAGGTGCCAATAAATACAAAGCAGATTACCTAGTCTGGAGCAGTACATTCATTCAAATAACTTTGGAAGATTAGAAAAAGAATTTATGGTTCTTGTGTCATAAACGAGATTAGACTGGTATCAAATGTGGAATATTAAAATATCATTTGCACACATATTCCCACAGTTTTTTTTTTTTATTTTGCAAATGCCATCTACTTTCCAGTTGGGATTCACAATACTTGCAAGCAGGGTGGATTTGATTTAATGAAATTGATTTAAATCATGATTTAAATCACTAGTTAGGAAAACTCAATTTAATCATGAATTTCTACATAAAATTGCATTCTTGTTGGTTGTTACAACCTTAATACATATCTTCACAACTCAGAGACAGATGTAGGTTTCATTTTTAGAAGGTACATACTATACTTTTTTAAACGGTGTTTTATTTTGAAAACTTTTCAGATTAGTTTTACAGCTATATCAGAAAATGAATGATTGGTTATTTCATTTTGAAGCAGATATTTATGAAGTCATTGGGAGGTGAACTATCTTCAATTCAACAGGTTAATCATTAATTTTGGAGGATTTTCTTGCCATGCTGTATTAGGAGAACAACATAACCAGACAGACATTTAAATTAAAATTGGGGGGATAGCTCAGTGGTTTAAGCATTGGTCTGCTAAACCCAGCATTGTGAGTTCAGTCCTTGAGGGGGCCACTTAGGGAGTTGGGGCAAAAAAATCAGTACTTGGTCCTGCTAGTGAAGGCAGGGGGCTGGACTTGATGACCTTTCAAGGTCCCTTCCAGTTCTAGGAGATAAAATTAATGGAGATATCCTATTTATAAATTGTTTTATTTAACTAAAACAACAACATTAAGTATTCTGGATTGTTTTCTTCAACAGCAAATATATAATATTTTAACAAAACAAGCATATGTCCCTCGCTTCTCACATTTACCTCCAGACCTGTTCTCCTTGTCCAGATCTATTCTGCCTCCAACAATCTTCTATTCATTGAACTTTTAGAGAGAGGTAAGGGATTGACTCTGTGTACACAAATTTGCAGAGGGACAATAGAGTTGAGGTCTGTTGTTTCTCACCTCTATATATTAAAAACATTTTTGCTGTTAACAAACATGTTACCTCTGGAGACACAAATCCACAGTTTGAGAACTGCAAAACTAAGCATCTCTGATGGTATCTTCTAGACTGAGCACTGAGTCCCATTGGGTAGTAGAAAGATTAATCTAAATAATCTATACAGAAGCCTGTGGAACCACTTAAGATTGGGTCCCTAATCTACGAACTATTGGAACTGATTTACAAAATTTTTCTTAAACATTACATGAATATGTTGTCTCATACTATAGAATTAGAATTTACAATCCCTATTCCATGATGAGATATCTTTGAGCTATAATGTATCTTTAGATTGCTTTTTGAGGAAAAAAAAAATTATAAAAAAATCCAATTTAAATAAAAAAAATCAATTTTTGATTTAAAAAAAAAATCATTGATTTTTATCCACCCTGTTGCAAAGCATTTCATCTAATTCCAGTAAGAAGAATTTGCTAATCTTGTACAGAGCAAGTCCACAAACATCAGAGTTTTTGTTAGGAGGGTTTAGGGAAAAACAAACAAACAAAAAAACCACAACACTTACTATCCTGTGCTTAAATAATCAAAGTATTAAACAGTTTAAATTACTTACTGAAGAATATAAACGTGTTTAAAACTGGAAAGAATCTCTAATTTCATTTAAATTTAAGAAATCTCAGTATTCAAAGAATAAGATATTAGTTACTTTTAAAGAGGATTCATATTAAAATATGGTTCTAAAAGACAATCTGATTCTGAAATTAGGAATATTAACAGATTTTTGGAACAGTTGAGTATTTCCAAATTAACTTGTTTATGGTCTTTATTAAAATAGTGCTAAAATGCAGGAAGTAAAAGCCACATCACATATATAATAGGAAAACAAACTGGTGTCTAAATTGCAAAATGAAAAACAAAGCATTTATTGGGAATTTTTCTTGACATGTTATGAAAAGAGGTGACAGAACTTTTGAAGTCAAACCAATCCTTGTTTTATTAGTCTCCTTATGTTTACTTCAGAAAGGTGAAATCCACAATAAGATTTCTAATACTCTTGTACTTTTACCATTGGAAGTATTTTCCACACAGCTAGGATGAATGAAAGTTACAGTTACACAGGGTTCTTTATTGGTTGAGTGAAGATACTTATTGGGAAGGGTACTTTCACAAAGACTGTTTGTGCTGTGATCAACAGTAATTTGTAAAAGATATAGAAATGTTAGTGCATTTTATAGTGTTGCAAGCCAGTGCCTGGATCTCTCTCAAATCCATGTGCAGGCTTCCCCCTTCCTGTGTAGAAGTATAAGCCACCACCATAATACTCTCTTCAAGACCTTATAGGGAGATTCTGGAATCAGAGGTCTACACAGAGGGAAGAGTAGGAGGGATGCACATATCCCCCTACCTACCCTTTTAAGCTGTATTCTTTTTTCCTCAGAGCAATCCAAAGGGATTTCTGGATCACCATGCTGCCACAGTTTGGTGGCGATGCATGAAGGGTGCCATGGGTCAGATCCAGTGTTGAACCAAATCCTCTAGAATCCATGCAGGTCTTTGGGGATCTGCCAAGTTTGAGGGTGGGCTCTCCAGCTTATTGGTGATAGTATTACCTCCCCACCACTTCCACAGAATTGGAGAAACTCCATAAGAGAGTCCTCAGACATCCTACCTCAGAGTTTATTCTGAATGTTTCTAAACAGCAAGGTGTTTAGATTATTTTGATAAGTGCAGGTAAAAAAAAATATACAGAGGGGCAAGAAATTTGTATCTTTAAGTAAGGATCAGAATTTGATCGTACATCCAGCCTGAGCTGGAGAAGATAAACATATTTTACACTGAAAACATGACAAAATAGGTCTTAGCTTACTGGTATTCTTCATGAAGCCTAAAAAGCAGGTTTATAAACCAACTCTTTTAGTTTATAGAGAGGAGCCTAGACTGCAAAGTTTAGATGCTGATCTCAAAGGAGTTTGGACCCATGGTCTTGGTTCTGGCCCCATCTCTCATCTATTGGAAGTTAATGAACAGTTGGAAGCATATTTGCCCGTCAGTATTAAGGAGCTGTATGCATGTGGAGGAGAAGATAATCTTTTGAATGATAAATTGGCAGCATTTGAGCTTCTCTTCCCTTTCCTCTCCAAAAGTTGCAGTTCCTTACAGGAACAATATAAGCTTTAATGCAATAATAAAATCCTTGGTGTATTCAGGATGTAAACACAACCATAAAATCTCTAGAGTACTCAGGATGCAGTTAAGATTTTTCAGGTCTGGGTAATAGCAAACAAACACTTGCTGCATTTATAGCAAAGTGCTTTCAGTGTTTTGAACATATGATTCAGACAGTTATAATGCTTTCTGCTTGCTCTGTTCAGCAATAAAGCTTTTTAAAGGGCTGAAGGATACCAAAATCCATCTTACTAGGAGAATAGAACAAACAAAAGAAGAGGTACCTGAACCTCAAGAGGTAGGATTTTGAGAACTCAGGAGTAAAATAGTCCTAAAGTGACAAGATTTAAAAAAAACAAAAACAAAACCAACCAACCAACCCCACACACACTTTTATTTTTAAACTTGCTGTTACAATACCTACAGTTATTAGACATGAAAAATTATTCCATTAAATTACTTTGTGGTTTTGACAGTAGTTTTTGTATGGTCACTTTCAACATTTCCTTCTGTTTGTCCATTTATATGAGTCTTTCACAGACTAGGAGAATTTTGTAGAATAACTAGGAAAGTGACAACAAAAAAAAAAAAATCACAGATTGACAGGGTGTCTCATAGGCAGGTTTGCAGGAGGGAATTACTGGTTTTCAAGAGGACTGTGTCCCTCAGAGGCCAGATGGATTTCTAAGGAATTTATCAAGACATTCATTCCTTGCTTCTCATCAAAATCTCTGAGTGCTTTACAGAAGTTCACCAGATAAGTAAATGGTGTTTCACATAGCATGCTTTCTCTGATTGGTTAAGTAGGGTAGTAAGCTATCTAATAAATAACTAATAGGAAAAAAATAGTAAGCTGGAGGAAATAATTGGAAGAACAAATTCCATTTAGAGCAATACAAAAATGAGCCTTTTCATATCTTGCTTTTGTCATCCTCTTTATAGCTTGTTTTTGTCACAGTTGGCACTTGTCTGGATATTTCGGATGCCAACATTGACATGAATATACATCTCTTTATTCATAGGAGTTGTATCATAAGTAATCTGTTAACACTTGTTAATCTTTTTAATAGGTGTCTTTTGCTGGACTGTTCATTTTTCTGCAGATAAAATGGGGGAAAGGAAAGGGTGGGAAGTTATAGGATCGAGTTAACAGACAAAGTTCAAGTTATGCTGAACTAAGGGAGGAAGTGGTGGAATCTCCTTCCTTACAGGTTTTTAAGATCAGGCTCGACAAAGCCCTGGCTGAGATGATTTAGTTGGGAATTGGTCCTGCTTTGAGCAGGGGGTTGGACTAGATGATCTCCTGAGGTCCCTTCCAACCCTGATGTTCTAAGAAGTGGTTGAGAAGTCAGTGACAACAAATGAGTGGGTACTGACTGCAGTTTTTTATTTGATAGGAACATATTTGAAACTGGCCCTTAGATTCAAAGGGAATGTTTACACAGGATCTGGTAACTCTAATGCCCATTGAAGGATAAGAACATTATATTTTCTTTCACCTAACTGGATATTAGTTTTTCCATGTTGATATGAGAGATGAGGATTTTTAGCACAAGTGAGTAACAGAGAAGCCCCAGTGATCCAGAATAACAGGTCACAGTTCTAATCCAGCTGTACTGCTGCTGAGCGCCAAAAAATAGCAAGAACAGCCTAATGTTAACTAGGTGTTAAACAAGTAATACTCCATAGCAGGCTAACAAAAGGTAGCAGGTACTGACAGTTGATAGCTTTGTGCTTTAAGTATTTGGAATCTTACTCACTTTAATGTGGTGATTTACTTAAAGGGGAGGAACGTGTCAGCTGTTGGACTTGGCTTGTCCAGTACTCAATGGTATGTCATACTGACATGTGTCTGGCTTCTGACCTATTTAAATTTAATTTCTAACTAAGCTTAAGAATATAAACAGATGTAGTTCTGGTCTCCCTGAGTCTGCATACTGACTGAAACACCTGAAACAGGTGTATACTGCATCCTCTGCTTACCAATGGGGTGTTAATTCTTGGAGGGGGAGTCGAAAGACCTGTGTTCTGATCTTGGCTCTGCAACTTATCTGCTGTCTGACCTTGGGCAAGTCACTTCTCTGTGCCTGTTTCTCCTTGCATTCTGACTATCTGACAGGCCTTAGGCACCTTTCTCGTGTATTTGTTTCCAGTGGGAGCTAGGTGCTTGACTGTAATTGATGTTGAAAAGCTCCCACTGGGAGCTTTAACACTGGGAAGCTCTTAGGGGCAGGGACTGTCTAATACTATGTTTTGGCCCTACCAATTTCACGTTCATAGAATTTTAAAAATAGTAAATTTCATTATTTCAGCTATTTAAATCTGAGATTTCAGTGTTGTAATTGTAGGGGTCCTGACCCAAAAAGGAATGGGTGGGGGTTTGCAAGGTTATTGTAGGGAGGGTTGCAGTACTGCTACCCTTACTTCTGCGCTGCTGCTTCCAGAGTTGAGCACCTGGCCAACAACTGCCGCTTTCCAGCTGCCCAGCTCTGAAGCAGCGAAGTAAGGGTGGCAATACTGCGACCCCCCCCCATAAAACCTTGTGACCCCCTTGCAACACCCTTTTGAGTCAGGACCCCCAATTTGAGAAATGCTAGTCTTCCCATGAAATCTGTTCCCTTCCCCATGAAATTTGTGTAGAATAGGGTAAAAAAACAGATTTCATGGTCCGTGGTGCGTTTTTCATGGCCATTAATTTGGTAGAGCTCTATACATGTTTGTACAGTGTCTACTACAGTAGAACCCTAAACTGTTGTAGCCTCTAACAGCTATTGTTATACAAATGGATTAGTGACTCTGAACCCTAATGACAACTGAAGTATCACTACCTTTTCATTGTGGATCACTTTAGCAGAACCATTCTGAGAAATATTCTGAGAATGAATGGCATTTGGGATTGTAGAGGGTAGTACCAATTGTTCACCCATTGTGACAACTGGCATAGTAGGAATTTACAGGGAATTGAGATCTTTTATTAAAATTAGTTATTAGTGGTCGTCATTAATCATCATCCTCTATTAATCATCATCCAAATTGGTGAAAACTAACTTGCTAGTGTTCCAAGTGAAACTATATTTTTCAAACTGCGTCACTTTTATTAGCTGGAAATACTTAGAATGAACCCATACCCATTTCCACTGTAGCAAACAGGAAAACAATCTCTGTCCCACTGTAATTGTATTGTTTTTTGATTAATTCACATAGGATGAATCAGACTCATCCTCTTGCAAAAAAGGAATAGAAAGTTGATTTGTATTTTAATTTGAAATAAAAAAAAAAAAAGTGCCCTTGCTACTGTGTGGTAATTCTTAAACAGTTAATATTTTAGATTCCTTGTGACACAGGTGCTGACTTTCAGCCCTCCCCCCACCCCGAGGTACTCCACCTTGCTCCGCCCCCCCAGACCCCACCCTAGCCCCGCCTTTTCTTGCGCTTGCTCCTCCCCCACCCAGCCTTTTCCCACCCCAGCTCCACTCCCTCCTCTGAGCACACTTCCCCTTCGCTCTGCCTCTTCCCGTCCCTCCAGGAGGAGCGGGGGTGGGGGGGGGCAGAGAAGAGGAAGGAGCTGCTGAACAACTGATCTGGTGGGTGCTGAGTACCCACTAGTTTTTTTTTCTGTGGGTGCTCCAGCCTCAGAGCACTCACAGAGTCAGCGTCTATGCTTTGTTATCCTGAAACCTAACCTGAGCAGGTGATATAAGGATGCCTAGAACAGCAGTGTACTTCCCAGCTCTCTTCTCCCACTACCTAAAACCAAGAGTTGGCGTGAGCTATTGGGTTGGTTGTGCTGATTTTCTCTCACACTAAAATTCTCTGGCTAAGCTTATTTTATTTCACCTGTCTTGAGTTGGATACAGCAGAGTAGGATAGAAGGACTGAAACTAAATACCTCTACATAACCTTTGACGTTTCAGATCTGACAGCTGGGCTTCTTGGGATACGTCTCGCTGCTGCAGGGTCCTGCTTGCTATCTAGCCTCAGAACCTGGGTCTGCGGACACAGGCTCACAGTATGGCACTAAAAATAGCTGTGTAGACATTTGGGTTTGGACTAGAGCTCAGGCTCTGAAGCCTAAGGAGGGGGATGGGCTTCAGCAGCCAAGCCCAAACCAAACATTTAAACACCTATTTTTAGTGCTATAGCGTGAGCCTGAGTCTTGCTGCTGCGGGATACTGCTTGCCGTGTAGATAAACCCTCTGAGACTTGGAACTTGTCTATGCTTGAAATGCTACAGGGGCTCAGCTACAATGCTGCAGTGCTTGAGTGTAGACACTACGTCGGCATAGGTCATCCACCTCCCCGAGAGGCGGTAACTAAGTTGATGGACAAATTCTTCCATTAACCTAGTGCTGTCTGCATGGGGACTTGGGTCATTTTAACTACCTCGCGCCAGGTGTGGATTTTTCACACTCCTGAGTGTTGTAATTATGCCAACCTAATATTGGCAGTTCAATATTCAGTAGGTATCAAAGTTTTAAACAGTCTTGACTAAAAGACCTTTCTACTCGCTTAGTTTGTACTTTCTTGCCTGTTGGTCAGTTTCACTAGTTCCATAGTCACCGAAGGCCTTTTTCCTCCCCCCCACTAAGATTTTTCCACTGTGGCTACCTCCCATGCATGGTAACAACCACAGTGACAAGGTGGATGCTGTAGTGTTACAGTTGCCCTGAACTGTGACATCATAGCAATTTGGGGGAAACTGTAGGAAAATAATGTAGTGTTGCTAGAGAAAGCGTGTGTCAGGGCTTGCTTTAAAAAAAAAACAAAAAAAAACAAAACACCACTTTTTCTCTCCCTTTGCTTGTTACCTTTAAATGGTTATTCATAGCTTTTCAGCCAATTATGAATGTTATAATAATCATCTGTTTATAAAATTTGGTTGTGTGCTCAAGTGCAGGCCTGGAAATTATCATTTCAGTGTTTACTAACCAGAGGATTAAGATCCAAATCTTTCCCTTAACTCATCTTAATAAGTGATTGATAAATCTATAGTTCTACAGCTTGTTGCATAACATGCCATGGTTACGTACTGTTACTTACTTTCCATAAAGGCATATATGGGACCATAGGTGAGAATTAAGACCATGTACACAAAATTGTTTCATTATTGACATTTGCTGCCTCAGTTTCTTCACGGCTAGTAATTCTAATTTTAAGTATCCTTCAGGGAAATAGTGATGTGGTGTTGGTACATCCTCCCAGATGGAACTTTTGAAAATCCATATCCAGTTTTGTCAATGTGGAACAAATGGATTTGTGATTGAAAAAGTCATTTGAGACAGATTTGACACTTTAAAATTTAACTTTTGTTTCCTTTGAGTTAGCTTGTCTTGATATTCAAACCTAGACTCTGTGCAGAGTTTGTAAGAAGGTGAAACTCACAGGACTAACTGGTTTAGTCTCACATTTTTAGAGACATTTTGCAGCACATAGAAACACATTAAAACTAAAATAGCAACTCAAGAACTTGGGCACCTGTATGATTCTAACAACTTGCTGTTGCTTGGCATCCATCAGTCACTTATGTCCAGTTTCCCCTTTTCAGCAGAGTTTAAGATCATACTGAAAACGTTTATTTGGACTAAGACATATTTGTTTACCAGGCATTAGTCAGGTGCTTAAGCTAGATGTGTCCCCTTTTACGTGATGCTGGATTGCTTCATATTGAGGTCTGTTTGTTTGCACTGTTTGCTGTTTGCGCAGTGTTGCCAAGCCACATACGTGTCATGTAGCCACTTACACTGTAATAGTTTCTCTGGCATATGCCTTTACTCAAGCGGATTGCCTCTTACACGATGAGAAAAAGGAAAACTCAACCGTCAAATATATTTGAATCAGCTATGATTATAGGCAGGCATTTGTTCAATCCAAGTTATACATTTTGTACATGCTCCTTGTCTTTCATGTTTACTCAGGAAGTGGTAGAAATACTGAACTATGTCAGGAATGAGAGGCTATTTCAGCATTCTGTAGCTATGGCCTGCATTCCTTGTTCTTACCTAGGTGTCTAACTTTGCATTTGGTTGTATTAAAATGCATTTTTTTTTGCATGAGCCTTACTTATCAAGGTATGATTACCCTGTCTTCATTTACCATTCCACCAGTCTGTCATCTGCAAAGTTTTATCAGCAGTTTGTATATTTATTTCCCAATCACTGATGAAAGTGTTGAATAGCATCAGACCTAGTACCGATCTCTGCAGAACCCCACTAGAAACACACTCGTTCCATGATCGTTCCCGTGGACAACAACTTGTTCTCTAACGCTCACTCAACATATAAGCCTTCCCAACTTCTCCACTTTCTCTGTTGCATTTTTTGTCCTGGTATGGTGTCCTGAGGATTGTAGATGGAGTAACATAGGTATAAGCATTTGATTTTATTGTTAAAAATATACCTATGGTTCTAGAACTATAGCATGACACTTCTTCCCCTCCCTCCCTGTGATGAGGAGTTCCATTAGAGTGGTTTACATTCCTAATGGACTCAGATTCTTCTGATGTGATCTTATGACTTCATGGCCTTCATAACTAAATCTCTAAGACAAAAATCCCTGACTCCCGCAGACAAAGGATGGCTTAATTGCCTTTTATTTGACTTTTAAAAATTAAATATTGATATTTTTTTTTTTTTAGAAAGTCTCTTAATATCTAAAAAAAATCTCGACACTAGAGGATACTCGAAGTTCACGTCTTCCAGAAAGTGCGGCTGTGGTCAGAAAAATGACACTAAAAACCAACATATTCCTATTCAACATCTCTCTGATCCCTGTTTGCCTTAGGGTCATATCTGTTTATTGACAAAGAGGAATTTTTGCTCCTGTTGCTACTGCTGAGCCAATACACTTAGAAAGAGGAAAATTCTGTTTTGGTTCATAGATCAATAAAATGCTCCTGTATATTCCAGTTAGTGAATCTGCTTGTGTTTATATACCAAGAGACAGTGGAACATAGTTTGACTTCTTTTGTTTTGGCAATTTGAAAAAAGTCTCTTGACAAAGCAAATTTGAACTTGGATGTCCTTTGAGAGGAATAAATATACTACTCTTGGGGGAATTCGGCACCACTGTGCAATGCAGAATTTTGCAGAAATTAATGTGCATGCAGAATTTCTCCCCCTGCCCCCTGCAGTGCAGGGGGGAAGGGAGAGGATGGTATCTGGGCAAGACCCCCCCCCCCCCCCCAGCTGGGCTCTGGGGCAGGAGGGGAGGGTTTTTTTTTTTGGGTGTATTGGCTTGGGGGGCACCATAGGTGGGCTCATGGGGGAGGGGTTACAGGTGTCTGGCCCACCCAGCTGGGCTCTGGTGGAGGAAGGGGACAGAGAAACAGTTAAAGAAACCCCTACAACAACCCAGTTCCTCTATACTCCTGGGGAAATGTGTGTGTCCGTATTGTTACGGACATACTTGCCGACAGCTATTTTGAAATAATGGAAGGTGGTGTGATTATGTAGTGTTATTTTGACAAAATTTGCAGAATTTTAAAATAGTGTGCAGAATTTTTAATTTTTTGGTGCAGAATGCTCCCAGGAGTAATATACAACACCATGATTTACACTGTAAGCTCTCTCATTCAGTTATCTTTGTTTTGCCTTCATGCTTGTCTGTAAGACATCTGGCACTATATGTGCAATTAAAATGGTTCCATAGCTATTTGACAATAAATACACAATGTATGACAGGGTGGTTAGAACAAGAAGGGGCAGGGGAGTTTATACACCTTTGCAGTGAACTTTACTGTGAAACAGAAAGGTAAATATTGAGTCTGTCCTGTCTCTTTAGTGATCAAATACAGCTACAACAGGGCTTCCCTCAGCTAAAGGTGTGGCTTGCTTTAGCTAAGTTCTAAAGAAGTGGAGGAATCCCTATACAGTACTTTTCATCAGCTCCAGTCCTCTTCCTAAAGATCCTTCCTCATTACTACACTTGGTCCTGGGCTAAATACAGAAGTTGCACTGGTTTAGCTAAAGGTGTTGTTTTGCACTGATTTAGCTAACTATGCAAACTTTGTGTGGACATTTACATCACGTAAGTCTAGTTTTCAGAACAAGGCAAGTTGAACTGATGTATGCTAGGTTTAAACAGATGTACACGTCCATACAAAGTTGCATTGCATTTAGCTAAATAGCTGCAAAACCATGACTTAAATTAATCTGGCATTTCTTTATATAGACAAGACTGCAACCCTCTAACTCTGTGTGCTTAGGCAGAACTGGTTCCACAAAGCTAACCCCGCCCTACTAACTGGTAAAGCTCTTCACACAGGTGCAGTACTTGTGGTCTTCCCTCTCACAAAATGGTGTGTTAATCCCTTCCCTGCCAGCCTGTTGACAGGATCTCCCTTCATAGGGATAGCATGACATAGAATTCTTAAATTTTCCTCTGGTAAATATTTTACATTTATGTGCAGCCAGGCTGTTATTAGGACTTCTTCATCCCTTATGCATAGGGTCCTGCCAAATTCATGGTCCATTTGATCAGTTTCACAGCCAGAGGGTTTTAAAATTGGTTAACTTCACATTTTCAGCAGTTTACATCTAAAATTTCAGGGTGTTGTATCCAGGGGGGATCCCAACCCAAAAAGTACCTGGAAGTGGGTCTGATCTCTCTCTTCTCCCCCCCCCCCACCATGCAAGTCTTTTCTGATGTTTAATTGAAGTAGGTTAGTGTGTTTGAAAAGGAATTAAAAAGAAATTTTTTTTTGCTCTCTTCTGGGAAAAGAATTAAGAGGAAATAGGTTTGCTAGGCACTTGGAATCAGATTTTTACAGGTATTTAGGTGTTGCTCAGCTCAGCATTGCAAGGCATAAATGATTTAGCAGTCTTAAGTCCCATTTTCAAATGATACAGGCATTTAGGGGCTTATGTGCTATTGGCGTTCAATAAGACATTGGAGCTGAACTGCCTAATTTACTTTTTAAAATGGACCTGTTACCTTATATTTGCTTCACAGTCCATGTGTAATTTGTTAGCAACATTACTAGTTTGGACCAGTATGATCTTATTTTTAGAAAACCCTAAAGCATAGCCCATCATGTTACCAGAACTAACTAGCAAGCTCCTCCCTCCATTTAAAACTATTAATTGCCCATACAGTTTGAAGCATGGGCAGAAGATCATTACTGATTTTACAGAATTGGTTGGTAAACTAGATGTAGTTTAAAGAAACTTTTAAGATTTGGCCCCCTTTTTGATAAGACTTAAAAAATTAACAAGGAGCCACAACTATATGCATTAGTTGCTTTTCAGAACATATAATTGAGTTGTTCGGGACCAGCAAATATCCCTGCAGACAAATTGCAGTGTCAGATAGGATTTTGGTGTAACTTCACAAGTTTAAGGCATAAGCCCTACACTATCTGTGAATGATCCCTAACTGGCCTGTGAGTATACTGAAAATATACACATTTATACTCTCTTGAAAGTTTGAAAGACTAAGGGTTTTGCATTTTTGTTACCTTAATTTTGTCTTAACTGGCTTGCCAAAGTTATGCAAATCCTCACTCATACTGAAAAAGCAAGGGTTTGTTTAATGAAAATATATGAGACAGTTCAGACTATGGCCCCAGTTCTGTAAACACGCATATGAATAATTTTGCTCCTGTTGATTTCAGTGAAACTACTCATTGAGTACATATTCACATAAGATTGCAGGACTAAATGAGCCAAACATAGGCTCAGTGAGATAAGTTTAAGAAAAAGCTAAGTACTGGTAGAACTTAATTGCATAGACTTACCTTACAAAGATGGTTTATGTTGTAGTGCACATCTGTGGAACAAAGTACTGTACAGGGAAACCTCATTATAAGAGTTTGTAACTTTAATTTGTATGCCTGTTGGAGAGGACAAATACCCTTTTATAAAAGCTATTTAGGGATCAGGCAGCCTACATGATTGTTTCCACTCTTAAAGCTCCCTTAATCACCTTCTCCCCCGCCCCATAATTGGGGAGGAGTTGTAAGAAGACTTTTAAGGCCTTTTATATGGTGATACATTTTTATTAAGAATTTGGCCTGATTGGAAATACTTATAGGAACATTGGCATTCTTTAAAATCTAAAAGGTGATTTTCATGATACCATTTTTAGAGAAAAAAGAACAGGAGTACTTGTGGCACCTTAGAGACTAACAAATTTATTAGAGCATAAGCTTTCGTGGACTACAGCCCACTTCTTTGGATGCATATAGAATGGAACATAGAAGTGGGCTGTAGTCCACGAAAGCTTATGCTCTAATAAATTTGTTAGTCTCTAAGGTGCCAAAAGTACTCCTGTTCTTCTTTTTGCGGATACAGACTAACACGGCTGTTACTCTGAAACTTGTCATTTTTAGAGACTCTGCGTTGATTGTGGTTCACTGATTTGCATATCAAGTTTTCTTAGTTTACAGGTAAAAGGAGGTCTCTTTCTAACTGCTAGATCTGCAAATAACCGCATTCAGCCCCACAACCTGTGATCTGAAAAATAAATGATCCTTTTTTCTTCATGCATAGTTGTTAGTAATAAAGGGAAAAAGTGGCAAAGCCAGATTAAGTTCTCAGTACACCTGGGCTGTCCTGGTTTCTTCAAATTATATTCTGTTATAGAAACACAATCCCTGTAAAAGCCAATAGCACTACACAGGTGTAAATGAAGCATAATTTGGCCCCCAGAACTTTGTTTTATTGGTGATGTGAAAGGAGGAGAGAATCTAGCTTGACTCTCAGATCATATGGTGGTATTTGTACAGAGGATAACTAGAAATAAGATTTTAACTTTGTACACTAAGCAAATTTGATATAGAAGTAATTAAAGCACAACTAAAGTAGGACCTCAAAATACTATTTGTATTCACTTTTCAAGATAGAATTGTATTTAGTTCAAGATAATTGAGCCCTTATTCTTGTAACTGGATATGTAGACAGGCCCTTTTAAGAAAAGCAAAGAATTTTGTGTTTGATTCAACATCTAGGCCAAAGGGGAAACTAGTAGCTAAGGAATATCATGTTTTCTGGATATTTGCTACTTTTTCTCTTCTTCAGTCTGGATAAAGAAGGCTTGGAAGGAGTTGTGTTGTTTTGTTTTTTTCCTGCTTTTTTGTTGTTGTTGTTGTTGAAGTGCTCCTGGAAGAACTAGAGAAATTCAGTGGGAGTTTTAGGCCTTGGCTACACTGGTGCTGTACAGCACTGCAACTTGCTGCGCTCAGGGGTGTGAAAACGCCCCCCCCCCCCGAGCGCAGTGAGTGCAGTGCTGTGAAGCGCGAGTGTAATCAGAGCCTGCAGTGCTGCACGCTCGCTCGCAGCGATGCAAGCTACTCCCCTCGGAAAGTCGGCGCGACTACACTCGCGCTTCACAGCGCTGCCACAGCAGCACTCCCGCAGCAGCGCTGTGAACTCACGAGTGCAGCCAAGGCCTAAGTCCTTAGGTGGACAGATAGGGGGTTGAGTCTTTCCCAAAGAAAAATTTTCTCCTGTGTGTGAGTTAGTTAATTAGATGTTAACAACAGCTAATAAAAAAAACTAAGTTTTAAACAGTCTGATTAAACTTTGTTCCTGTCTTATTTGCCATGGTTTCAGTGTCTTGATGTCACAATCCATTTTAGCCGAAAAAAAAAAAAAAGCCTACATTTTTCATGTGTTTAAAACAAAATAAGGCAGGCCTTTAAATACATTATAGAGAAGAAAAAGAGTGCAGAGAATTTTTTCATTGAAGGTCATCTTAAATCTTTGAAGGTATCTATCTAGGTTCTTATACAGCATTAATCACAGTGGTATTTAAACAGGTCACAAAATAAAGTGTATACATAAAGATAGATTTTTCTCTCATCCCTTCAGGGATTGGACTTTGTGTGTGTGTGTGTGTGTGTGTGTGTGTGTGTGTGTGTGGTATTATGGGAAAAGTTTTGCATTTTTCTCAAATCTGGGTATTTTTGTTATCCATTCAAATGGTTTTTTGAATGCCTTTTATTTTGTCAAATCCGATCCCTAGTTTTCTCCTCTAGGCTCTTAGGGCTAGATCTTCAAAATAACGAGGAGTCTGGTGGCACCTTAAAACCTAACAGATTTATTTGGGCATAAGCTTTTGCGGGTAAAAAACCCCACTTCTTCAAATGCATGGAGTGAAAATTACATGCCCAGATAAATCTGTTAGTCTTTAAGGTGCCACCGGAATCCTCGTTGTTTTTTGTGGATACAGACTAACACAGCTACCCCTCTGATATTTATCTTCAAAATAGATAGTTACATTGTATTCTGGACTCTGTTGTCAGATTTTCAAAAATCTCAGGTGTTGGGCTCTTGAAAATCTGGCCCAGAGCTCTTTTGAAATAAAGTCTGGAATGAGATCTTCACTCCTGCTTTGGATACTTTATGCTGAGAAGAAGGGTTGAAGCTGTACAAGAGGCCCAAAATATTCTGATTCCAGGTAGGTGAGGATTCCATTGCTACAGAAGCTGTGAAAGACAACAGTAATGTTGTTCTCAGAGGACCCCTGCTAACCTCACATAGAAGGAATGTTCGGGGATGGGGTGGGACTAGGAGAGGAGCGGTTTGTTGGGGTGGGCCTCAGCAGTGCCTGGATTCTGGGCATTGCTGCAGCCCATTGGACAGCCTGGAAAGCTGTCTTAATTTAGAGAGGCCCTCAGTGCTGGTTAAGTTACATGTGGGGTCTCTCCAGTTCCAGCCCAGATCAGGATGCAAAGTAGCGTAAAATGACAATGGGCCGCCAAGCCTGCCACTAGGTTGTGAGTTCTGCCTTTCTTTAGAGATGCTGCACAGAATTTCATCGCAGCTTTGGTGCCCACTAAGACCAGGTGTTGTGAACATGATTGCAGTGTGATGAAAGGTAGAGAGGACTGCTGACTACTGCATTACATGTCCTACATGTGGCTTACTAGCTAGAGCACTAGACTGGGATTCAGGACCTAGAGAGCTGAGTGCAAACTTTTGTTAATTTCCCTTCTAAAAAAGGGAAGAAATCTGTTTTACATGTAGTCAGAAGAGTATTGTATAGAGAAATATAGTTAGATTTTTTTTCCGTTTGACCGTGCGAACTTGGAGATTAGATTTAACTATTGCATGTGCACGCAGACCACATGCTTGTTCTGAAACTTCAATGCATGTGCAGCCAATCATTTTTTAAAAATTAAACTCTTACTCTTCAACTTAAAGGTGAACTCCAAAGCAGAAAAATGATAAGAGATAAGCACAGATTTCTAGATTGTGGAGCACGCTTAACACAGAAATACTTTTGAATGGCTCAGAAAGTTATGTCTGCCCTCCCCCTCAATTAAATCTTGTGATGAGATCTTGCTTATTGAAGCTATTTCTGAAAGAATGAAGCACCCTGGGACCCCCTCAGTGAAACCATTACATTGAGTTTACAAATAATTTTAATTTTTTTTTTTTTTTTTTGCAAAAATGAGTAAAACTTGTTCCCGTGTTGAATACTCTGTACCCATACCCATCTGGTTAATATAATATTCCACAGACAAATCTGTTTAATGTTGCTAATTTTTGCCTTGCAGTTGGCCTTTTAATGAGTTTTATAGCAAGTTTTTCTTTAATGTGGATTTGTTTTTAGAGTTAGACAGTTACAGTTAACTGGATTAAAAATCCAAAATTTAATTAATTGGGGGCATATTAGATTAACCATCTCTTTACTTCAAGACCAAGAGAAGGAAATTAGGGTTCTTTTGAATGTTTATGCATTTTCAAGTTGACTTGATTGTTCATGTGATTAACAGCCTTTTAGGAATTGAATCAAATAAATTACCATATTTGCATAAAATAAACATTCCTGTTTATCCTAAAACAGCACTGTTTACAGCTACTACCCTAAAACCTAAGGTTTACTAGGGAGCAACCAAAACTAATACCGTGCCAGGATTATCAAAGAGAGGCCATTACTGAAATATGAAGGGTTCCTTTCTGATTTCTATGAAGAATTTCCAGGTTAATGGCATTACAATAAGAAAATGCCTTACCCCACCCTATTTTCTCTTCTCTGCTCTCTACCGCTCAGCATTTTCCCACTTAATTGTTTCCTGTTCTACCTTCTTCCTATTTTCTTTAGGATCACATTCAACAGGGGGGAAAATGACCACACATTCAATCATGCCTGAGAATGACTTTTTTCCAATTGAGTGCAGCTTCTGGGAGGAGGGAAGGAAAATAAATGCCCACAAACTTAAACAAATAACAACAAAAAAGTGCGTCGTCACTTCCTAGATTGTTGGTACCGGCTAGTTTGATAACTGTGTTGTTACTCCTGGGAGGATTCTGCGCCAAAAAAATAAAAATCCTGTGCCAAAAAATTAAAAATTCTGCAAATTTTATTTGTCAAAATAATGCAATATAATCACACCAGTTTTAATTGTTTTGGTAAGTTATTTAAACTAGTATACAGAAAAATGTCACAATAACTATTCAGCATTTCCTAAATACATGAAAGTTAAGTTACAAATACTTGGTAACTAATACCCTGCATTCCAGGTATAATCCTGGATTTTCATTTAAATTACATACACAAAAAGTAGAATGTCATTTTAAATTGCTCAGACTTTCACACATGAACGTCATGCTGCTTTGCTAATCATTGTCCTGGACCTAGCTGGGTACTTTGGGAAGTGCTTGGTTCTGATTTTCCTGACTTTTTTTTTTTTTTTTTTGGACTGCTTGGTAAATGTTTTATTTATCCTCAAAAGTCTTTTTTTTTTTTTTAAAATGGGTAAGTAAAAATCTAACCCCATTGTGCCACTTTGTCTCAGGAAAAAGTGAGAAAGCACATAGATCTTTCTAGCTGATTCCCTTACTGTCATTTATAAGGCTTTACATCACTCTGGCAATGTAGGGGGCCTTAACTTCTACAGATTTTTAATGCTCATGGGGGAATTGACTGAGAATGGGAACAGTTAACTAGCAATAGAATAATTAACGATGTTATTATGCAGACAGGTTGCTACATTTCTGCCTCAGAGAATGAGATCAATTAACTATCAACAACAACATTAACAAAATGTTTTTTTTTTTTTTTTTTTTTTTTTTACAGAAGCTATTTTCTTTAACTTAAAAACAAACAATTTTCAGTAATACGCTACTAATATTTAAGTGTTTTTTCAGTTCTCAAGAAGTTAAATTTTACTAGGCAGGCAGGCAGGCTGCTACCCTTCTGCCTCTGGGACAGAATCTTCCTCCTGCATAACAAAAAGACCTACCCTCCTCCATGCCCCTTGAGCTGCAGTATCAAGAGAGAGGAACAGAGTCTCTCTCGCTTGTTGGCCAGCCCCGCCCCCTGACAGTGATCAGCGTCTCCCCCGCAGGCATGCACGCCGAGCCCCCCGTAGTGATTTGCGTCTCTGAAGTTGATCCAGGCATGGTGGAACAGACACACTGCCTGGACTGCTGGGGAAGAGACATATTTCTCCCCGCAGATTTCTTTTGCATTTTTCTGCACAGGGGGCACAGAAATATGCAGGCCATATAAATTCTGTGCCCCCCACAGCGGTGGAGAATTCTGTCAGGAGTATGTTGTGTTCAAAGAACTGTAAAGTCTACTCTTGACCCATCATGTTTCTGTGGATGTTTTGGGAACTTTTTAACTCCTTATGTAACTTGAATGGCGCTCTGTATATGAGTCCTGAACAGTTTCAGGCTGAAGATGTCTGTATGGTGTAAAAAAAAAAAAAAAAAAAAAAAAAAAAAAAAGGCAAAGAATAAAATTCAAATCTGAAACGCATTTTGTTTGTAACTTAATGTGCAATAGCTGTAACTAACTTACTTTATTGACACATTTCTGGGTTGTTTTAAGAGCACTTAGAACCCACTTTTATGGTTAACTTATATTTGGGGCTAGGACCAATTTAGCCATTTTAAAGCACTATATTTATATAAGCCATCAGTAACCAGCCAGGGAACATGTTCTGCAGCTATACAACTTGTTATGTATTACTGTAGAAATGCTTGGATATCGGCTGACAGACATGCTTCCTGGACCTGCTGCACTTTACAAGTGTTTATTTTAATAAAAACCCACTTAAGTATAATTTTATTCAATGTTCATGCCTCAGAATAGTTCCCCTATATAGTTCTATCACACAGCCACAGACTTGGTTGCTAGCTTTGTGATGCTTCAGACAGTTCTTAAAAATCTTGCATGGTGATAGGTTTCAGAGTGGTAGCCGTGTTAGTCTGTATCAGCAAAAAGAACGAGGAGTACTTGTGGCATCTTAGAGTCTAACAAATTTATTTGAGCATAAGCTTTTAGTCTCTAAGGTGCCACAAGTACTCCTCATTCTTTTTGCTTAAAAATCTTGTTTCCTTCATACCATTTTGAACTCACAGCTACAGAGTATTTAGTTGTATTGTGGTCAGGTGTGCAAGTAGGGAGATTTTTTTTTAGCAGGTACGAGGTACCAGAAGGACTTGGGGCTAGCCCCCGTCCCCTCTCCTGCAGGGGCAGCAGAACGCAGCTAGGGAGGGCATTCATTCTTTAAATGGCTTTAAAAGGTTTTGTTTAAGTTTGTTAGCATATGTATTGTGCTGTTTGGTCAGGAGTCCTCAATAGGGGGAGGGTAAGGGTGGGAGGGATGGAAGGTGTTTAAATAGTGTTTGATTCTGTTTCTCCCCATTGGTCTGAATTATCCATGGCATCCACACTGCATCACATCAAGTTCAGATCATTAGAGGAATGCCTCTGCTTGCCCTGACCAGAGGATATTTGGATTCTGAGGTCAGCCCAGTTCTGCAGCCTTATAGGAATCAGGTGTTGTTCCCAGTGTATACAGAATTCTTCTTTGCAGCCAAACTGGTCTAACATGCATTTTGTTAACTGGAGCAGGAAAACAAATGCCTCATTTTCCAGCTTTGTGGGTGAGAGAACTAGAAGTGAAGATTATAACGCCGGACACTGACAGCCTTAAATCAGCTGCCTCAGGAATCTGCCAAGAACTTTGCTGAAAATATGTTCCTCATCTTAGCAACGGAGCTAAGACTTATCACACATCTGCCCACCTTTATTCGAATGAAGCTCCTTCTGATCCAACAGCTCAGGCATTGTGAGTTTCATCCAGAACAATTTATAAACTTGGAACCTAATCCTGTAAACCCTTAATAATTTGATTAATCCCATTGAAGACAATGGGACTATTTACATGATTATCATAGCAACAGAGGGTCCTGTGGCACCTTTCAGACTAACAGAAGTATTGGAGCATAAGCTTTCGTGGGTGAATGCCCACTTCATCAGACACAAGTCTTGCGTCTGAAGTGGGCATTCACCCACGAAAGCTTATGCTCCAATACTTCTGTTAGTCTGAAAGGTTCTATAGGACCCTCTGTTGCTTTTTACAGATTCAGACTAACACGGCTACCCCTCTGGTACATGATTATCATAGAATCATAGACTTTAAGGTCAGAAGGGACCATTATGATAGTCTAGTCTGGACCACTTTTGTGGACTGGTAATAGTTTCAGGAGTCTGTTCCTATAAAGGAAGTTGAATCCACCATTGAAATGCAATGTTTGAATACAATACCATAAAGCAGTTTAGGATGTAGTTCTACTTAAAATTTGTCTTTTAATAAGTCATACATATACTGAAATGTCTCCTCACCTGACTCCCATATTCCATATAAACAGACTGAATACTACATATTTGGGGGGGAAAGTGAGTAGTTACGCATGTTGATGTTTGTATATACAAAGGGGGTTGTAGGAGGGGAGAGGGAGCATGTGGTGGCTCTGGGATGGGAGCGGGGAGGAGTGAGATGGAAGGTCACGTGGGGAGGTCACGTGCCCCCTCCTTGTGTCTCTCCCACGGGTGCAGTACAGTAACTCCTTGCTTAACATTGTAGTTATGTTGCTGAAAAATGTGACTTTAAGCAAAACTATGTTAAGCGAATACAATTTCCCCATAAGAATTAATGTAAATAGTGGGGGTTAGGTTCCAGGGAAATTTTTTTTCACCAGACAAACTATATATATACACACACACATACACACAGTCTAAGTTTTAAACAAACAATTTAATACTGTACACAGCAATGATGATTGTGAAGCTTGGTTTAGGTGGTGAAGTCAGAGGGTGGAAGAGGGTGGGATATTTCCCAGGGAATGCCTTACTGCTAAATGATGAACTAGCATTCGGCTGAGCCCTCAAGGGTTAACACATTGTTAATGTAGCCTCACACTCTACAAGGCAGCACGAATGGAGGTAGGGGAGACAGCATGGCAGACAGAGGCACACACCCTGCGTGTGAGAGAGATGCGCATTGCCCCTTTAAGTATGCTGACCGCACTCTTAAGTACATTGCCTTTAAAAAAATCAGGAAGTTGAGACAGCAGCTGTGGCCAGCAAGCTCTCTCTGTCCTGAGCCCTGTCCCCACCCTGCTCTATATGGAGAAGGGGTAAGCAGGGGGGCATGAGTAGGGGGGAGGGGGACACCCTGACATTAGTCCCCCTGTTTCCCCCTCCCCTGCACAGCAAGCAGGAGTCTCTGGGAGCAGCTCCAAGTCGCAGGGCAGGAGCAGCACACAGCAGTTGGGGGAGGGACAGCTGAACTGCTGGCAATTAGTAGCCTGCTAGATGGCAGCTGCACAGGGAACTTAGGGGAGTGGGGAGCTGATAGGGGGGCTGCCGGTCCACCCTGGTTCCAAGCCCCCACCAGCTAGCTGCAACGGGCTGCTCTTCCTGCAAGCAGTCGACAAAGCAGGTGGCTGCCAAACATCGTTATAAGGGAGCATTGCACAACTTTAAACGAGCATGTTCCCTAATTGATCAGCAACGAAACAACATTAACCGGGATGACTTTAAGTGAGGAGTTACTGTACCGGCAAGAAATGATTTATATTTGCACCACTGATTGTGGTGTGAGTGTGTGTGTTAAATTCCTTCAAGCTTTCTTCCTCTGCTTTTTCTCTTAGCTAATTGGTGATAGCGTTTCACAGACGGGCCTCAGCTGTGGTTCCCACACCTGAACTTGTCCTCTGCCAGGGGATAACTGTGTATAGTGGGGCAGGCAACAGAGACCTCACTACTAGACTGTTTACTCCTGTTGAAATTCTGGAACAGTACTGGGCTCCAAAACCCTACCATTACCAATCCAAGGCAGGGGGAAGGGTGGGAGAAGGGAAAGAAGAAGAAAGCAAGAGTCATTACAAGTATATTTTAAAAGGTGAACAGAAAATTCTCTGGGTTTTTTGTTTTAAAATGTGTGAAGACCTGAGTTCGGTGTTGTTTCTCCTGCATACTAAGGGCACTGCTGACACTTAGGCTATGGCTACACTGGTGTTTTACAGCGCTGCAACTTTCTCACTCAGGGAATATGAAAAAACACCCCCCTGAGCGCAGCAAGTTACAGCGCTGTAAAGCGCCAGTGTAAACAGTGCCCCAGTGCTGGGAGCTGCACTTCCCAGCTGTGCTCCCAGCGCTGTAAGCTAATCCTCTCAGGGAGGTGGAGTACCTGCAGTGCACTGGGAGAGAGCTCTCTCCCAGCGCTGGCACCGCAACCACACTCGCACTTCAAAGCGCTCCGGCGGCAGTGCTTTGGAGTTTCGAGTGTAGCCATGCCCTTAATCAGTATGTGAAGATGCATTCCTGATACTGATTTTAAGTAGAGATGGGTCATCACTGCTAAGTTTCATCCAGAATTCAAACACCCTAAAGTTCAGGGGAGTTTGGCTCTCATGTTCCAGTATGGCTCACTTAGCTTTGATATTAGTCATGATGTCATTAAATCTTCAAGGGGAAATACAGAAACTCTAAATCCTACATTCAGATTGTCAGGTCAATGACACAGGAACTGATTTTACACTATTTAGAATGAAAAATAATTACATTTTAAAACAAATGTCTCTTCTGTGTAATAATGATGGATCTTAAATAGTTGTCTGTATATATTTATTTTTAAAATTTCTGTTCACTTTTAAGTTTGTCATAAAAAGCAAGCAAATGCTTTTTCACAGTCATGGAAATGTACTATTCTAGGCAGAAAATGTACCTACTGTTTATTGTGATGATTGCAATTGAAAAAACTAGTGATATTTTACTTGCCTGAGGAAGGGAGAGCACAGCAAGTAATATTTCTGATGTGGGTACCACATAACTTGCAGGAAAATTATTATTAAGCAGTAGATCCTGCATGGACTGGCTTGCAGGGTCAGGGTCTTGCATTGTACTCTGCACCATAACACTTCACTGCAGCTATCAACTAATTAATATTTCCAGCAGCCCTGTGAAGTAGTGAGGGCAATGAAGTTCCACTTCAGTGGCTTTTTAAATGTGTTTTATTTTACCTAAGTGTTCCCTAAAATTTACTTCTGTTGTTTTCATGTACAAGAAGTAAGGTTGTAATCAAACCAAAAGAAACTTGACGTAACTGTTAAGAATGTACATGTTGAGTAATTGCATGTTCTTACTTTTGTTATTATTGTCCTATTTGTCTCCTTCCCTTTTTAGGTTTATGACTCACTTGTTATGCCTGAATGTGGACAATAATCTGTTTGGGGCAGGGGCTTTACCTCAGTCCTAAGTATGCGTAACTTTATACATGTGAGTAATTCCATTGTGTTCAGTGGGACTACCCATGTTTGTAAAGTTTACTCACACCTCTGCATGATCAAGGCTGTTTCTTTGAAATACCTAACATGTTTTTGAGTTCTCTCAGATAACAAATAGTACTTCTAATAAAATAATATGGCCTTTAACTTGTGTATTTCATGCAACCACTTATGTTCCTTTTGTTGAATACACACCTTTTTCTGCAATGAGATTTAAGAGCAAACTTATATGTAACAAAGTGCTTCCAACAAACATTGTTCAAGGAGGCTCTCTCAGATGGAGTTTCTTCATTGCCTGTCTCAAGGCTGAATCCCCACTCTGGCACTTCGAGTGCAGAAGGTGGGGGCCTGCAAGGATTTTAAAAATTAATACGTGCCACTCCAGGCCTGTATTAAACTCCCAAGGTTACAGCTTTTCTCTGACCTTGGCTTGGTAAACGCTGCCACCACCCAAATGCAAAAAAAAAAAAACCCTCTTGGACCCAGGAAGGAGCACTTGGGAATTCCTCCCTGTGGGGTACCCTCAAGCCCTTCCCTCCCCTCCCCCCAGGGAAGAGCTGAGAAAGAAAACAAAGAAAATTAGCTGTTGCTACCAGCTAATCAAACAAATGCACAAACCTCTTAGGACACCAAAAATCCAATCCTGTTCTTTAAAATGGTAAATGTTATTAAAAACAAAAAAGACAGAATACATCTGGAACTTAGGTTTTTGCTAGATTTTAAAAGAGCAATTTTTCTTGGGGGTTCATCTTAAAGGTTACAAGCAAATAAAAGCATCTGGGGTTAGCACAGAGGAGGCCATTAGCTGTAAGAAATAAACAGAAATAACCCTAACTGTCTTTTTAAACATTCCTGATCTACTTACACATTTGGGGGTTCCAGATAAGTAGTTCTAGGTATGAGCTGGTGATTTATGATCATACCTGGCTTAAAGCTGCTTACAGCATTGCTGCTCTGTACCTTCACTCTCCGGAGAACAAAAAACAGACAAAGGGAAGTTTTTCCTCAATTTTATAAAGTTCTAGCCCTCCCATTGGCTCTTTTGGTCAGGTGCCCACTCCCTTTCTTTTACCTGTGGGCTTGTTAACCCTTTACAGGTAAAGCAAGTAGAGAACAGCTACTAAGAGGAATTTTATAGCTAACTTGCTGGCTGGGTGTCCATAAAAGGGAGCTACCCCTCCCCCGCTTAATTTATCACATCCTGTAATTTGAACAGTAGTTTTATTTCCACTTACATAAGAACTTTTATATGAACTAACAGGGTGTAACTGATTTTATTGATTATTTTGAATTGGTCATGAAAAAGACAAGATAATGTCTTGATTATATTATATACCTTAAATTCCTGATGAAACCCACATAATAAATTTAGTAAGAACTTTAAGTTCAGATGTATTTTATAAACTTGACTGTATAGAAATTCCCTGAATGTGACTGCTACTTCCTGTAAACTGAAGTGAACCAAAGTTATTGCACAGGAAGGGATTTCCCTTATTTTACTGAATCACATGTTTAGCAGTATGATTTAAGAGAACAACTATAGAGTTTCTACATCTAGAAAGCCTAAATATCACACAACATATGCAAGAATTATAGGAAAACGATATTCCTAGAGGGAGGCCCAACTGCACCATGTTACCAGTAGGGATGTAAAAGGTTAACCGGTTAACTGGTAAGCGTTAGGCTTACCAGTAAACCAAAGTTAACTGTTAACCCTGGCGGCTCCATATTGGACCGGCGGGAGGGACCCCAGCTCAGACCAGGCCGGAGTGGCCCCAGCCATGCCAGTGGGAACCCAGCCCCATCTGTGCCGGCGGGACCTCAGCCACGCCTCGCCTAGCTGGGCAGCTGGACCCCCACGCCCCGCTGTGCCAGGCTCCTCTCGCCCGACCACCCTGCTTCCTCGGTTAACCGGTTAAACAATAATTTTAATTGTTTAAGCAGTTAACTTTAACCAATATTTGCATCCCTAGTTAGCAGCTGGGGAAAGGGGACAAGAAGATGCTTTCTGAAGAGTAATGCTTGGTGGCCTGTGAAATTTTAGGAGTGGTACTGTACGTTCCTGTTACTTTGTCTATGCAATAGGATACAGAAAGCGTAAATGAGGTTGGAAGATTGTCAGAGCCCAGACCAGTTTGAATACTCAATATTTACACCTAAAATTAAGTCTTCTGTTTTAGATTGATAATAATTTTGTCACCACCTAACCTCCCTTTTTCATGATTTGTTTTAATACTTGGGGTTTCATTGAATGAAATGTACCAAGTTGTATTGCCATAATTGGGTTTTATCATCAAACCAAACATTATCTTCTTTAATACTTTCACTCTTTAAAGTTTCCACAACCTCCGACAATTTAATTCTCTTCGAACTCTGCAGTGTTAATTTGTGCAAAACCTCCTTTTAACTTCTAACTTTCTTTCCTTAAATCACTTAATCTCTCCAAGTGACACATTTATCAGCCGGTGTCTCTTCATGGCTCTGAGCTTTATGGTTTTTTGCACTCATTCTTTGGCTACAATTACTGTTCTCTCCATGGTCGCAGAAGGGTCTTATTCTTTAAAATTTCAGTGGCATTCAACTGACCTCTGCCATGCTCTGCCAATAATTTATCCATTTAAGGCATTCAACAGATGTTTGTTGTACTCTACCAGGAATTTATTCATGGCATTCAGCGGACCAATGCCATTCTCTGCCAAGAATTCTTTTACAGTGGTATCCAAAGTGTGACGGGTTGGATCACAGAAATCCTCCTGAGAGCTGCCACCTGATGTGCCAAAACTATTTCTATCCTTGTTTTCGCTGCCAGCTCAGGACTCCAGCACACTGTCTTGCTGAGCCAGACACTCACGTCTGCTCCAACACAGACCCAGGGTCTGAATTACTTGCCCCAAAGCTGCAGGTTTACCGAAAAACAGCTCACAGAAGTGTGCTTGTCTTTAGGACTCAGATGCCAAACTCCCAATGGGGTCTAAACCCAAATAAATCCGTTTTACCCTGTATAAAGCTTTTACAGGGTAAACTCATAAATTGTTCGCCCTCTATAACACTGATAGAGAGATATGCACAGTTGTTTGCTCCCCCAGGTATTAGTACATACTCTGAGTTAATTATGAGTAAAAAAAAGTGATTTTATTAAATACAGCAAGTAGGATTTAAGTGGTTCCAAGTAGTAACAGACAGAACAAAGTAAGTCACCAAGCAAAATAAAATAAAATGCGCAATTCTATGTCTAATCAAACTGAATACAGATAATCTCACCCTTAGAGATGCTTCAGTAAGTTTTTTTTTTTCCCCTCAGACTGGACACCTCCCAGGCCTGGGCACAATTCTTTCCCCTGGTACAGCTCTTGTTCCAGCTCAGGTGGAGCTAGGGGATTCTTCATGATGGCTCCTCTCTCTCTCCTTTGTTCTGTTCCACCCCTTTATATATCTTTTGCATAAGGCGGGAACCCTTTGTCCCTCTGGGTTTCCATCCCCCCCCGCCCACACACACACACACACACACACACACACACAGGTAAAGCACCAGCTTAAAGATGGATTCCAGTTCAGGTGACATGATCACATGTCACTGGAAGACTTCATTACCCACTTGCCAGCACACACATACAGGAAGACTCACAGGTAAAACACAGCCACTTGCAGACAATGGTCCTGGTTAATGGGAATCATCACGATTCCAAACCACCATTAATGACCCACACTTTGCATAATTACAATAGGCCCTCCGAGTTATATTTCATATTCCTAGTTTCAGATACAAGAGCGATACATTTATACAAATAGGATGATCACACTCAGTAGATTATAAGCTTTGTAATGATACCTTACCAGAGACCTTTTGCACGAAGCATATCCCAGTTACATTATATTCACTAATTATCATATTTTTATAAAACCATATAGACTGCACAACGTCACACAAAGTACCTACCTCTGTTCCCCTTATGTTATTCAGTTTCTCTTTAGGAGAGAATTCTACATAGGCCCAGAGGATAGGTCGCTGCCCCTTCATCCTGGGGGTTTAGAACTACTGAAATTTAGTGTCATTTGTCCTGCCCTGGTCCCCAAAAAGTTGGAATTATTATTATTTATGCAAGGTATTACCTTGATACTAATCTAAGCATAAATTCATTTATTAAATCCAAAGGCCATCTGGTATTTATACAATTGCTCTAAACGTGCCTAAAAAGCCTACCTTCAAACAGTAACAAAACATTTATAAGCAAGATGCATACAAATGGGCAAAACCCAGGGGTGCTTAGTCCCACATTAGTCAATTCCAACTCAGACACATATTAGCAATTAACCCTTTAAGAGTTTACCATTTTATACCCTTTAACAACAAGTGATGTCATTGCCACTTACTGACTTCATCTAACCACCAATTTGAGACAGTTCACTGCTATTTCCAGTCTCAATCCAGATAAGATTTACAACCTCCTTTCTCCCGAAAGCCTTTTCTCTCTCTTCTCCTTCTTGCTTGTATGTGGAGTGGGAAGGTCCATCTTGGCTCTTTCTAAAACAGAGTGTCTTACTGAAAAACATCTGCAGTCACCCCTGTCAGTCAGAAGCTTTTTTAAAATTTTTGTTTTAGAAATTTCACGTTATTTCATTAGTTATGTTATCAGACATCCTGCCTACTTCGTTCCTTCTGGCCTTAACTCATTACTTTTAGGGCCTCTCTTTACAACACACATTTCTTTAACCAAACTTAAATTAACTTTAATCTTCCAATTTTATATTTATCCTACAAAGGACATACATGCTGTGAGCTGGAGGGTTGGCTGCAAAGAAGGCTCTGCTGGTGATGAGGAGTCAGGACTCCTTCCTCCAGCTGCTTGAGAATGTGAGAGGATCCCCGGGGTGCAGCCTGGGACTGTGGGACCGCTGTGCCTCCTGAACTCTCTCCAGCCTGGGTGCTCTCTCACAATGCCTTGCTAGTGACCAGCAGCAAACCCCTGCAGGTGCTATCACTCAGTATAACCACCCGTGGAGACCCACACCCAGCTATATTGCATGAATGCTCCCAGAGGCACTAATGAATCACACAGAGAAAGGCACCAGCTGAATCCCCCGCCAGCTCCCAGCACGTCACTAAGTCTTTGACCTTACTGAACAGGGGCTGGCTCCCTGTGTGTACACAGAAATATCCCGGGAATCATCCTTGCTGGGAAAAGACTATTGGGGCTTTAACTAGACAGGAGTGGGTTAGTTTGGATAAACCAAGTTCTGACTAAGAGCAGCTAGAGGAATGAGTGGATACTGAACTCTGCCAAGAGCACAACCTTGTGTAGCTCTGGCCGATGCGATGTGACAGGAACCAGGTTAGAGAGAGCTATCTCTTACCAGGACTCCTGTGTTAAATGTCTAGTGATGTACGCTTCCAGAGGGACTGAAAACAGAACTGTGTTCAGATTGAAACACAAGCATTGACAGTTGGTTTTGGTTGAAAGCAGCTTCATGAATATATTTATGGGCAGAAATTGAGAAGTAGAAACAGACTATACGCCTGTGGAAGTAAAATTACAGAAGCCCTGGTGGAAACCAGGGTTCTAGAATTCAGGAAATGATCATGAAGTTGCAAAAGTACTAGTTGAACGTGAAACACGGGGTCCATGAAGAGCTTCATAGTGGACATGCTTTCAAAAGCACCAAACAATAAGTTTGAAGTACAGTACATATGACTCAAATAATGTGCATTTCCAAAACAATGTACAAGCTGAAATGGAAAAAACACAAGATGTTCCAACCTTACAAAAATATCGGAGTAATTAAATATGAATGGCTAACAGAAAAAACGTTGGCACTACCAGGCATAAAAATGCTTTGGGATGTCTGTTGTATATGATGATGGAGTGGGGTATGACAATTTTCTTTGTATAGAATCTCAAGTCAGAAATGCTGACCACAGTCTGGTGCCCATCTGGGTATTGAGAAGTATAAGAACCAAGTCGGAGAGGTTTTTCTTTGTCCAGACTTGATCATTGCTATCAAAAGTGAAGTGAAGTGTGAAATCTGCTATAAATACAGGAAGTAGAATGCAAAAGTACCACTGAAACTAAATGTGACTCCTGGTACTCTTTGGTTCAAGGTTGGCACAAATCTCTTTGAAGTGAACAAGAAAGATTACATTTTATTTGTGGACATTTTTTTTTTTTTTTTAAATGAGCTTTATTTGCTCAGTACATTGAGTAACAATAGAACAACACGTAAATTTTAGTTCTTTTGACATGGGATTCCATATGAAACAATAGTAGATGATGGTTCATAATTCACAAGTGGCCTATGTCACTCATTATCTAGAATATATCAATTCAAGCACACCGCATCAAGCCCTTAGTGTGTACTGTCAAAAGGAATAATAGAGAAATGATTACAACTAATAGAGAACTTGATGGAGTCAAGGAATCCATACTTAGTATTGTTAGACTATCTCAAGATAATCCCAATAAATACTGTGAAGTATCAGTTCAGAGAGTTATAAACACAAGGAATTCCAGTATCTAACAAGCTTTTTAAGCCAAAGACTATTAATCCTGACAAAAGAAATGCTACTATACGCCAGGAAATGAGAATAGAAGCAATAATACAAGAAGAATGCTGAGGAGTTCTCCTGTTACACTCTCCTCCTGTTTGTATTAGATTTCAAACAAAGTGGTTAGCAGGCTAACGACTTGCCAAGGTAACAGCTATGCATCTACATCAATGTCATACTTCATAACCTCCCTGAGAGTAAGTCCTACAGGAGGAAGAGAAGATATCTAAACAAAAACACCGACTCTCTGTTTCTAGAAGACATCCAGAATGTTACTGATAGTTTTTGTACGTTGACAGAAGGAATAGATGCCTGTCTAATGGCTTGTCTACACTGGCAATTTACAGAGCTGCAACTTTCTTGCTCAGGGGTGCGAAAAAACACTCCCCTGAGTGCAGCAAGTTTCAGCGCTGTAAAGCACCAGTGTAGACAGTGCACCAGCACTGGAAGCCATGCCCCTCGTGGAGGTGTATTTTTTTTTTTTTTTTTTTTAAAAAGAGCGCTGGGAGAGCCACAGCAGAGCTCTAGCGTTGCCAGTGTAGACTAGCCTTAGTGAATAAAAATGAAAAACTTGTGGAGCTGCAAACAGGCTCCAGATGATGGATTCATCTCAGTAGACATACAGGCCATAGCAAAAGGGTGGTTAGTGAACAAGTCAGCCAGATGATCAGAAAGCCACTGAGGTTCAGAGATGATAGTTACCGATGGCCAATAAGAGGCAGAATAATCCTCTCATCTGTTAGCCTGGTTCTGGTTGTCTATCTTGACCTCCATCCTAGATATCTTTATTTGTGTTTTATTTAATTGGCTGAATTAGTTTATGTTGGTTTTTGATATGTTTTACTTGCATTTGATTATTTTAAACAAGGGAAGATGCATCAATAGCCTGGAACTATGTGACAGGGTTATTTATTTTTTTTTAACCCTAAGCCATGTCACATAACTGGGAATGGTAATATGTTGCCAGCGCTCCCATGTGTCACACCTTTATTGAAGTGACTGAGCTCATTTGGGTTTAAATTTTCTTTGCCCTCTTTTTCTAGAGAAGGCAGATAATATAAGGATTCATTAGACTCTCCACAAATGAAACTAATTAGTTGAAAACAGAAATATATCTAATCCAAAAACTGACTCTCTGACCTTCCCATTGTTTGGGAAGTGAGTTAGAACTGCGCCTCCCTCCCCAAACAAAAGAAAACAAAACCAACCATTATTTACCTGGAATCAAAATCACTACAGAGCAGGGTGGATTTGATTTAAATCAACATGATTTAAATCACTAAATCAAGTCTTCCTGACTAATCATGGTTTGCATTCTTGTTGGTTATTATAACCTTAATACATATTCTTCACAACTCAGAGATAGATATAGGTTTCATTTTTAGAAGGTACACACTATTTTTAAAGTGGTTTATTTTGAAAACTTTTCAGATTAGTTTTACAGCTATGTCAGAAAATGAATGATTGTTTGGTTATTTCATTTACCAAAGGTAACTGAAGGAGATATTTATGAAGTCATTGGGAACTATCTCCAATTCAACAGATTAATCATTAATATTTGGAGGATTTTCTTGCCATGCTGTATTAGGATGAGAACATCACCAGACAGACATTTAAATTGTTTTATTTAACCAAAACAGCAACATCATGCTCTGGCTACTTTGTAGGAAACTAAGTAGCTTGAATACTAGTTGTTTCCTGGAGGAGAAGGAGACTCTGAAACTTTACCATAGCTCTGGCAAATTGCTGGGGCACCAAATTGCAACAGTTGGCAGGTACATGCACTATACAATGAATTCCATGCAATGTTTTCTACTTCAGAAGGGAAAAAGTGTGAGCCAATGCTGTTGGTATTTCAACCTGCAGTTTCAGAGAGTCTAAACACTTCAGACTTTAAATATTAAGAGGCTACTACAACTCCCATAGAAGACAGTGGTAGTCTTTTTTGTTAAGTTTAACGGTAATTGGATTAGTCCCAAAGTCAACCTTTTAATATCCCAATCACACAAAAAGGAAACCAGTCATGTCCTGTAGTGTTCTTTTCTGGAGTTTGGGAATAGATTTTAATAGATCTTTTTCCATAGCAATCTCTAATTCCCACCTACCCCCCTCCAGTTCTCCACTTCTTTTACAGATACTATACCATACTTTAGCTAATGTTCCTACAGGGGCCTTTCTTGGATAACTGTCCAATAAAGCATGGATTTTGATGTGTGTGTCTGGAACGAAGTAAAGGCTCACTGGCGTGGCACCTCCTGCTGATTGTCTTGGGAATTAGCTCTCCAGCACTCAGAGCGCCTCTGGGTGGCCGGTGACTCACCTGCTGCTGGGCCCCCCCCCATGTTCCTCCCGGACCCCTTTACCTCAGAGTTCTGCCCCAGCAGTAGCCCCGTGCTCTGGCTCTCCCCTCCCAGGGAAACCCTCTCACCCACCTTGGCTTAGTGACTACTGCCAGTCGTCATCTAGCCCCACTCACTGGGGTAAACTGCAGTCTGTCATGGCCCCTCATCATTGGCAAGGAGGTTGGACCAGCTGCCTCTGCCTATCTCTGAGCTGCACCTCCCAGCCCCAGTACCTTTACCAAGGCCTTAGCCTGGGGAGTTGCCACGCTGGAGTTCCCCTGCTCTACTCCAGGTACTCTTTTCTCCCCAGCAGCTAGGTCCTTCTCTCTCCACAGCTAGAGCGTGACTGACCCAGCAACTCCCTGAGCCCTTAAAACAGGGCCAGGTGTGGCCTGATTGGGGCATGGCCCCAGCTGTGGCTACTTCCCCAATCAGCCTAGCCCTTTTCTCTCAGAAGCAGGGTGACTGCCCCGCTACAGTACCATAATGAATAATTTCCCCACTTCTTGATTATCTCTATTGTTGAGATGAACACTTATACTGCTATCACCTTCCCCGCTTCTGAACCAAACTTGAGGAAGCCCCTTAAATCAGCACTGCCACCGGGAAGAGGCTGGGTTTCCTAAAGAGCTGCTTCATTGCTGGGAAAGTGACATGGCTCATTGCCACTGTCGTTCCATAACTCATGTGAGAGGTGAAAAAACACAGTGAGAAAGGAGAAGAGTAGGAAGAGAAAGGTGACCTGGGCAGAGAAAATAAAGGAAGGAAGAGTTAAGGTCAAATCAACCATACACTCCATTCCATACAAACTGAAAACTTCTTAGTTTTGTCCCTGAAAAGCTTTTCAGCCTGGAATCCCCTTTCAGTCTAATTAGCATCCAGCATGTACAATAAACTCTGTTTAAAATGTTTGACTTGTGAAAAACTGGGTTTAATTCTTTCCACTGACATGATGCTATGCCCAGGTCTCTGTCAAGCCCTTCCCTCGGGGCACAGTTCATACAAAAACCCCACACAAAGTAACACAAAACAAAGCTATCGCCCTGATCTACACAAAGGCAGGGGCCCAGATAGGGTGACCACTTGTCCCGATTTTTGGGTCTTTTTCTTATACAGGCTCCTATTACTCCCCACCCCTGTCCTGATTTTTCACACTTACTGTCTGGTCACCCTAGGCCCAGAGGACCTTCACTCTGTATCTGTCTCTGCTCCAGAACTAATCACAAGAGCCAGCCTCCCTCCTGCATATCTCCCACTGAGCTGGCTCAGCCCTTAACAGGGATCACACCTGTTTTCTCTCCAGCTAGGTCTGATAATTTAAAAAGGCTGTGCCCTGGTCCCCTTGCCCTTAAGGCTATAGGCTAGTGTTTGGTGCATTGGCTTCGTGATGAGTATACAAGTGTACAAATATCTATGGTATTTCTATGGTGTCTATCATCTTGGTATTTAAATACACCTCTACCTCGATATAACGCGGCCCGATAGAACACGAATTCAGATATAACGCGGTAAAGCAGTGCTTCGGGGAGGCGGGGCTGCGCACTCCGGTGGATCAAAGCAAGTTCAATATAACGCGGTTTCACCTATAACGCAGTAAGATTTTTTTGGCTCCCGAGGACAGCGTTATATCAAGGTAGAGGTGTATTTATGCTTATGTGCATTTAAGGAGACTAGAACTAAAGTGCAGATTTCAGTTATGTCATAGTGGTTTTCTTAAATTGCCTAAACATGGGAAAGTGCTCAATATTGACCGCACACTTTATGAGAATATGATGAATTGGATAGTATCTGCCCAGGAATTGTATTATGTCATTTGAAATGACTGATAGATTGGAAAGTGTGGGTAAGGAAGGAGGATTCAGATATGGTCTCTTTAAATTTAATATCCTAGAAACTGGTTATGAAAAATTGCTGGTAACTACCCTGACCTCACCAGCCAAGGCAATGGAAGCCTAGTTAGCATCTAGAGAATTTCAGCTAGGAAAGACAGAAAATATGCCTGGTATGATGTAGAGGAGTGTGTCTGTGAGAAGAATGCTAGTTACAGATTAAAAAAAATAAAAAAGTGAACTTCACTTGGATGTCCAAGTAGGCTAAGAAAAGATCTTCATAAAAAGATGACATCTAACTAGGTTCAAAGAAGCTATTGAAATCAAGCTGGAAAGGGATAGGAAATGGACATCACTCAATTCACTCAAGGAAACTGAGCCCATATAATATTGAATATGACCCCAGTCAGTCAGTGCAGGGCATCATGCCAGCATGGGGTCCCACTGAACTCAGACTCCATATGAGCAAATCCTTTCTGCAGGATTCGGTTGTTAAAACTGGAAATATGTCTATTTGCTCATAAGCAGTGCAAGTAGTATTGCCTGTAGTTAAGGCTGCCAGACATATCTCATTATAAAATCTGGTTTTCAGATGCTTAGAACTTTGCCACACGTAAACAATTTGGGCTGAAATTTTCCAGGATGTCTGCCTCAGGCTGATTTGTTTAAGAAAATTTCAGCAAACACGGGTCAGCCGTTTCTCCGAGTGAGTGCCATAGAAAGGCCCAGAGGAAATTATGATTATGGATTCAGAGCAGGGTTTGAATACTATGCAGGAAATAAGGCATGAGGGCATATTGAATAATGAATATAAAACAGACTATTGAATAGCTGCTCATTCAAAGAGCACAGTCCATCCTGGGCGCTAAATGAGGCAGGGGTCCTGGGGGAAAATACAATATGATTATGTAATTAAAGACTGTATCATAAGGCATACACAGAAGAGGGCTGAATTAAGGTTGCACAGGCAGCCTTATTGCTGCCATTTCCTAACCTTTGGGTGTGTGACTTTGCAGCATTAATATACTTTTAATGCTGTTTTGGGAATGTTATTGGAAAGAAACATCCCTCCCACTCCCCTACATACAAATATGAATTGTTCCATGGCTGAGTCAAACAGCAGGAGATTTCAAATTATTCAATTACTGTACCTGGCAAGCCAGCAAAGCTAATAATGAGCTTGAGACATGGAGACTTGAACCGTGACACAGTGCCCTGCTAAGGGTCAGAAAAGGAGTTGGACAGTCTGGGGGAGAGAGAGACCCTGAACTAATGCTTTTCTCTTTTCTGTAACCTCAAGGGCTTGGGGCCTAGTTGGACAAATCTATGGACTCTTAGATGTGGATGTGCTCTGAATACCATCGGTTTTTGTTTTAAAAAGAATGTCCCTTGTTTAGTTAAGGCCTTTGTGGTCTTAGACTGTTTTGGGTATATTCATATATAGCCCAGAGGATTAGTACAGTGGAATCCATTTAGTGATGTGAAAGTCCATTGAGTTGCATTGTATTAGTTTGGGACTATAAGTGAGCTTCCCTATAGCAGTTGATTGTAATGAGTTCTATATTAAATGGTTTTTAAAAAACTGAGAAGAAGGTAGAGTGTAATAAGTAGAACTCCTTGACCCGCTTTGAATGTACAATGCCTAACACTGTAATTACTATGGGGAAGTTGTGCTAAAAATTTCTTTGCCCACCTTGTTATGCGTTAGTCCACAAACTCTGAATCCAATGTATATTTTCTATGACAATCAAATATCCCTGACTTGAAGAACAGCTCTGTCTCTGTCTTGAAAGCTTGTCTCTTATACCAACAAAAGTTGGACCAATAAAAGTAGGGGCTGTCAAGCGATTAAAAAAATTAATCGTGCTGTTAAACAATAATAGAATACCATTAATTTAAATATTTTTGGATGTTTTCACATCCAAAAATATTTAATAAATTTCAATTGGTATTCTATTGTTTAACAGTGTGATTAATCATGATTAAATTTTAAGTGTGATTAATTTTTTGGAGTTATTTGCGTGAGTTAACTACGATTAATCGACAGCCATAAATAAAAGATATTATCTCATCCACCTTATTTCTCTAAGATCCTGGGACCATCACAGCTACAACACCGCAAACAAATATCCCTTTTAGTATGTTGGAAAATCATTTTCCTTACAGATAAATTAACAATATGTTACAACAATGGCAAATGACATTTACACAAGTAAATTACCTTGTTATTACTTCCTCCACCATTACAGTGGTTAGTAACCAAACACAAACTTTATGTTAAAAAGAAAATTTTGAAAAACCTCCTTAGAAACAATACTATCTGGGATTGTCCTCTCCCTTCATTTTAGTGACTTTTGCCTATGAAAATGGGCTCTTTTTTTTCTGAAGAGTTTATCTTGCTTCTTAATTCCTCATTTGTACTCAGACCTGTTTGACCGGATACTAACATCCTCAGCAACCAACTGATCAGAATATTACATAAGGAGTTATTAGTAGGATCCATATGATTGTTTAAAAATACTACTACTTATTTTTGTACCAGTGCCGCTAGTAATAAAACAAGGGAAGCAAAATTCACAACAAAAATCACACACCATTTAATGTACTGTAGTAATTTCAAGTGAGATTACAGTGGACAGATCCCTATCCTGTAAACTGTGTCCTCAAGCTATCTTGGTTCTCACCTTCTCATAATCCTACCCAATTAGAATTTCTATAGTGCTTTGCATCAGAGGATCTCAAAACACTATGCAAATGTTACTGTATTACTACTCTCAAAACTGCAAAATAAGCATACAGTAGAATCTCAGTGTTACAAACACGTCAGGAATGGAGGTTGTTCCTAACTCTGAAATGTTTCTAATGCTGAACAAAATGTTATGGTTGTTCTTTCAAAAGTTTACAACTGAACACTGACTTAATACAGCTTTGAAACTTTACTATGCAGAAGAAAAATGCTGATTTTAACCATCTTAGTTTAAATTAAACAAGCACAGAAACAGTTTCCTTACCTTGTCAAATCTTTTTTTAAGCTTCCCCTTTATTTTTTTAGTAGTTGACATTTAATACTGTACTGTACAGTGTTCGCTTTTTTTTGGTCTCTCCTATCTGATTACGTACTTTCAGTTCCAAATGAGCTGCGTGGTTGACTGGTCAGTTCTTAACTCTGGTATTCATAAATCAGAGGTTCTACTGTATCACACTTCTAAAGATTGGAAAACTGAGGTACAGAGATGTTACGCAGCTTGTCCTGCATCCCATAGGAAGTCTGCGGCCGATCCAGAACTTCATCTAGACTACCATTTCTCAAATGCGGCCACCGTGGCCTCATGCGGCCACCAGGGAGTTTCCCTGCAGCCAAAGCAGTTTCCCGTGCAGTGGGGCAGGGCGGGGGACGGGGGGGAGAAGCATCAGTCCCTCCCCTTCCTCTCTCTTGCTCCTGCATGTGCTGCCTCTCTGGAGACACAGGTGGGACACACAACTCTTAAGGAGCAAGATGAGGCAGCACAGAGGGGGTGAGAAGACGAGCAGCGAGGGTGAGGAGGCAAGAGGCGAGCAGCGGGCAGGGGAGTCTGGGGGGGGAGCGAGGAGGCGAGCGGCGAGCCAGCAGCAGGGTGAGCGGGTGGGGGGGGGAACTGGCTGCAAGTGGGGGAGGCAGGAGGTGAGCACGGGTGTGTGTGAGGAGGCAAGGGGCGAGGCGAGCAGCAGGCAGAGGGATGAGGAAACGAGTGGCAGCGGGGCCCTGGTGGAGGAGTAAGGAGGCGAGCCACGAGCTAGCAGCAGGGTGGGGAGGGGTCTGTCTGTGAACGGGGGAGTGAGGAGGCGAGAGGCGGGCAGATGGAGGAGTGAGGAGGCGAGTGGTGGGGAGCGCCCTAGCAGAGGAGTAAGGAGGTGAGCGGTGAGCCAGCAGCAGGGTGACAAGGCAGGCATGGGGGTATGGCTGCAAGCGGGGGAGTGAGGAGGCGAGCGGCAGGTGGGGGGAGTGAGAAGGGACACAGGAGGTGAGCAGCGGGTGAAGGAGTGAGGAGGGACACAGGAGGCGAGTGGCGGGCGGGGGACTGAGGAGGTGAGCAGTGGGCACCTGGGCAGTGGGTGGAGCCCCTCTTTGGAGAGGCTAGCCCCCAACTCCAACCCTTCTGCGTGCACTCCCCCCGCAGCCGGAGCCCCAAGCCCCCCTGCACTGAAGCCACAAGCCCGGAGAAGCCCTGAGTGCCCCCGTGACTGGAGGGACCCCGGGCTGGCTGAAGCTCCAAGCCCCCACCACCTGCCTGGAAGAACGCTGGGCCAGCTGCAGCCATGCCTCCCCTCCCCTTCCCTCCCCTTCCCTCCCCTCCCCATCCCACCACCCTATCCCACTGCACCCCAGACCCAAGCCACCCAGATATGTTTTTCATTATTATTTGGATTTCTATTATGTAAAAGCCTTTTTAAATTTGTTTCAGAATAGTTATACAAACAACCACTTTTACCAAAAAAGCAAAAGAAATAATAATGAAAAAGACAAGAACGTGCAAAGCACCTTATTTGTGTTTCTATTCTGTTAGGTTCAGTAAAAAAAGAGAGATAACTGCATGATTTTTTATTATTGAATCTGCAAAAAAAAAAAAAAACCAAACCTTACATAAATATATTACAATGATTTGGATGTATATATTTGCTTATTACTTTATTTATTTTTCCTAAAGTTAATAATTTTAAGAAAAAGTGTAAGTGCGGCCACCAGCAAGAGTTGGTGGCCACACTCTGAGGCCACCAAAAATTTTGTTGCGAGAACCCCTGATCTAGATGGTCCAACTTCCATACTCACGTTTGAGCCATAAACTGGGAATTTCAGTAGTGCTTAAGAAAGTTAGGGAACAGGTCCCATTGACTTTCAACATATCAAAAACTCTCCCCAAATCCTTCTTCTAGTTTCCCAGTTAGGCACCTGATCTGCATTTCCTTAATCAGGGGAAAGACTTTTTGAACTTTATGGGAGTTTTGCCCTAGTAAGGACTATAGAGTCAGCCCCCAAATGTTTGCCTCCCCCGCCCTTCCCCCCACAGGAGATATCTGTCTAAGACCATGTCTACAATAGGAGCTCTTTACTGGACTAGGAATACCAGTATATGATACTGGCAGAACTCCCTACTGTAGATGCAGTTTATGCTAACAGAACTGTGCTTTTGTAAGTATAGCATATTCCATCATCCCCCAAGCAAAACAAGCCATACCCATAAAGTGCAATTTTACTGGTATAACTGAACCTACACTAGGGGCTTCTGCTGAGACAGCTGTATCGGTCAGGGATTACATCACCTCACACTCCTGATCAACATAGCTATGCCAACAGAAGTCTGGAACGTAGGCAAGGCCTAAGCTTCCATTCATTTCCAACTCCATTTCTTCTAATAAATCCATTGGCTTCTTGTTTCTGGTTCAAGGAGAGATCAGCAAAGAATTTTAAAAACATTGGTGTTATGCCTTTTTTTAATATAGAAGGCTTGAAAGGCTTTTTAAAAAAACAAAAACAAAAACCAGTGGGTAGTGGGGTGGGTATTCTTGTTTTTTGTCTTAGAAATATAAGGAATGTCAAGTCTGGTCTTCCATGGTTTTGCTGATGGACTTCTTGGTGGGAGATCTCACAACTCAATTGAAGAAGTGGAAGGGTTAAATCTTTAACCAATAGATTGTGTTCATTAAGTATTAGAGTTAAGTAAAGACCCTCCGGACCTTACTAGAGCAAAACTCCTATAAAGTTCAGAAACCACAAACGAAGAAGTTTTAAACAGTTTGGCATTTAGAATCCCTTTCTTTTGTTCCTCTACTTCCCATCTCTTGGATGTCCTAATTTCACTAGGGCCTTGTCTGTATGAGAAAAGTTGCATCAGGGAACTAAACAGATGTGGTTAAACTGGTGCAACCTGCTCATGTAGACCAACTTAAGTTTGTTTGTTTTTTTAAACAGAGTAATGGGTAAATATTTAGATTAACCTATTTTGGAGGAATTCTGTGCTTCTTGCTATTTCTAATTAAGAAGCAAGCAGCATAGTAACAGAAAATAGTAAATTCCATAAGAATTTAAAACATTTAAATTTCATAGAATTCATGTAATAAGAATATTGTCATTAAAATTCTTGAAGATAACCCAAAATGTAATGTGAGGCTATAAATTAGGCTGGAACTGAGTGACCAGGTTATAGGACTTGTGGAAAAATTTCCATCAAAAGTGCTTTTCGAAGGAAACTTCAATTTTTGATTAAATAGTTTTTCACAAGTACTGTCTTTCCATGGAAAAATTTGACTTTCTGTCAAAAAAGATTTTTTTTTTTTTTTAAACAAAAAGGTTAAACTTTTGGCAGGAAATCCCATTTTCTAACCAGTTCTACTGTCACCTTTCATGAAAAATTCTCAAACAAAATTCTACTAAAAAATATTACATAAATAGTTATGTTTTCTGTATTTCTTTTTCTCATACTGTATTGCTGCACAAAGACATGACTTCTGTTTTTCAGAATACTTCTGTTTCTCATTCTTATTCCACACCTGTAGTGAAGTGGTCAGATTCTCCTCTTTTACTCCTGTGGAATCCATTCACATATGGTTTAGACATATGTAACTGTATCAGAGTAGAATATAGCCCATTATCTACTATTTGTGACTTGACAAAGAGCTGGTGTGTGAAATGATTATGAAGCCACAGAAGGAAATACTATTTTTCAGATAGGGACGAAATAGCCAGCACAAGCCAATGAACTCTTGAGAAACAATTTTCATACAAGTATCAGAGGGGTAGCCGTGTTAGTCTGGATCTGTAAAAAGCAACAGAGAGTCCTGTGGCACCTTTAAGACTAACAGATGTTTTGGAGCATAAGCTTTCTTGGGTGAATGCCCACTTTGTCGGATGCATGTCAGGACTCTCTGTTGCAATTTTCATACAAGTATTTGTAGTAATAAGTTAGGAAACAGAAGTCCAGAAAAATTTGACATAGCCAGATTTGATTCTAAATGGAATGTTTCTTGGAATTTTCCAGCAGGTCCGGTTGAAAGGCTAGATTTTTTTAACGCTAGGGTCCCATTTTGCAAAAATCCCAAGGCTTACCACCACGCCGATACACACTCCTTCTTCATGTGCTGCTTGGTAGCAAGGGTTATGACTTCTTGTTGTTGCTCAAATATTACTTTTGAGTGTTTTCTTGGCTTTAGGTTATTAATATGGCAGATTTTATTTCAGACTTTGATAAATATTTTTAACAGATTGTAGGAATACCATAGAAGAAATCTTAATTTAAAACTGTGAAGCCTTCAAGAGAGTAATATTTAAAAAACAGAAAATTTTCCAAACAAAAAACTTCGGGAAATTTACATCTACACGTTGTGGCTGGCTTCTGTTATTTATAATGAGATTAATCTACCCACTAGATCAAAACAGCCTAAGAGGTTGGACCTTGATCTGAACTTTGGCTGGCTTAAGCCCAGTTCTGGTTCAGACAGGTTATGAAAAGTGAAGCAAGTGGAGCTCATGGATTGAGGAATGGCTCCAAACAATGGGTCTAATTAAAAAAAAAAAAAACACAACACACCAGTAGGGGGTCCTCGGTTCATTACAAGCACACCTGGATCTCCAGGCAAAACCACTGTTTGTGGTGGGCATGCCCCATTTCGTCTTTGAGACTATCTTTAGCAGCTGCCTGTTTGTCAGCCTGTCTCCATAATCATGATTGTTCTGTTAACTGCTGACTTGTCATTGGAAATACCCTATGACTGAACATCACAAATGTCTGGTAACATTATAGTCACTAGGCATAGCAGATGTTGTGGGGAGCAGAGTGAGGCAATCATTAAGATAGCTAGGCCATAGTTTTAAAGGTTGAGAGGAGGACTTTGGAGTAGACCTAGAGTTGACTGACACTGTGTGCATGATTTCTTTTTAGTCTGCACTATTTAGATGGTGGGCCTCTGCATGCTACACTAGTTGCAGCTTCTGAGGAAACTTCAAGGGTCCACCTCAGCAGTAGGCCAGTCTGGAGATGACAAGAGCATCATCATAAACTTGCTATGGGTCCCAGATCTGTTTATGTCGGTTCCTTGGTCAAAAAGAATTAGATCTAGAATCTGAAAGTTTCAGGCACACAATATATATGCACATGTGTGTACACAATTATTATTGTAACCCACACTTAGATTGTAAGCTCTTTGGGGCAGGAGCTGTCTTTTTTTTTTTTTTTTAAACACAGTACCTAGCACAGTGAGGTCCTGGTCTGGGATAGTATTCTACTCCTGGGGGAATTCTGCGCCACTGGGCATGCACAGAATTTATGTCCCCTGCAGATTTCTTTGCTTCCCCGCAGAAGAATGACTTTCTGATGGGGAAGCAAAGAGAAGCCACAAGAGCGGTCATGCGACCCTCTCTAACAATATGTTTCAGGAGCCCAGGGCAGCCGGCAGAGCGGTAAATCCTTGTGGGACAGGAGGCGGGACTGGGGAAGACCTAGCTGGTGGATCCTACCTTGCGCCAGGCTCAGCTACTAGTCCCGGCTGGGCTGGGGAGGACAGGACTTCCTCTTCCCTTGCATGGTATATGGGGCCTGGTCAGACCCATCCCCAGATTTCTCCCCTGGCTGAAGGAAGCTCTGCAAACTCCTCCCCTACCCCTGCTTCCTACACCCATTGCTCCTCAGTTGCAGGGGGAGGGATCCCTGTATAGGGAGCTGCTCCCCCATCCGCCCAACCCCCATGCATTCAGACTTCCTCATACCCAGACCCTCCCGCCTCACCTCACCTCCCTGCACTCAGAATCCCTCCTACCCCCGATGAGCCCCATTCCTCTGGCTCTAAGGCAGCAGGAGGTAGACTGTAAAAGGGCTGCCACTATCAGCCTATAGAGTCATAATTATTGGGCTGGCTACTAGCCAGTCCTAGGACTATGATTGCCAGTAGCAGCTACTCTTAAAAAGCATGTGCTGTTGGCTGAAGAAAGCATTGGTCCTCCAGCCCTACCCCCAGTGATCCAGCACTGGCTGTTAGGGCTGGCATCTTTACCTTTCGTGTGGTGGGGAAGCATTTAGTTAATCTGCAATGTACCCCAAAAGTGTTTTAATTCTTTCATTGTATTGGTGTACATAACACGATTGTTATAGCAATGACAGTAAATATTCTTAATGAAGACGTACGAAAGACGCTTGAAATGCAGAGTGTGGATTTTAAATGATTTTATGCCATTTTTCTTTCAAGACGTATTTTAAAAAAATGAATTTGGGTACTGAACGCAATAATATCAAGAAGACTATGTAATAAATGCCAAGTTATTGAGCAGACATTGATTGTCCCCAGAAGTTTATTGTAAATGAAACAGCACTTACTGTTCTTTGGTATTCCTGGAATTGTTACTATAATTGGAAACAAGAGTTATGAGTTAAGTGTAGCAAAAGAGCGGTGAGTTGAAAAGCAATAGTTCTGACTTATTATAAGATTTACAAGAAGCCAGGATAGGCTTTTTATTTTTCTTTCTCATTTTAAAGCGGCGGTACAATTTTTATGATTCATTCTATATGCGCTTGTCAGGATTTTTAATCTTATGGCTTCACAAACATATTAAAATAGAGTAAGCCCCGGTTATGAGGGACTCTTATCGTAAAGGGAGTCTTTATCATTAGGTGAGTTGCCCTGTTAAAATCCTTGCATTTAAATTCTGTCTTTCTGTGCATAAATAATTATTGGCTTCTTTGCATATCCCAAAGCACATTGAAGTCAATGGAAAGATTCCCGTTCAATGCAGTTGGTGGAATGTCCATATATTGTTTGGCTTATAAAACTTCTCAAAACAGCTCCCTTTTGAGTTGACATTTCTTCTCCTTGTTCCCAGACAGGGTTGAATTGCTTCTGGAAAGTTTGAAGAAAATCCATTCTCCTGTTTTGGAAGACCAGACATTCAGATAAATGCAGGTGTGTGTTTTTTTATGAAATACTTATGGAGGCTATATTTTTTGGCTTTAATTTGTAATGGAATTAGACTTCAGTAGAAGCATTAATTTAGGACTCCCACAATAAAACCTGGGTTCTTTGCCAGTCTAACTCTACTATTGCTGTTTCCTTCCAAACAGTGTTCATAATGCAAGGTGCTACTCCTGATTTTTGTCAAGTTTGCATATGTAGCACATTCCAGTCTTAAGGACATTGCATTAAAACTGTCTAGTGCTAATGTTACATTTTGAGGGGTGGAAAAAGCAGTGCCCCTTTTGGTATGGCACATCAAGTTTAAGAAAAGGAAGAAAAGTGTGTTACAAACATTTAGTTGCTTTAGCTGCTTTTAACATATTCAGCTGAAAAAGCAAGTTAGTCAATTTCTTTAAGGCATCTAAAAATTAATCTATATTATTTTTTAGCCAGTAGGTTGTGATCCCAGGATGGTGTTACTAAAGATAATTGGGAATGGAGGTGTTGCAAGATATTGAAATTTTTATTACAATTCTAAAGCAAAGAAAATAAAATTTCCAGAATAACTTTGTTGTGGCCAAAACTTCAGTGTAGGGGTATGTGTGGGGCAGGAGCATTGTTGCCATTGATACTTATATTTTAATTAGGGATCACCAAACTGAAAAGGTTGAGAAACCATAATTATATTCAGAAGCCTACTTAAGTGAAGAGATACTGAAATAATTTTCACTTGTTTGGCCTGAACAAAAACCTCGATCTTAGCACCCCAGCCTGAGACCTGAATGTGGCTTCAGCTTTGAGTGAAATATCAAACTTGTCATCACGTTTTCTCTGTGAATTTGTTTCCTCTCTGAATGCAGTATCTAAATGTAAAAGAAGATTGCAAAGCCATGGCTTTCTGTGCAAAACTGAGAAACTCAAAAAAAAGCGAAGTGACCACAGAAGCTCAAGAGCAAGGATTGGAAATATTATTCTATTTGCAAGAGAAGCCTCCCATTCGGTACACCAGTGGCGAGTATACAGCAGAAAACCTGTGCATTGAAGCTGCCCAGAAGTGCTGTGAGTGTTGCAGTATTCAGCTACTACTAAGACAAAATGTATCATAAATAAAATTCATCCCTCTCTGGTCATGCAAAAATACTCACGGGGTAGGGTCAGGGCTAGAAAACTTTAAGCGACCTCTTGTGGAATTCTTTTTTGATTCTTTCATGGGGAGAAGGGAGAATGAGACTTTCCTCTGCCGAAGAGCTGTCGGTTCTTTACCTAGAATCCAAGGATCCTAGAGGGATGGCAAAAAGCCATTACCCTCCACTCCAACACTGACACTTCCATTTATCATTGACTTTAAGGTGAGCAGGATTAGGCTGTCTTTCAAGAGGTATCCTATTACACAGTTAAACAAGGCTATTTTCACTGTAACATACCAGTTGGCAAACCTGTTAAGAAACCCTTTCTGCAATACCAAAGCACATAGATTCACAAGATGGCAGTTGGGCTAACTGGCAAAATAACCATTCCCCTCTCTCCCTGATACTTCTCTCATCTTGTTACCTGTTTTTCCCCACCCTCGTCTCTCACTTCCATGTGTATGGTCACTGGTATGTACAATACTAGTAATACACTAGTGTACTGTAAAGTGAGATTAGAATTATGCACAATTCAAGTTATATAGAAATTTACAACAAAAAGTGTATCAGTGGCTTCCACTATGGTCTCAGTTCAGCAAAATACTGAAACAGATGAGTAAGCCATTGAAGTCAATGAAATTTAAGCCCACGTTAAAGTGCTTTGATGAAATGGGACCTATGTAACTAGGGCCCAGTTATCTTTTTGCTTACAACAGTTTTACACTCCACTGTCTTCAGCTGAGTTATTTCAACATACTTTGATTTGAGGGGAGATTCAGGCCATTTAATCAGGCTCTTATTTATGACTATGTCTGTTCACAGTTTCCTTGAAGCTTAAAAAAAAAAAAAAAAAAAAAAGTTGGGATTTCCCCCCCCCCCCCATCTCCCTTTTGGGGTTGAGACATCCAGTGCTCTCCTCATCTGTTTCACCTAGTTACTCTACCCTTTCTTCAGGATGGGGGTAGGGGAAATCTCATGGTTAAACTTCATCAAATATATATTCAAGTTGGCTGCTAATGAAAACCATTTATGATAAATTACAGCAGATACTTAAATCCATTTATTATTTATGTTAATAGTTTAAAAGCTGTCAAATGCCTCTGTATTTATTCTAACACACACACTGTCCATTGCCAGTAACTTCTGGTGTCTAATTTCTAACCACATCTAGTTAGAGTTGCAAAATTTTCAAAGTGTGATTGAGGGAACAAGAAGAACAGGAGTACTTGTGGCACCTTAGAGACTAACCTAAGGGAACCTCCTTCCACCTTCTTTTATGCTAGACCCATAGGAGACACCTGATTTATAGGTCCAAAAGTCCTGTTTGTTTTAATTCCTTGTTGCTGCTGTCAGCCTACCATTTTGTGAAATGCTAGATTTTCAGTAAGCCTCTGAAGCTAGTCTCTGTTGTAAATGACTTTCTTATGGTGCTATACCATCAATATGCCTCCAGTGCTGCTGGATTACATGAGAGAGCAGCAAGTATCCTGCCCCACATTGTATAACTGTACAGTTGGCATAGTCAGCATTTATTTTCCTCAATATTTTTGGAATTAAGAAAGCATTTATTTGAGAATGGATTCAGTAAAAACTGAGCGAGAAGCTCAGGATTTGGCCCAAATTCAGGAAACACTTAAGCACATGCTTCAGTGTTGTCCTAAATAGAGATGCTTTCCTGAGGTACAGGGTCCTTGTGATGTACATGCTGCCAGATAGTGCTCTCTTCTTTTATTGACAAGGAAACCCAAAACAGAGAAATTAGATGGCTTCATCGCTGTGAAGACACTGTAACCTGTTTTTGTTGTATTTTAAAGGGAGGTTGTCTTCATTAAAAACAAACAACATAGAAACAAGTCAACTGGAGTGTTTTGTTGGAAAACCCTGTGGTGGATTAGTAAACTCAGATGGGACAGTGACGTCACTTGCTTTCCTGCCCTTCAGCTCAAGGAAAAGGGATGTTTTTGGTTTTAGCAAAACAAACCAAAGAAATAAATCACAGAATTTTGAACAGTTGTAATAGCACACTCCCTCTCCTGGGAGCTGTTGAAAGTGGAGTTCAGCTTTCAGTTTGTGAGTTCATTAATTTATTTTTTCTTTTTAACAGCTGTATCTCCATTGTGCCACAATCTCTTTGCACTATTTGAGGAGAGTAGAAAACTCTGGTATGCACCAAACCATGTCTTCAAAATAGATGACAAGACATCACTCCGGCTCCATTATCGCATGAGGTATGTTGGGACAACTGAAAGATGGATTATTTCAAGATTCCAGTGTGCGTGTTTTTTCAAATATTGTGTGGCTAGTGTAACATTTAGAGCTGAACTCAGTTTAAAAAAAAAGCAAAAAACCTTTCACAGCAAAGTTGAGAGATTAACAACAGGAAAGGCTGAAAAGGTCTCCAGAATGTGTGCATTTTCTACATAACCTTAAAACAACCCCAAACCACAAAGCTGTAAGTGACAGGACTAACTAAAAATTCAGAGTGCAAACAGCTGAGCGCCATGGTCACATCGTAATATTCTGTATTTCTGTAGCACTTTCCATCTGAGGTGTTCAGAGTGCAACTATTAATGAGTGTAGCTTCACAAAATGTTCTTGTGAGGTAGGAAAATACTGTTGTTATTCCTGTTGTATACACTGAGAAACTGAGGCACTGAAAAGTTAAGGGCCAAATTCTGTGTCTCCCCCACACGGGGAGTGGGGGAAGGAGAAGGTTCAAAATTGTTCAGCATTGGCTTAGCTTGGCTCCCATTGGATTCCCATCAACTTTAATGGGAGCAAAGTCATGCCAGTGCATTTGAACACCCGCTCTCAGCTCGAAGGGGAACTGGTGCAATTCCATGGTGGGATGGGAGAGAGCACAAGGAAAATTCAGAACTCTGTGAAAGGGATCTGCGCGTCATCAGGTTGTACTTTATTGGTAATTCCTGAGCCACAGCACATGGGGGCTAGTGGACCTGTGACTCCATAGATACACCAACCATTCCTCTCCTCCTCAGAGGAGAGTGCAGACAGCTGTAGTAGCAGCTGGAGAGCAGATTCACCATCACTTTGCAGCCTAGGGAAGGTTTTCTTCCCCTTTGGATCTGGTAGAAATTCTAGTACAGACCCCATTCGTCTTTCTTCCCTGGTGTTTTCATGTTAATTGTTTCCCCTCTTGTACCCCAATACAGTTACTATTCAACATCCTGTACATTGTAAGTGAGGCCCTACAATTTCAGTTTTCACCGACTTTTGCAGAAAAGTTCCTAGGTGTTACAAAAGTCATTATTTTGTTTTTACATATAATTTGAATTTTGGAAGCTCTGGAACTCCTCAGACCTCGCTCCTCCCTCCAGAAGAAATGAGGGCAGCTTGGTAACCAGGTTACTGAGCCTCCATGTCACCTTCCAGTGCGGGGAGCTGGATCAAAAGTACTGGAATGACCCAAGCGCTGGTGTCCATGTTGTTGTCAGTCTCATGCCTACCACATACACATTACCAGTTTTACATGATAGCACAATAGTTATCATTCAAAGCAAATTAAAGTTAGTTAATGCCTTTTCTTGTTAAAATGGGTTGAAAACAACAACAACAAAAAACTGTATCCAACTGCATTTCAGAACATAAGGGTTTTTTGGAAAGTTGCATAAAAACAAAAAGTGGGGGTGGGGGGAGAAAGTGATATTTCCCCAGAAAACTGCAAAGTTAATTTTTGTACTGATTTGTATCTGCTTTTAAATATTTGTAATAAACCCTGATAAATTCCTGGGAAATCTTAAAACAAAAACTGAAAATGAAGAACCTTCATTACAATCTAGAGAACAAGTTTTATCTTGAGGAATAAATTTTTCCAGAATGTTTGGGCATTCTGGCATTTTCCAAGGGCAAGGGCACTCATAGTTGGGTCCCTGTTAGCTCCACAAGGCACGTCTCTAAGAACATACTTTTATATATCAACATCCCCTCTTTAACTTGTCATTTTACTAAAATAAAAAACACAATCTTTTGGATTCATCTTGAGATTTGGGGCAAAAAATTGGATTTAATTTGTTTGTGTGCGATGTTGCATATTTCAGTACTTATCTGAATATTTGCACCTATGCTTCATAAATTGTCACATGCACATGGTAGTGTACAAACTTCTGTTGTTCCAAGAAAAATCTACACACACACACAGGACACTTCTCCTGCATGGAGAAAAAATATCATGCACACACTGGTAATGCAAATGCAGGCCAGGATAAGGCCCCTTTGACAGTTTAACTCTTTGAAGTTTAAGGAATTCTAATCGTGAAGAAACCTGTACCATGTCACAGTTGCTTTTCTGATTGGAGAAGTGTGAGGGAAAGGGAATGTATGTTATTCAGGGAAATGATTGTCTGTAATGAACAAAAAGAACTTGGCTTTTCAGAGATTAACTTTAGTGTTATGTACCGCAGTGCTTCTCAAAGTTGGGCCGCTGCTTGTTCAGGGAAGCGGGCCGAGGGATGAGGGATGTGCTGGCCGCCCTTCCTGGAGCCCCCATTAGCCTGGAGCAGTGAACCGTGGCCAGTGGGAGCCGCGATCGGCTGAACCTGCGGACGCGGCAGATAAACAAACCGGCCTGGACCGCCAGGGGCTTTCCCTGCACAAGCAGCGGACTAGCTTTGAGAAGCACTGATGTACCGTAGGTTTGTTAGAGAAACACAAGATTACTATAATCTGGTCTGTTCCTTTAACAGGCCTTCTTTATAAGCAGTGCTAATATCTTAATGTAAACTAATCTCAGGTTTAAACTGTTGTTATTAAGTACAGTAGATTAACACCAGATAATAATGGAATTGAGTGACTTGAATTGCTGAGAGAAGCTCTTGGAAATCTAATGGTCTCACAGAATATTAGTTGCTCTTACTTGCTTCAAAAGGTCAATCAGGTCAACCACATACCAGAAAAATCTTGATGTTTTCTCGGTACAATAGGAACTCAGGGCAATTTTCCCTGATAGTCTTCTATAATACTTCTGGTGTGCAGTTTCTTCTTTTTAAAGGAAGAGCTTATGTTATTTAGAATATGATACAAATAAATATAAATTAAGAAAATTGCAATTGTAGGAACTTTAACCACTGACTCAGTAATACTGTTTTTAACTAACCACATTGCATGAATATATTACTAATTCATAAAAATAACTCCCCATATAATCAGATTATATTTGTATGTTTCTGCTTTGGTGAGTCAATGGTGACAATTCCCAGAATTACTTCTTATTTCTGTTATATATTATTAAAGTTGCCTTGTAGTTTCCATTGTAAGACCCTGTTGCTTGTAACTTTGCCAGACTTTAACTATTTGTGCTGAAATTTTCCATGCCAAGTGCCTACCTCAGACTGATTTTTAATTTCAGCCAAAATTGTTCAGCCATTTCTGAGAACAAAGCTAGAGGAAAATATATTGTTTTGACCATGTTAAAAAAATTCTGGCCACATTTTCCCAGTGAACCTCTACCCAAATTATAAGCCTTTGAATAAAAATTGCAGTTTGCATATGTTCAGCGGAGTCTTCATCCACAGTAGGCATGCTTTAGCCCAGGGCTGAGCAGGATTTTCCCTACAGTTGCAGCTCTGAGCTGTTGTGGGCCATGTTGGGGTCAAGCCTGGGCACTGGAACTAAGAGCATGGAGACTGTTCTGTGCTATCTGTGATCTCCCTGCTGGGCCCAGGCAGTATGGAGGGGGAAGCTGCATGACCTTGAATGCAGAGGGGTAAGAGCTGGACTGGATAGGGAGTAGATTGGGACAAAAAGCCTGGGAACTATGAGAGGAAACTGCGACTGTCTGGGCAAAGAGACTGAGTATGAACAGGGGGGTTGCGGGGGAAGGAGGTGAGGAGAGACACATCTGATGAGGAGCTGGGGTATGGAGATGGGCAAAGAGACTCGGACTAGGAGCCGGGGGAATACTGAGGTTGGACAAGGAGTCTGGTGAGAGGTTTGGGACTGAGAGCCAGTGGAGACTGGGAACATGGCCTGGGTGGGAGAGTTGATTAGAGGCTACAGTGGGGGAGAGAGATCAGAGGAGGAGTCAGGAGTAGGGAGTGACTGGGACTTGGATAAGAAGTCTGAGGAGAGGAGACTGGGACTGGCAAAGTAAGGAGAATAGGACTGGGACAAGGAGCCAGTGGTGGTGAAGAGACAGGACTGGACTAGCACTGGTTGGAGTGATGGAGCAGAATGGGTCAAATTTGTGGGGATTGGGCAGAAGAGCCTGTGCCCACTAGAGCACCCTCCCCTTTAGAACCTGGAATGGAATCCAGGATTCCTGAGTCTCATCATTCCTCTCCTGTAAGCAAATATCTATGAAACTCAATGGCAAGGAGTGTATCTTGTCCCATCTAGGGCTGGGCCATATCGAGGATGACAACTTATTGCTGCTATCAGTTATTGCATTAGTTTAAGCTGTGGAGGGCTGTGTGGTGGATCTGTAGGTTCTGATCCTGCTGATGACCCATGTGGGGGTCAGTACAATGCCATGTTATGGAATTTCTGTTTTCAATTTGCTTTTTAAAAAACTTAGAAAAGTCACATGCAAACTTATTTAAAAGGACGGGTTGCAAAGTCAGTCCTTTGAAAAAACTACTGTGTGTTATCATTAATGACTGTATCATAATGGATGCACATAAGGAGTCTGAATTAAGGTTGAACAGGCATCTTTTAATTCTGGCATTTCCTGAGTTCTGAGTGCTTAACTTTGCAACTTGGATTTTTTTTAATATCATTTTTGTGTGTATAATTATATAAATATGATGAAAGTACATGGCTCAGACATTCCAAATGCTTTAGATGTTTAGGTTTCTGTGCCACCGTTGAAAGATTCTAATTTGGGCTTTTGGTGAGTGTGATATTTTTCCCCATATAATATCAGTCAATCTTCAGGGCATGTACATAGCAGCAGCTTACACCTTAGACCTATCTCGTTTATACTTGGTTATTTTTGAAGAACCCCTTTCCTAAGTCTGCAACATAAGAAACCATAATATTTTGTAGCATCCTGGTTAAATGACACACAAGCTGATCAGAAAGAGTTGAATTATTCCAGTACGGTAATTAAATAGAACGTACTGTTTTTTAAAATCATACTTTCTATTATTTTATTTTCCATGAAAAGAAAGGTACAATAAGTTTCAAAAATAAAACTTGTTTCTTTTTCTAAGAACAGAGCTGGTTGGAGCTTTTTGTATGAGAGGCAGGTTAGTCCAGTTGTGAGTCCAGTTCGCAGTTTTGCAACAGTCTTCCTGTGTGATCCTGGGCAAATCATTCAATCTCTAAAAAAGGGGATAATAATCTTTGCAATCTAAACAGACAAAGGGTGAGAGAATGCACACTCTGCAGGGCTGGAACTAACTGTCTTATTCTCAATATACAGTGCCTAGCACAATGGGGCCTGATCTTGGTTAGAGCTTTTAGACACTACTGAAATACAAAAGTCATTTTATATGTAAAGGGCCAAATTCTGACCTCCGTTAGAATATCAATACAGGAATCTCCAGAAAAATAATGGGGTTAACAGCAGTGTTTTTTTTATAAAAGTATAGAAAACAGAGTAATTGCCTGCTATTAAGGGATAAGAAAACTATCTCATGAGCCTTGTGTTTGGAATGTAAAAGTTCCAAACTGAGTTTTTTATATTCATTATAGGAGTTCCCATGCATTACCATTTCCTGCGCACCATACACAGGCTTTTTTCAGGAGTTGATTAGATGGATGGGGAGAGAGGGGGAGAAGAGTCAAACACACAATATAGAATGTCTCATCTCTATATCAAGTTGTCCTTAAATTTGACCAATACTTTATTTGCTTCCTTTTAAGTTATTGGAGTATGATGCAGATAATTAAACCATCCTTAATAGAAACACCCATTGAAATGTCAAAGGTCATTATTTTCATTAACCACTAAGGGCCTGATCCTACTTTGAGCTTCACATATACAGAGATCTGAGCAGAGCTCATTGCAGAATTGGGACCTAATTTCCCCCAATGCCCACTTCATTTGTGATGCCTATGAGAAATGATTCACAGAAGATATTTTTCGTTACATACGTTTAAAAAAAAAAAAAAAAAAAGTTGTTTTGCTCCACCCTGCTGGTCACAAGCCTCTGCTGAGTAATTGTGTAAGCTTATTGCTACCTTTCCTTCTCTTTTCTCATTTTTGTTGTTGCCTCCTTTGTTGTGTTATGTCTGAAATTAGACTAATTGGGCCACATTTTACTCTTTTTTGCGCTCGAAGACACTTTGCACATTTTGAACATTATAAGTTAATAATCCATAATAGGGTAAAGTAATTCCCTTTTGAGTATTTTTGTGAAAAGTTTGTAGTTTTGTTCAACTGCCTGATTTACGGAGAATGTGCACTAGCTTTTTCCACCAAAGAAACCCTTAACTTTATTTTAATGTAGCTTTATGCATGTGACCTTCTCTGCGATACGTGCAGTAGCTATTGTAGTTTTCCATGTTCACTTGACCTTTAAGTACATTAAGATATCTAATCTTACCTCATTTCAACCACAAAATAGCATTCTAAGGTTACTTATCATGCAGGTTTAGACAGACAAAACTGTTTAAGATTCTAAAGGTTGTCAAAGGTTTGCAGAAGTCTGTGTAACAAACAAGATGGCATTCAGCGTAAGTACTGACTTTCACCCCATTAGAAATTGTCATTTCAGATCTCTGTTAATGTGAGTCATTAGTGAACAGTGTTGAAGTAACAGTTGAATAAGGACTGGATCCGTACATGTTCAACGTTTAACATTCTTACAGAGCACTCTGAAAACTTTGCAATTGATTAAGTTTGTTATGTTCTTTTAAGTGTAAATATTTAAATGAGCAAAGTAAGAATTATGGCAAAGGATGTGTTAATCCAGACTTGGTTTAACTAAATTTTACTTAACTGAAAAAGTAAATATGGATTTTTAAAAGGATTTCACCTTGCATCATTTAAACTGAGATGGTTTTAAAGGAGCTTAATGCTGGAGTAGGGTAGGGAAGGAAGCATTAAGGCACCCAGCTCTCATTCAGTTTCAGTGGGATTTGAATTCCTCACTCTCTTTGGCCTCTTTGAAAATCCCAGCCTCAGGGTATTATTAGTAACATTCCAGCAGGCTAAGAAGTTTGTTTCAAATATATTTTGTAAATTGATTGCATCCCTTTAAAACTGGATTGTTCAGATTAGTCTCGCCCTTTCAATTCTAGCCTGATTTTTAGTAGCCATATTTTCATGAATGCCAAGAGTTGGAGCTTTAATGGTTGGAACCACCAGAAATGAGAGATTCCAAGATATCGTGTGATAAACAACACTGGTCCTAGTTCAAGCAAATCTTGAGATAGTGGCAGCTAAAATCATTTTAAAATTGGTGTGTGTTTATATGGTGGGCTGCACAGGGAAGAAACAGGATGGTGACTCAGGCTATTGTGATTTTAATGGCCAGTATTACCTACCTAACATGAATGCTATATGCTGCTTGAAAGCAGAAACTATCAGAGCTTAATAATATCACTTTTCACTGGTCCCTTAGACGGGAATGCTGTTTTAGCATGGGTCCAGTATTTTGGGCCAGTGTAATATTTTATTTGAGATTAGAAAGATTAAGGATGTTGACTTATTGCTAGACATTTATTTTAAACAGTTCAAAAATAGGTATCCAAAATACACTGAGGCTCTCCTCAGTTTTTAAAGTTCATAACTCTTTCTCAAGGTATTATTTTATGAACTGGCATGGGACAAGTGAAAATGAGCCATCAGTCTGGAGGCATTCTCCAAAGAAACCAAAGAATTCCTATGAGAAGAAATTACTGCCAGATGGAACTCCTATCCTTGACACATCTCCAAAGAAACAAAAGAATTCCTATGAGAAGAAACTAGTGCCAGACGGAACCCCTATCCTTGATGCAAATTCGCTAGAATATCTCTTTGCACAGGTAAGACATTGTATAACAAAGCCTTAAGCATTTTTCCTGTGGTTGAAATGGTTATATGCTTTATATGTGCTTGCATAAAACTATCCCTTTCTCAAGTTTTAAGGAACAATCTTCCCAAAGAAATTAAAGGTAGAGATCCACCTCATTTATCATTGTTTGAGTATATCTTATGGTATATTTTCTGGTGTTTTATCCAGTCTGGTTTTAAAATGTCCAAAAACATGGAGCTTCCACTTTTCTCTTGAAAGGCTATTCCTCAGTCTAAAAGTGCAACCTCTGCTAGCCAACAGATAACTTCAGGGTAATTTGGAACAGCCTGCATATCTTACTTCTAAAAAAAATCGTGTGGAGTTAAAACTTTGGCTGAGTCCTGATAACAAAAGCACTCAATTACCAGCTGGCTTTTTTTATTTGTAGTTCCTTTTCCCTATCTGCTGTCTCTGTTTTGTGTATTTATTTTTAAAAAGAGAGTGAGCACTTTGAGGCAGGGATTCTGTCTTCTTACAATACCGAATACATTGCTGCCAGAAAACAAAAGATAATGTTGATAGAAGAAATTAACTATACAAAGGAAACAGGGAAATAGACCATTCATAGAGACTGAATTGGTGGAGTGCTGTGAAATGCACAAAGTAAACAAACTGGAAAAAAATAAGGAACGTTTTGTTGCTAACATCTTTATAGTACTCTTAGGTGCTAATTGTAACTATAGTGGCTACAAAATTTTCAGACAGAAGTGTGACTTTCAAAGCTGACTGTCCCTTTTTAGAAGCAAGATAAGTCTGAAGAGAGCTGTTAGGGTGATAGTGTGTTGCTTAGTTGTGAAACCACAATAAAGAAAATATAACGTAAATGACAGCCGAATGAACATTTGAGAAATCACTTTTGAAGGAAACAAGAGAACTGCATAGAATATATGGAGCAGAGATTTTTTAAGAGGCATCACCCCACAATGTTTTATTCATTAAATGATCATACATATGTCACAGTGTATCATAGTCTATGTAACTATTGCTTGAAAACTTTTATAATCCGTTTTTTTAAAAATAGCTCTTTATTTGGTCACTGTGGGAAAAAAAAGGATGTGCATTAAACTATAGGATAAGTTGTCACCCTAGCGAACATTATCAGACAGTGTTAGAGTGTTGACAAAATTGTACTTTTGGGGACTACCATTTTTTAAAAAAGAAGTGGAGTATAAAAATCCCAACTCCAGTATAAGTTAGAAAAAAGATCACTGCCCTGAAGAGTTTACAATCTGATCTTTAAGATGTGATTCAAGGAGTAACAAACAGAGGGATGGGGTGAGAAAGGACAAAGTTAATGAAATAAGATCATGACTATTCTGCACTGGATAGTAAATATCTTCATGGTGCCACAAAAGTTTATTTTCTTCAGTTATTTTTTTAGGCAACACTGAGGAGTGGGGGTCTTTGGAAGGATTTGAGTGGGATGTGTGCACCAGTGTATGCCCCAGTCTTGCAATGAGATGCACAAGGGATCCCCTGTGACCACAATGAGTCTCATTGAAGTCACTGGGGCTCTGCAGGTACACAGGTGTTCCTGCACATGTCACAGTGGAGGACTGGGGCTTTAGTGACCATCTAAGTATGATCTCTTTCTGTGCTACAGAAACTGCCATTGGGGGGAAAAGAAAAAAACAAACCCCACACACCTTTTTTGTCAGGCACCATTCTTGCTGCTTATTCTCAAGAAGATTTTAAAAGACAAGATTTGTAGTGTGAGGGTGGCCTGGATGCATCTTTATTTGTTCCATTTTATATGTCTATGTCCAGGAGAAGGCAGCACTTGCTGTTCTGGAAGGCTCTGCTGCTGCTTGTGTAGGTCTATGATTTTGTTGACCGTGTTGGTATACAGAAGATAGACTATTGCAAACATTTTGAAAGCAACTTGTTCTCTTTGCTTCCCATTAAGGGACAATATGATTTGGTGAAGTGCCTGGCACCAGTTCGAGACCCTAAAAATGATCAGGAGGTTCATGAAATTGAAAATGAATGTCTGGGAATGGCTGTCCTTGCAATCTCTCACTATGCCATCAAAAAAAACATGAAGCTGCCAGAACTTCCCAAGGATATCAGGTTAGTCAGGATAACTCTACACTCAGTACTGTGTATGCTACTGCCCTCTTCTGGATAGAATATTAGACCTTCTGAAATGTGTATGGACACCTTGCCCTCTAGTGGCTGATCCGACAGAGGATATAAGCCAGTGGTGGGCAACCTGCGACCCGCAGGCTGCTCGCGGCCCATCAGGGTAATCTGCTGGCGGGCCGCCAAATAGTTTGTTTACATTTGCATGGCTGCCTGCAGCTCCCAGTGGCCACAGTTCCTGGCCAATGGGAGCTGTGGGAAGCGGTGCAGGCCGTAGGGACTTGCTGGCCGCTTCCCGCAGCTCCCATTTGCCGGGAACAGTGAACCGCCACCACTGGGAGCTGCAGGCGGCTGTGAAAATGTAAACGGTTTGGCGGCCTGCCAGTGGATTACCCTGACGGGCCACGTGCAGCCCGTGGGCTGCAGGTTGTCTACCACTGATATAAGCCCTGATGTTACTACAGCTAAAAGCAATTCTCTTTTAGCCCTTGTGGTAAGGATATGTAATTAGAAGATGCCCTTGAGTTCTGTTACCTGTTGGCTACAGTGAATTTTATGAAGCCACAGCATAAGTGACAACCATGAAGTCCTGAATATTGATGGAATCCATGTAACTTCAACGTGTCAGTTTGTTATAGCAATAGATGACTCAGAATTAGCAACTTTATTAACTAGTAGGCTGCCAACGGTAAATTGAACACAATAGCCTTTAAATCTATTTTAGTAACGTTTTAGTTTCATGTAGTATAGTCAAATTTGCCTCTCTCACCGCCTCATTTTAGTAAATGGTATATTGTGATTTTAATTTCAGTTTGCAATATAATTAAATATATTTACTTGATTATAATTACAACTCTGTTTATGTAGGTGGTTATAATGTTAGTTTATTGCCCAAGTAAATGTCAGTTTCTCAAAAGCTATATCAAAGGTTAAGGTCAAAATTCTCAAAAGTGTAAGTCCATATTTAGGCACTTAAATAAGTGGCTTGAGTGGCAGAGGCGGTGAGTACTCACCGTTTCTATTGATTTCATTTGGTAACTTTGGGTACCAAGTTCAGAATTTTTTTGCCTAAAGTAGTGAAAAAAATAACTGCAGCTTAAATACTTTGTTACTATGTATTTTAATTAACTGTTCCTTAAATGCTTTGTTACTATGTATCTTAATGAGATAATACTGATTTGAGACAACCCCCTGCATTTATCTGAGGTTTTCAAATGTTTACTTATTGTCTGTATCTGTGTCAGGTAAAAAACTGGGCAATTATATCACATGTTATGAAACTGCTTCTCGGTGCTCTCTGAACTGAGGGGTGAAAACATTATTTACATGCACTATGAAACTCTGCATGTGTTTTCAGTACGTTACTTTTACAGTAAACCAACTGCAGTTTTATAACAGAAAATTGAGGTAGCAATATTAATATTCCAATGTTTTTTTTTCTAGTTACAAACGTTATATTCCTGAAACTTTGAACAAGACCATCAGACAAAGGAATATTTTAACCAGAATTCGGATAAACAATGTTTTCAAGGATTTCCTTAAGGAGTTTAACAATAAAACCATTTGCGATAGCAGTGTCTCTCCACATGATCTGAAGGTTAAATACTTATCAACAATGGAGACTTTAACTAAGCATTATGGAGCAGAAATTTTTGAGACTTCATCATTGCATATTTTAACAGAGAATGAAAAACATGGATTTAATTTTGGAGACAATGGGATCATCCCACAGTATGAAGTGATGGTGACGGGAAACAATGGAATACAGTGGAGGCGCAAACCAAATGTGAGTGTCCATTCACAGACAAAAAGACTGAGGTTATTTGGGGTGGAGGGGAAAGCCTGCAAAAAAACTTGAATCTATTTTGGAAAATTAGTTAATTGAGAAGTTTCAACTTCAGACTGTTTGGTTTGTTTAGTAGTGTTCTTGTCATTCCTTTTAAATGGTTAGCAGAACTCAGTAGTCCTTTGCAAGTGGGGAAACATACTAGTTTTTGCCTCTAGAAAAGCTTCATTGTAACCTTGTTTAGATCATAAGTGAAATAAGTGCAGCGGTCACAAAAACGTTTTTCTGTATTGTAAAACCTCCTTGTGGTTTGATCAATTCGTAGTTTTTGGACAAGATGAGATTACTAATTTGGAAAGGAAGGGCGTGGTAGGTTGGTGGCGGAATTGCATTAGGAAACTGGCAGAAAGCCTGCCTTTGGTCAGCACTAGTTCTTTGTTTTTGTGAGTGCTAGAAGTCACAATGAAAATTAATACCTGTACCAAATCAGCCAAACTAGATATTGCTCTGTAGGATTTCAAAAGCGGGATTTGTGGTAATATTCTGTACCCATCCAAGCAGTGAAAGGTAGAGGTGTGGGTGTGTGGGCAAATGAATCAAACAGTAAATTGTGTTTCTGAAGTCACCTGTATTTAAAATGCTGCTCTCAATATCAACATTCATAAATAAGGCCACCTTCCATAACTACATGTATACTGTGTTCCCACACAGATTTACAGTTATGCCCAAAAGGGGGCCACTGGAGGACAAAGGACTATGTCAAATTGCCTTGTAGGTTTGCATTTTGGACCCTGTCCCCTGGGTTTGGAAAGTGCTTGGTACATTCTGGGAACTACAACCTCAATAATAATAAATGAAAAAGTTATATATAACTAAGTGGGAAGATGCATGTGCAGGAGTGCAGAGGACAGGGAATATGCTCCTTTGTCTTGGCAAGTTAACCATGAAAAACCTTTATCTAATTACTAGTTAGAGATCCTCCTTGTGGCATAATAAATATGGTGGGTTAGTAATGACCTCTCAAAAGATTGTTTAAATAGTGTTATCTGTATGTGTGTACACTACACACAGAATTCCAATAGATATCAATGGAGAGTTCATGCATCGAGAGGAGAATGTGGCTAGTGAGTTTTGAACTGAGTTTTTGTAATACTTGTTAATTACTTTGCAGACATTAACTAACCTTTATTACCCTCAAGTACTATGTAGATAGCATTATCCCTTTTTTACTGATGGAGAAAGAGAAAGGTTAACTGACATGCCAAAGGTTGCACAATGAATTGTTGGCAAAACCAGGCTTGGAATTTGTGACACTTCTCCTGGCGCCCAGAGATGTGAATCACCTTGTTACCACATGCTTCCAGAGCAAGGGAGTCTGGCTGGATATTTAAGTCCCTGAGAGAACCAGCCTGTCAGCCACTGAAGTATTCTCCTCTGGGCTACACAGCACTGTCTTTGCCTTGCAGGTTGACAACAGAAGGACCCCAGCCCCTGAGTCCTTTCAAAGTGTCCCCCTGTAGTATCCAGCCCTAGTCACTGGATACCCACAGAAATCCCAGATCCCCTGTTCTCAAAGGAACACTGTACCTCCGTTTATCAGTTTTTTCTTTGACGACTGCCCTTGTATTATACACAGCACGTGAGTGCCATTATAAAACAAAAGGAAGTTTATTTAAGAAAGAATAGAGATTCAAATAAAAACCAGTGTAAGAGATGGGAACGAATGATTAGGCTCTAGAAAACATGTTATGATTTTGTTTTATATGTAAACTAACAGGTTTAACCTCCTGTCTAAAGAAGCATCTCTCACCCAAAGTTCTCACCAGCATTTTCAATCAGGCTGCTTACTTCCTCCTGTTCCTTTTCTCTCTGAAGCTCACACAGGCCTATATTAGCATTCGGTTCAGATGTGTGAGAGGAGACCATTGTGAACTATACAATACTGAATTTACATGTAAACAGCCAGCTAGACAAACATTTCTTGTCTGACAGAAAATCTATTTTTCACCTTTGCTGATGGCCAGTCCCTTGAGACAGACCCTAAGAACATAATTTCCAGTGTAAATGCATAACTCCTTGCATAGCATCTTTACATACATTTCACAGTGATGTTGATGCCCAGAGTGTCACAAGCTTTTATTAGAGTCCTCATATGATACTCTTTGGTGAACTCTGATGTGAATACCAGACTTGGGATTCCTGTACCCTTATGTGCTCCATACACCCTCTTCCAGCTGGAATCAAGAGGTTCCTCAGTCACACAATGTATGAATTATTTGCTCTCGATCCTGTTTCTCTAAATAGTCTTTTAGAGAATGAATGTCTTTATAAAATACACATTAAAGACATGAGTGACTGGTTAATTCTGAGGGCAGTGGTTTGAAAAACCCACCCAAGATTAATTTTAGCATGAAAATGTATCTTCAATGCTTAAAAAATATTTATCTGGTACTTTCATTCCAAAATGTTTGCAGGTTGTACAGCCTGAGAGAGAGAAACATAATAAACTAAAGAGGAAAAAATCAGACAGCAAAAACAAGAAGGATGACGAAAAAAACAAAATCCGAGAGGAATGGAACAATTTTTCATATTTTCCTGAAATCACACTCCTTGTCATAAAGGAGTCCACGATCAATATTAACAAGCAGAACCACGAAAAGATGGTAAGGGCTTAGGTGCGGTAAGCTCTTTTCCAGCAGAAGGATGAGCTAATGAGACAGTATTGCTGGACAAAAGTGGTGCCATTAATACCATCACTCCTGTTGTTTATCTAATGGGTACCAAATACTGTAATGTCAACAATTTGTGTTTTTTTTTTTTTTTTTTTTTTTTTTTTTTTTTAAACCAGTGCTCTGTTTTGAAGAACAAATTGATAAACATCTTTCTTCCCCAAAGCTATGCAGCTGTGTACGTGTCACTATCCATACCACCACACTTGTTGTTATCCCCATCCAAGCCCCCCCAATATGTGGTAAACAACCCCACCACACTTCATAGTTAGTTGTCTGTGACCTCCCTGGATGCACCTTGGCAAGATAAAAGCAGTGTGAAGGAAGAAAAGAAACAGCAATGAGCATGGAGGGAGAGGAGACCAAGAGAAAGATCAGGTGGGGAAGAGGCAGGAGAAGAGCATCAGCGAACATAGGAATAATGGCATTCCTCAAAGAGAGTACCCTGGCGTTTTCCTCCTGCTGAGGATTGTTTTGGATGCCAGAATTTAGAAATGAACGATCAAAACACGTGTGGTTCCAAATCCAGAGTGGTCCCCCCGCATGCTCCTGAGAAGTCCTTTTGAATCAGAGGGACCCACATGGGTGCCAGACTCTGCACTCGTGGCTCTCACTGGAGGGTTAGGGTGTGTGTGTAGCCCACCATTCAGTAAAACCATATGCTCACCCATGCTAACTTGTCAAAAAAATATCTGGGATATAGAATGGTCACTGTTGCACTCCTAAATATTTCCTTGTGCTGTAGGTACTTGGATAACATTTTGCCCTCCCCTTTGAAAAATCCTGGGGAAAACAGTATCATACATCAGTTCCCAGATTCTAACTCTCTCCTTCCCTCCTTTATTAATTTTTTAACTAAACTGCAGTAATTCTTGACTAAAATGTCTTCTTTATTCTAGGAATTAAAACTTTCTTCACACGAGGAGGCCTTGTCATTTGCATCTTTAGTAGATGGATACTTCAGACTTACTGCAGACGCCCACCTCTATCTCTGCACTGATGTAGCTCCGCCTTTGATGGTGCACAACATAAAAAATGGCTGCCATGGGCCCATTTGGTTAGTTTAAATGCTTTTGGCTTGATTTTTTTTTTTAAAGACATTTATCCCCCTCCTAAAGCCATAGCACTACCCTGAACTAACTGAGGAAATTTAGGAGGGTTCTTGACTAGCGGGGATTTGCTAGCAAAGGATTGTAGAGTGACTTAATTGATGATGATCAAGACTGCTGGAAACCAGCATTTATTTTTACAATTCCAACTGTTTTCCAGATATTTGCATGTTCAGTTTGAGACAATCTGTTAAAATGTTGCTAAGATGGGAGAGAAGGAGAACAGCATCCGGTGTAAGTCATTTGAAACTCTAGGGTAGGATTTTCAGAAGCACTTACTGCTGGCCTAATTCTTCTGTTATTGAAGTGAACAATAAAATGGCAATACTCCCAGCAACTTCAAGTGGAGCAGAGTAACCGCTGAGCGCTTATAATAATCACACTCTTTATCTTCTGTAGCGTGCTATTCTACATTTCACTTGTAATAGGCTACAACTACATATAAAAACATAATGGCAACTGTTTCTGCAGAGAGGCATAGTTCTTCAAAATTTGAAGGTGCAACAAACAGAAAACAAAGCTATTGCATGCATACAGTTCTGGAAGCTTGTTAACAAATGAAGGTGTGTATATACGCACACAGTATAAAGTATGTTTTAATAGTGTAAGTGCTAGTATAGTGCAGTTGCTCATTCTTGTTCTAAAGACAGAGTAGCTTTCAAGAGGACATTTGATTAAAATAGCTTTGGAATGTAACTGCTCATTTGCCCATTATACTCATTCTTGTATTAACTGTTTCAGCACCGAGTATGCCATCAACAAATTGAGACAAGAAGGGAATGAGGAGGGGATGTATGTGCTGAGGTGGAGCTGTACAGACTTTAATCACATCCTCATGACAGTGACGTGTTCTGAAATCTCACAGGTATGTTGGGACACATCACGAAATGAAGTTACCAGCATCACATACGATGTTGGAGTCAAGTAAAGGCTATAAACTCCTCATGATCCATATACATGTAATTCAATAGCTTAGTGCACGTGATCCTGTCTGACTAACAAGTGGCCCCAATAGCCACAACAGCCTACTTACTCACAGGGTAAATCTCCATGAGTACCTGTGGTATCTCTGTCATACGGGTTCAATTTATGCAGAATTCCCACTGGAACTCCATGCAGGAGGGTGTGTGAGTGTCAGATCCAAAATGATGCTTTTGTTGAATTAAATATATGCTCAAAGATCTGCAGAAGGAAGAGTGATTGTCAGAGTTCCTCACTCTAGTCTAAATGTTTCTTTAGGGGGTTTTCTGGACAACTGATAGAGACATTAGATGAGGGTTGTTTGCCTGGATCTATATATGAGGTGTTGGACAAGGCATCACAGAGGAAGTTAACAGCATACAGTATTTTGGAAAAAGTGACAGAATGATAAACTGGATAGAAAATTGGTTGTAGACAAATGTTGGGAAGTCAGGCAGTCACTTATTAAGTGGGTCCTTCAAGGGTCATTGTTGGGCTCATTTCTTTAACATTTATGAATTATCTGGAGAGAGAAACGGAACTTGGAAGATAGAGTTTGGCCCCAAGCTATGCACGTACAACTCCCACTGACTTCAGTGGTAGTTGTGTGGATGGATCTGAAAGCAGAATTGATCCATAGTTGTTAAAATTAACTACAGAAAGGAATGGTACTACATTTAGGAGCGGATGGTGCTCAGATGCTGCAGTGATTAGGACCATGTAAGTAAGTGGCTGGATTGACCACTTAAAAGAACTAAACTAGGAGGTACTTTCCAAAACCACTCAAGAATTTGAGCCATCTAGGGAATTGGGAGGAAAATGGCAATTGGAATTCCGCAATATAAAATAACTAAGTGTGGTACATATGGGGGATTGAATGGGGCAAGCAAATATACATACAGTGCCTTCTTCTGCAGGGTTTATCTTCAGATAGGAGTAAGGAAGACTGCAGCAGAGGGCACACCCATTGGTAACAGAAATAGCAAAAACTAATGGGGTGTAGGAGAGGTAAGGACATCAGTGAGTAACACTTGAAAGTAAGACTGCAGGATGTAATAGCTGCAAGGAAGGTAAAATTATGTAAAATTCCTACAACAGTTTCACATTCCACAACAAACACTTCGTCCAAACCATGGGAACAGCCATGGGTATAAGGATGGCTCCCCAATGTGCCAACCTCTTCATGGGCTACCTTGAAGAATTTCTGGGCACATGCACCATGAAACCAATTATCTACCTGAGAAACATTGAGGATATCTTCATCCTCTGGACAGACAACCTAAACTCCCTCAGATTTCCACCATAACTTCAACAATCACCACCCATCCATTAAACTCTCTCTAGAACACTCCCACACTAGCAACACCTTCCTGGACACCACGATCAGCTTCAAGAATAGAAACCGACAGACAAGTATATACGAGAAACCCACGGACCACCACACCTACTTTCACACGTCCAGTAACCACCTCAAAACCAAGAAATCTGTTATCTTCCGCCTGGTGTTCAGATACCTCAGAATGTGCTCTGAAGTGAAAGTCTGGGATATACACTCTAACACAATTAAAACTGCTTTCACCAAACAAGGACACCAGAGAAATAGATCCCATCATGGATACGCCAAATACATCGAGAGAACCTTCTTCAATACAAAAATAAAACCCTCTTCAACCGAACACCCCTAGTCGTCATCTACCATCCCACACCGAAACCTGTACTGGGTATCATCAGACAAACAGTTACAATCCATACTCAGTGGAGATCACATCCTGAAAGAAATCTTTCCTGACCCCTCTCTTCTGGCCTTCAAACAACCCCGCAACATCTCCAAGCTCATCATCAGAAGTAAGGTCCCCACAGACCAGGACACACCAACTTAAAGCAGCACTAGACTTTGTCAGAACAACAGCTGCAAAACCCGTAGATGTATGTCTAGTGCGACAATGATGAACACTCCCCAAAACACACCTTTCCAAGATCCATGAGTCCTACATGTGCCAATCACAACATGTGGTGTACCTCATCCAGTGCACTAAATGCCCCAATAACAACTACGTGGGTGAAACCAGACAATAACTACATTCTCAAATGAACTCAGAAAAATGATAAAAGACAAAAACACCATATCACCTGTGCGTGAACACATTTTACAAAGCGATCACTCTATATCAGACCTCTCAGTCCTCATCCTTAAATGAAACCTGTGCAACACCTTCAAAAAATGAGCCTCAGGGCTTAAATTCATAACTTTGCTGGACACTAAAAATCATGGACTGAATAGAAACACTGGATTTATGCTTATTACAACAGTCTATAATCCCCTACCATTCTCCTCCCCCCCCCCCCCCCCCCGGCTTTCCTGGATCTGAAGAAGAGATCTGTGAAAGCTTGTCTCTCACCAACAGAAAAAGATAAATATATTACCTCACCCACCTTGTCTCTCTAATATCCTGGGACCAATATGGCTACAACAGTACATACAGTATTTGTAGATCAACACAATTTACAGAAGTGAGTAATCATTATTTCCCTTGTACAGATGGGGAAATTGAGGCATTATGTGAAGTTTGTCTTGGAAAACTAGGACTGTGAGAACCTTATTGCAAATACCTTATGTACCAATACTATAGAGACTTGAAGAAGAATCACATCTGGAGACCTAGTATGTAGCAGTTCAGGCTAAAAGATAAGGGGGTAGAATTTCAAAGCCACAGGTGGTAGGTACCTACATTTGAAAATGTTCTCCAAGGATATGGATTGCAGCTGGAGAACTTATTCACATTTGAGATCTAAAAGGGCTTTTTCACTCAGCATCTGGAACAGTCTATCCTGCATTGTAGTAAGTCGAACCATCATTTATGGATTTAGAGTTTTTTGGAAAGATTTATATTTTGAGACTTAAGTCCAAATTCTGCAGCCCTTAATTGACACTATTAGGAATTTTACTCCATTAAGGACTGGGGAAATTGGCCTCATTATATTTTTAATATATGCCACTTTAAAAGCAGGGACTTTAAGTTGGCATGGGTAGAATTATGGTGCTAAATTGGTCCCTGGTTTAATTTCACTGGCTTCTTGGACTATCATCAGGGATGAATTTGGCCCCAGATGTGCTTGTCAGCCATGTCCTATTGTTTCATTTTTCTGATTAACATCTTGCTTTTTCCCCCCTAAAATAGCAAAAATTAAATGAGTCAATCCAATACAAGAATTTCCAGATCGAGGTGACAAAAGACGGTTGCTTCCTTCATGGCTCAAATAAGTTTTTCCCATCTTTAAAAGAACTGATGGATCACTTGAAGGGACAGACCCTTAGAACGGACAACATAAGCTTTACACTGAAGAGATGCTGCCAGCCAAAACCAAAAGGTAGCGACTCTGTCTTCAGACTTTGTTCTGGAGAAGCTGAAGGCATTTCTGACCACAGAGGGACTTTGCATTTTGTTCTGTGTTTTTTAATTATTTTTTGACAGATTTAAAAATTTAAAAAAAGTGTCCTACTTGTTTCAGGGGAGAAAAGCCCTTTTTAATAAAAAAGACTATGTACTCCATAGTACTGCAAGTATGATGAACAAATTATTTTTTGAGAACTGTGTGATCTCAGCACAGGATGCTTAAGGGCTGTTGCTAATTGCTCACATAATTTGTGCACAGTTTTAAAAGTAAGTAACACATTGCCTTCAGCATGTGAATACTTAGCCCTGTAGTATCAACAGCAGATGACTATTTTATTATAGCTCTTAAAGGTTTAAAAAAAAAAAAAAAAATCTCACAACTGACTCATAATGAGTCATGTGTTTAAATACCTCTTAATATTGTAAAACATAAGCAGTAATCCTTTAGGGGCTTCCCCCACCCCCACAAAAGCAAGGGTGCTGCCATCCACTGTGGTGTTTGTTCTATCAAAGAAAGCGTGCAGGGCAGAATGTCATGTTACGACCTTTTGTTTAAATATCACTTGTTCTTGAGATCAAGTGTTAATATAATAAAATAATAATAATAATTAAAAGAGAGAAAGGGGTTGATCCTGAAGCCATTACTCGGGTAGAACACACTTTGAAGTCTTTGGGAATTTTGTCTGAGCAAGGACTTCAGACTTTGCTTTAAAATTGGTTATGGGAGTAGAACAGAGCATTGTGCAATGTTGTTGTAAATTTCAGTAAAGTCACTTTATTAAAAGTGTACAAATTACTTGTAGCTGAACTTTAAGAAAGAGGAAGGACGTGGTGTGGTCCTGTTGATCAGATAATGGTTTCCTGTTAGAATAAGGGGAATAACAGATAAAGTAGCTACCTTTTTAGTTTGTGAAAAGTTTAGAGAAGTATAATTTGTACATATGAAAGGCATGTTGCACTGCTTATGTAACAACATTGACAGTGCTTCAGAAACTAAAGTAACAATAATAATTGTCTGGAGCACTGAGAGATTAAAGCAATTACATTTTAAACAGCCTAAATTCATGAGATAATATTATTACTACAACTGCAAAAAGTATTATACGAGGGTAAACTTGTATCTTCTGCTTACCCAAGACTCCCACTGACTTCATCAGAGTTGCATCTGTTTATGTGAGTGTAAGTTTGTCTTTTGACCTTGATGGGAACTCTTGTTGCCAATGAGGGAGGATCCCGAAGGTTCACGGTTCTGTCTCTCCCCTTCCTGTTTGCCTTTTTAAAAATAATAATCAAATAAACCCATCTGTTTGTAAAGAAATTTTGGTGTGAAATGAAAAGAATTTGTCAGGCTTAGCTCTGTATAACCTTCCTAAAGTATTGTAAGAATGCAGTCGTAATCTGACCTTGAGAGACATGTTCTACTCCCTGTAATGGCAATGAGAAAGGGGACACATGCATCTGAAGCCCCTATGGTGTTTTGTACTTGTGTACCTTTAACTATAAAGGTTATAGTTGCTTATATCTGCTGCTATAGAGTGCAAGAAGCCCAAATATGTACGTACATCAGATTGTAGATTTTCTCTGTACGGATACGCGAGGGAGGGTGAGTGCGCACTGAGCCTTTATTCTGAGCCCCCCATCCACTTCCAAGGCGAAGTGACAGTTTTTGCACTCGGGGCACTGGGACTGCCAGCACGCCCTGAAGTGCAAGCCATTCTGATTGGAGAGGAGAAGGGCTTTCTCACCATCTCCATACAGGCCAGCTGATCTGGCTGCCCTCAGAATGGAGTGCAGGTTATACCCACTTGATGGGTTGCCCAGAGGGCATGCAGGGAGCACCACGAAACACTGTCTATGTTGCTTTCCAGAGCTCTGCTTGAAGCATTGTGGAGTTGCAGTAACCCCAATGCAGGCCAGTGCTTAACAGGCACATTTGTGTCCTGTATATTTTTCAGTGCAGTGAGTACTGGCAATTTTTGTGGTGCTGTACAAAGCAACGCTAGCTAAGGTTATGATGGGGAGATTAAAAAAAATGGGCATTTTTTATTGGATTCTCTTCCAAGTGATTAATAGATGCTAGGAGAAGTTATATGACCAGATAATCATATTTTAAGATTGTCCCCTAAAACTATCTGGGAATATTAGCTTGCAGTTAGCATATGGAAGATAAAACTCCATTATTGGAGGAACTATTGGAAGTAAGGAATTGCTAATTTAAGATTAAAAAATAAACTACAGCAAAGAGTGTTTTCTCTCTTTCCTGTCCATCCTCCAGAAATCTCTAACTTGTTAGTGGCAACAAAGAAAAGCCAGGAATGGCATCCTGTTTGCCCTCTAGGTCAACTGAGTTTCCATCGAATCCTCAAAGAAGAAGTTACGCAGGTAAGTAGCTGCTGAATATCAATTTGCTCTGCTGATCCTTTCAGTTGCCTAATGTAACCAAACAAGAACGAAAAGCCTTCATGTCTAGGGAAATAACATGAAATCTCAACAGTGAAAGGGTCTCCCCTCTCCCAAAAGAGATTTAAAAAATATTATTATTGGTTTAAAAGAGCTGTAAGCCACCCAACATGAACTCAAGCATTTTAGCAATGATGGGTTATAGGCACTTGCATAGCAGGAAGGGGAAATACCCTATCAGGAAGGAAAAACACATTTCCCAGACTGGTTTTGGGAATCTTAATTTTATCACCCATACACCCTAACGCACTTTGTTTCGTAAAGTGTCCTATATTTTTAAAGGCTTGATTCAATAGAGAAACATGGTACCCAAGACTTGAGATCTTGCCCAGTAGGAAACAAGAGGAACATTTAAGTGATTTAGGAGCTTAAGTCCCATTTTCGGAAGTGATGTAGGGATTTAGGAGCATAAGTCTGTCGAAAGTCAGTGGGATTTAGGTGACTATAAAGGTATGTCTATACTGCCAAAAAAAACCTGCAGCTGCAGGTCTCAGAGCTTGGGCCAACAAATACAGTAACTCCTCACTTAATGTTGTAGTTGTATTCCTGAAAAATGCTACTTTAAGCGAAACGATGTTAAGTGAATCCAATTTCCCCATAAGAATTAATGTAAATAGTGGGAGTTAGGTTCCAGGGAAATTTTTTTCACCAGACAAAAGACATTTTATTTTATTTTTTTTATATATAAGACGCACACAATCAGTTTTAAACAAATAATTTAATATTGTACACAGCAGTGATGATTGTGAAGCTTGGTTGAGGTGGTGAAGTGAGAGGGTGGAAGAGGGTGGGATATTTCCCAGGGAATGCCTTACTGCTAAATGATGAACTAGCACTAGCTGAGCCCTCAAGAGTTAACACGTTGTTGTTAATGTAGCCTCACACTCTACAAGGCAGCACAAATGGAGGGAGGGGAGACAGCATGGCAGAGAGAGACAGAGAGACACACCCTGTGTATGGGAGAGAGAGATGCGCATTGCCCCTTTAAGTACGCTGACCCTACTCTAAGTACATTGCCTTTTTAAGTAGATCAGCAAGTTGAGATAGCAGCTGCTGCCAGCAAGCTCCATCCATCCTGAGCCCTGTCTGTCCCCTCCCCCGCTCTGTCGAAATGGGGGGCAGGAGCAGGGAGAGGGGGACAAGCTGACATTAGCACCTCTTCCCCCCTCCCCCCTCCGCACAGCAAGCAGGAGGCTCCCGGGAGTAGCTCCAAGGCAGAGGCAGGAGCAGCACAGGGCAGTGGCGGGAGGGACAGCTGAACTGCCCAGCAATAATAATCAGCACATACATACATACTTTCTTTCTGCAAAAGATCCAAGGAGAATTCTCTGTTAATTTGAGAGGAAATGTCATCTGTTTTTTCTAATATTCCTGACAATGAGTTCCATTGAAATATTACTTGCTGTAATTTTTTGGTAACACTGAAGTAATACTTCAATGTCATCCTGTTGTAAATAAGAGGCCAGTCATCATTAATTCATTTGATATTCATTCTAATAACATTAAATCATGCTGGACTTGCTTGGTATTAATGTAGATCTAATATCTGACATCCTAGTAATACTAAATGAGTTCAGCATGATAAAAAATACCATTTTCAGAGAATACCAAAAGGAGGAATAATGAGCTGGCACTTACTGTAAAATGTTACTAGTTTCTCTTTGGTGACAGATTGCCAATGGTGAAATCTGAATAGTCCTAAAGCAAGTGGTTGCAAGGAGCGGTTTTAAGTATTTTGGTAGCTCTACGCCTGTTTCTTTGATGCCTTGGTTTGAAAATGCTGGTTATACATTACCTTTTAGGATGAACACCTTGGAAGAGGAACAAGAACACAGATTTACTCTGGGATTCTCAATTATAAGGAAGATGAGAATGGAGGGTACCAGGATGAAAAAGAGAAGAAAGTCCTCCTCAAAGTCTTGGACCCCAGTCACAGAGACATTTCTTTGGCAAGTTCTTCCTCTTTTCAGTTCATAGTGTACAAACAAGTAGCCATGCCACATTATTCATGTTCAGATGTTCATTATTTAATTAATTAGTTTGCATACAAAACTGAGGAAGTTGTAAAGTTAAGGCTAGCATTTTGCATGCAAGATGTTATCGAACGTTCCCTGGCAATACTCATGCACCTGACAGGATCAACCTAATTTAGTCAGGAGTCAGTTTTTTCAGATGAGTCACAAATCCAGGCCCTGATCCCACATGCAAGTAACTTCTCAAGTCAGCAGTCCCACTGAGTTCAGTGGGTTATACACGGGGATAAGCGTTTGTTGTAACTACTAGATTAGGCCCTGGTCCTGCATGCAGTAGGCTTGGAGTCAGGATGCTAGAGTCTATCAGCACCTCCGACACTGGTTCACCATGTAGCCACAAGCAAGTCACTTAACCTCTCTCTACCTCAGTTTACTCCTTGTGAAGAGGAACTGCTACTATACACGAGGGTGGCGAGGCTTAATGTTGATAAGATGCTTTAAAAACCTTGGCTAAAGAGTTGGCACGGTATATAAAGTTTAAACGACAGCACTTCTACTGCACCGGCGTTTATGTAGCACTTTAACGTGTTGTTAATCCTGCATGTTACAGGAGTCACATTGTCTTTCCTGCACTTTGTGATATTATGTCGCATTCAGTTGTTTCCTTACATACCTTGCTTTAGAATAGCTACTGAACTGCTGGTATTTACTTTGACTTTTTCACTTTCTAATAGGCATTTTTTGAGACAGCAAGCATGATGAGGCAAATTTCCCACAAACACATCGTCTTCCTTCATGGGGTCTGCGTCCGCGATGTAGAAAGTGAGTTCGTTTAAAATCTGTAAATGTGGCTCTTATGAAGTGACGACATAAGCCATTAAGGGAAGGGTCAGTCTTTTTGTTCAGCGCTTAGCACAACAGGTCGTCGTCCATGACTGCAGTACGAATAATAAATAATCAAAGTAGTGATAGAATTGGAATGAGGAGCCTTTCCTTCAGCTTTGTATCATATCATAGTTTTTCCTCCTAATGCCACCTATCTTCTGGCAGTGTTTATAAGAATGGTTTCCTTGGGTCAGGAGACCACGCAAGGTATTGACTTCCCACTCGTTGGAGTTTTGCCTGCCAGTAGAGGTTATCTCCTAGGTCAGGGTTGAGGAGGGGGCCAATGCACATACTGTACCTATTATGTGGCCAGTGGAACACTTTGTTAATCTGGACCCTTCACAAGCAGTGAATTCACTTCAGATTTAAAGCATTAGTACAGACACAGTGGTGTGGTGCAGATGCTCCAAAAAATGTAGCTCGCCGTGAAAGACCCAGTCGTGCCCTTTGGATTATTTCAGACATAATACTGTTGCTACATACTGAAGACATGACTCTATTTTTGTAGATATCATGGTTGAAGAGTTTGTTGAATTTGGGCCACTGGATCTCTTTATGCACCGGAAAAGTGATGTTCTTACAACTCCTTGGAAATTCAAAGTAGCCAAACAGCTGGCAAGTGCACTAAGCTACTTGGTAAGTAGACAGCATGCTAAAGGGGAAAAGTACTGTCTGTAGGGTTTTTTGGGTCTAAATTGCAAAATTAGTGTGCAATAGCGGCCAGTGAAATTCCTTTTTCTGGGTATTGTTAAATAGAACACACAGGAACATCCGTGGTCTGGGGTGGGGTGGAAGTCAGACCTCCTTGTTGTTTTTATTATATTATTTCAAATAATGTCCAAGGCTCCTAGGGTAGCCTGTTTAATGTCAAATCAAATATATAAATACAGTGCCCATCTCTGTCACTGTGTGACCTCAGGCAAGTCACTTAATGCCCCTGTCCTTCGTTTACATCCCTTATGAAAGAGGGATGATGATTCTTGCCCATTTTTACATAGTGCATTGAGAGCTGTGAGTGAAAGTGGCATATAAGGGGGAAGTTCCCCCCTCCACCTTCCTCTCACGCTCCAGGAACATTTCTTCCAAGCTACTCTTTGGAGCTCAGCCTGGATACTTTACATCTCTCTCTTGAGCTGTGTAAGCAAATGTACTTGCATAGCATGGCTGAATCATTGTATTTATTGTAACCTTCTTTTGACTATAGGAGGATAAAGAGTTAGTACATGGAAATGTGTGCACAAAAAATATACTATTGGCAAGAGAGGGAATTGACCATGAATACGGTCCTTTCATTAAACTGAGTGACCCAGGAATTCCAATAACTGTGCTATCCAGACAAGGTACCGTATAAAACCAGATTATTCATTTTACTGTGGTTGGGAAGGAAGAGAGGAAATATTATTTTACCAGATAGTTCCTTCCAGTTCACAGCCTGGTATCTCTTTCTTCCATTCTGTACAGTTTTGAGCTATAGTTTTGTGGATACACAGTAAAGTGGAATGTTGCTTACATTCAGTGTTTGCTGTATTTGGTTACTTTGTCATTCTGTACACACACACACACACACACACACACACACTTTGTAAAAAAGCAACATTGGGTTTAATGAGCTAATACAAGAGGAACCCCAGTTTTATGAAAATCTCAGGGCACGTCCAATACTTGTAACTAGTTCTTTGTTAAGTTGCTGTAGAGCAATACAATGCTGAATAAATTGGCAGTTTTTCTAGCCCTTCGTTGATATTAACTCCAGAGTATGTAAACTGTCTTTTATCTAAGAATGTGTCGAACGAATCCCTTGGATTGCACCTGAATGTGTTGGAGATTCAAAAAATTTAAGTGTTGCAGCAGACAAGTGGAGTTTTGGCACAACACTGTGGGAAATCTGCTATAATGGAGAAGCTCCCCTGAAAGATAAGACATTAGCAGAGGTAAAAGTCCGTTTCATGAGTCTTACCTTGCTGTGTGAAATGTATCTTCTTTGGCATTTATTGTTTCCATACCAGAGTTGATAGTAGTTTAATATTTTCTGTTCAACCAGCTATTTAAATCCCATGTGAAAATTCAGTACAGGTGGGTTTGCTAAGGTGGATGCTGCTGCTTAGAATACTGCAGGTCTAAACTAGGAATTGGGCTTTGTCTGACAACAAAGCTAAATAACTAATGCTGGACTACTGACCCTGTATCCGCTTTTTGAATGTGGGATTTCTTAACACAGCATAATAAGTGATTAGTGCTAATGCAGGAGCTTTTGAGGCACCTGCACCAAAGGGTTGCCTACATGACATTTAAATCACACTATTTATCCCAAAGCACTTGACAAATAAGACACAAAGATTCAATGAAATTTAGTTACCTGGGGGGAAGAGGGCAAGATCCAGCCAGCACACTGAATGAGCAGGAGAGAAGGGCATCTAGCCAGCACCCGCAGAGCAAAGTACTGCACTGACAGTGCCAGATGGAAAGCCCTCCCTCCATTTTGTTTGCCACAGGTTTCATTTATTTGTTAACAACTGTTCCCTTAAGCCACTCCCAAGACTCACAAAAGAAAAAAAGACCCCTTATGATCAATAAACTGTCACCTCTGTGTCTGGATGTAATTGAACTAACTCAGCTTATTTTCTGAATAGATGACTGCAGTTCTTAGCTCTTAGAATCACTGACTCTCCCATGTCAATTAACACACAGCCCTCTCAATACCCCCAGCCATTCATCCCTTCAATCAGAGCTCTTCCAATAACACTGGCTTTCCGTAGTCTGAAACATTCACGGAGGTAGACAGGATTCCCTTCCCAAAACTATGCCATGCTGGGCTCTCTTCTTTCATCACATCCTCTCTTTCATGCTGGGATTTCTTCTTTCTTCCATCCTCCCCCAGTGCCCGGCTGATCCACTCCCTACTTCCTTTCCCCATTCCTATGTTAAGACCTGTCGCTCCCTCTGCCCTGCCCCCTTCCTCTCCTGCAAGCCTGGGCCTCCTACATCCTTGTCTGTCCCACTAATATTCTTTAATCAAACCAAAGCCATGTTCCCCCTCACCACTGCTGGGATCCCCACAGCTAAGATCCCATTTGGAATTCTTCTCCCTTGAAGTTCTGCTCTTCCAAATAAGCCTGCACAACAACTACTAAACTGTTCAAGGAAAGTATCTGGGTCCCTCAGCCACTGCCTGAGAGGAAGAGGTAGCTCAGCAGAAGAGCTGAGCTGCTGAAAGGAATTTGCTGCCTTGACAACAGTGTGTTCCATCCTCCTCCTTTCCCCTCCCTAAAATGCTCCTTTTAACCAATACATCATGGGGGCAGCAAATCCTGAAGTTCCTAGACAACGCTTTTTGTGAGGGATGCAGTGGGAAAAAGATGACTTTTCCAAAAGGAGATATACACCAAACCCTTCTCAGAAACGGTTGCTCTGAGCTATCCCAGACTATGCAGAAACTAGTCTCCTCTGGAAGGCGACACCTGTGCAGAGTTTCTGGTGAAAAGGAACTGTTTTGTGGAAGCTGGGGTGGGAGAAAGATCAAAGTCAGATTTATCATGGAAAGTGTCTTACGATAGCTGTGGAGTTAAAGTATGGCTCTGTAATATAAGGTCTAATCCATGCTGGGTTTTCTGTCTTGTCTTACAGAAGGAGAGGTTCTACGAAGGGCACTTCATGTTGGTAACACCATCCTGCAAGGAACTAGCTGATCTGATGAAGCAGTGCATGCACTACGACCCCAATCAGAGACCTTTTTTCAGAGCAATTATGAGAGACATCAATAAAGTAGAAGAACAAAGTAAGAAATGATTTTGCTTGTTAGTTTGATATTAAAGGAAGGTTGATTTATGTGGCTAAGTTGGTAACTTCATGTACTAGCAAAGATTTACCATGACAACACATACTGGTAGCAGAAATTCCATATGTAATACTATTGAGGGGGTGAGTTTTATACTGTTGGAACAATGGGAATAAAACATGTCTGAGGGTATGTGGAAAGACTATGTAATTTCTCTGTTGCGTGTGGGTTAAAGAACTGAAAGAATTGCAGCCAGTTTTGATATTGTGTATGTCAAGCTATGTGGGCCCAGTATGACTGGAGTCATTTGGGAATCTTAATCAGGGCACAAATGTAGGTACAGAAAACTGTGGATCTGATCCAGTTTGCAGAGAAGTTGCTAAAGGGCATCATGTTTTCAAGGGCTCATGACATTACTTTAGATTTCTCTGCTCCCATTACTGAATAAGCCTCTTACTTAGTCCTTATTCTGTTAATTAGCACTTTTCATGTTCAGAGTGCTCTGTCAGACACTAAACAACTAATCCTTATTTCCCATCTCTGGAAGGGAGATGTGGGACCACCCAAAATACTCATCCCCTTCTGTAGATTGGGCAACTAAGAGTCTAAATCTGAATCTTGGAGAATAACCCACAAGGACCCAGTAGCTTAGCAGAGCTAGGCATTGAGACAAGCAGCAGAGCAGGAGGTGGGCAAACAATCAGTGAGGGGAGGGAGGAATCTTCTAGCATTCAGCAAGGAGGAGGAGGGGTAGGGATAGACATGAGTCAAGAGCTTTGGACAGGAGTAAAATCTAAGGAATAAGGGGGTTCTGTGGGACCCTGTCTAATTTGGACTGTGTTGCTGCTGTTTTCCATGTCAGATCCTGATATTGTCTCTGAGAAGAAGCCTTTTGCAGAAGTCGATCCCACTCTCTTTGAAAAACGATTTTTGAAAAGAATCCGAGATTTGGGAGAGGTAAGTAGAGTGGTGTGTTTAGGCCGTGACCTCAAGAAGCAGACATATGACTGAGCCTTGTCTCTCACTGACACTGCTCCCAGGCTCCTTTGGGCGCCCCCACTGCCTACCAACCGAGGAATTCTCCCAGTGCAGAGGAGTCTTTGTGGAAGAAGAGGTGGTGTGCACTTTTAAGCAGATAGCTCATAGGGCTGTTGGAGGGGTGTGGAAGGGGATGATTTACAGGTGCTCCACTACACAGAGACTGGGATAGCGCAAATACAGGCATCTAGGCTAACCCTGTCAGGATAAAAAGGACCGAGCCAAACATGGAAGGTGCACTCCACACACAGATTTGGGGAAAAATCTAGTCTGGGGGATTAGAATTCACTGGTAATTTGTTACCCAGAGGAGCAACATCACCAGTCGTCTCTTTTTGATGTACCCTTTCTGTAGCATGATGAGAAAAACTGAATTGTAAATGCCTGAAGTATTGCACTGAGCATTATCTGGCTAGTGATCACAGTCCACAATGGTTTCCTTTTTTCTTTTAAAATTAGGGTCACTTTGGCAAGGTTGAACTCTGCAGGTATGATCCAGAAGGTGATAATACCGGAGAGCAGGTGGCAGTAAAGTCCCTGAAACCTGAGAGTGGTGGGAATCATATTGCTGATCTGAAGAAAGAAATTGAAATCTTGAGGAATCTTTATCATGAAAACATTGTGAAATACAAGGGAATTTGCATAGAAGATGGTAAATTTTCAAGTAGAAGATTAAAAATACAAGATTTTTCCTTCTATGGTTCAGCATAAAAACTTACTCTGGATATGAACTTAGATTTTTTTCATCTTGGTATAGGAGTTAAAATCTCTCTGATGTTTCTCCCTTCTCACTGACTGCCCCCTCACGAAAAATGTGTGTGTAGACAATTAACTATGGCTCATTTACAATCCCGTGGAAAAGAGAGCGTTTATTAAGGAAGCACAGACATAATCATAACTATACCTCATATCAAAGCAATTGCGGTGCCCAATGTTACTGAGGTTATATTTACATTAAATCCTTTGCTTGGCTCTGTCTCATTAAATATGTCTGCATTCTTCAGCGGTCACAATGATCACTATTTTAAAAAGTCAGTATTTGGCTGGGAGCCACACTTACCTGTCTTTTGCAGTAGGGTCTCTGTCTTCTTATAAATGTATACAGCACCCAGCACCATGGGTGTTGCTGACACTGATTGGCACCTTGGGGCAATACGGCCCTGAATATAAATAATTCCAAATATAGGAAAAAAACCCGGTATCTTAGATGCCACTAAAGTTGTAACTGTTGAGCAAGCCTGATAGGATGAGTGTTGGAGTTAAAGCTATGGCGAAATGAGCATTCTTACTATGTTTTCAGGAGGAAGCGGGATTAAACTCATAATGGAGTTTCTTCCTTCTGGGAGCCTAAAGGAATATCTCCCACGAAATAAGAGCAAAATCACCCTGAAACATCAGCTAAGATATGCAGTTCAGATCTGCAAGGTAAGCCTGGAAATAATGGAGTCTTTCAGCAGCACAATGTCTGTGTAATTTGTAAGTACTTGAAAAAGGGGGAGGGGGGGCGGTGTACATGGACAAGGTCCCTGCTCCTAGGGGGGTTGCATTACTTATGTCTCTTACCATGTGTCCAGCAGCTGAAACATAACGGAGATATCATAGTTATCAGTGTGGAGTGAGCTCATGGAAAATGAGTGGTTTTGAAGGAGGAAAGGAAGGGTGGTTGACACGCAGAAAAGCTGGCGGCAGCTCCAGCAAAGAGGTTGGGAGTGCAAAGTTGCTAAGCATAGATGTGGCAGGACAAAAGGGAGCATTCAGGAGGGGGACCATGGGAGGAGCTCAGAGGAGCTGGAAACAGCCAGGCAGTAGACAAAAGGAGAGCTGTGCAGGATCTCGGAAGCAAGGACAAGGAGTGTGCACTGGATACAGAAAATGGGGGAGCGAGTGGAATGATGTGGTCACAACAGCAGGAGCGGAAGTGTGTGTTAGGAAAGTGAGGAGAGGAGGTGACAGCCAGTTTGTGAGCTTGGGAGAACGGTGGAGTAGGCAGTGGTGATTGGCAGTGAGATACCATTTTAGATGCATCTAAATTTGAAATCAATGGGTCATTGGGGAATAGATGCTGGAAAGACAGCTAGGTGCAATACTGAGCAAAGGCCAGAAAAGCAGCTCAGGCCACCCAAGGGCAGAGTTTAAAGGGAGGAGCAGCTGAGGACAGACTGACAAAATGGAGGAGAAGGGAGAAAGAAGAGCAACCACAAGAGATGATGAAGGTGTCAATAGTGAGTGAGGTAGAAGAGAAGCTGGGGAATTGATTTATGAAAGGAGGTGGGGAAAGTAACATGGACCTGAATACTTGGGGTGTTAGTGTAACCGGCTTTTTCTCCCTCTTCAGGGAATGGATTATTTGGGCTCTCGTCAGTATGTTCACCGGGATTTAGCAGCAAGAAATGTCCTTGTTGAAAGTGAGAACAGAGTGAAGATTGGGGACTTTGGCCTCACCAAAGTAATTGAAACCAATAAGGAGTACTACACCGTCAAAGATGATCTCGACAGTCCAGTGTTTTGGTAATGGGATACAACAACTCAGCTTCATTAAATAGTCTGTGTAATGTAGTCATTTAACTTGCTTCAGGAAACTAACGCTTTCTGAAACTGTTTTTCTGTTTCAATAAGTCATGTTTCCCAAAGTTAAGTAAAACACACACACAAATTCCATATAGCCATCCACCCCTTTTATTTTGAATGATATATTTATTTTTAATATTTTATTTGGCTTATATGCCAGAAGTTGGGGATGGATCACTTGATGATTACCTGTTCTGTTCATTCTCTCTGAAGCACCTGGCATTGGCCACTGTTGGAATACAGAATATTGGGCTAGATGGACCGTTGGTCTGACCCAGGATGGCCGTTCTTATACTGATGTGCTGCATAAGGGTTTTACCTGGATGGAATATTTTGATTGCTTGTGCTGCAGCTCAAGCCTTGTGGCAAGAGAGAGGGTGTGTGTGTGTAATTCCTTTTATATACTCACATGTTGATTTATTCCACACAAATGATACCATAGGCAAATTATTTTAAATGCATGCGGGTTAAGCCATCAATTTTACCTTTTACAGCAGGAGTGTATGTATTGAGTGATTTGTGCAGCACTTACTGAAATTTAACAGAGCCCTGTTACATCCGTAGGTATGCTCCAGAATGTCTGCTTCAGAGCAAGTTTTACATTGCTTCAGATGTCTGGTCATTTGGAGTGACGCTATATGAACTACTGACATACTGTGATTCAGAGTCTAGTCCGATGGCGGTGAGTGGTTGTGAAAGGAAATGTTACTTCAACATCAGCAATTGAATTTTAATCCAACACTAATTCTGCTCATAAATATCTTGAAAAATAGCAATTTGAGCTTTGTTTAAAAAGACGGGACCTGAATCATTACCTTATTACTTACTCAAAATCAATGAAGAGGTGGAATGAATTTCTCTAGCTTATGGAAACAAAAGGTCCAGAGTGCTCTTTTCAAACATGGACTCTCACATCTGGATGCTCAAACCATCAGTAAACGTTTTTTTGCTTAAGAACAAATAGGAGTATCTACATGCGGGTATTAGGTGTCTCGTTAAGGAAGCCATGTTTAAAAAATTGTGCTTCCTATATTCTCATGAGAGGCTGGGAAAGAAATGAGAATACTGTATGAATATGGGTTTATAACTAGTCTTCATTTTGAGATTAAGTATTTCTTATGTCAAGTTTAACGGTTACGGAGTCATTTGGCAAGAATTATAAATAAATGATCTATGTGGCTTTTACTTGTTACAGGAGTTTTTGAAAATGATTGGCCCAACTCAAGGCCAGATGACAGTAACGCGGCTTGTACGTGTATTAGCAGAAGGAAAACGCTTGCCTCGGCCACAAAACGCCCCAGAAGAGGTATAAACTAGATTGATAGCCAAATGTATACAAGCAAACTTTTCTTCTCAAGCTTTCTGAAGTGTTATGTTAAAAAAAAAAAAATGTTCCTAATGAGATTCCAAAGTCTGACACCTCCCTGGAAGCAAAAACCCTCTAAGGTCTGAGTCCCATATAATTCATTGTATAGTCCTTTGATTTCTGAAGTATAGAGCTGGTGCATGTACTACACCAGGGGTCGGCAACCTTTCAGAAGTGGTGAGCCGAGTCTTCATTTATTCGCTCTGTTTTAAGGTTTTGTGTGCCAGTCATACATTTTAATGTTTTTAGAAAGTCTCTTTCTATAAGTCTATAATATATAACTAAACTATTGTTGTATGTAAAATAAATAAGGTTTTAAAAATGTTTAAGAAGCTTCATTTAAAATTAAATTAAAATGCAGAGCCCCCAGACCGGTGGCGAGGACCCGGGCAGTGTGCATGCCACTGAAAATCAGGTGACACGTGTGCCGCCGGTTGCCTACCCTTGTACTACTCAGAGGCTGTGTTCATACAGACACGCCATTCACGCCAGTGGGACCATCAATACCATAACCAAAGGCCTCTACCCCTTGTGTTAAAGGACAGCTCCTTTTCCTTTTCAGGAGCTGGCGATTAGTACCTGAGCCAACTCCCACTGAAGTCGTTTGGATGCTTCCTAATGATTTTAGTGGGAGGTGGATCAGGCTTTTAGTCACTAGGCCCCAGCCACTATCAGCACCTGTGATCACATTCACTAAGCTGCTGTTAACTTTAATATTTTACGGCTCACTTGTTCTGTACAGCATATGGCCTGCAATGCTATAAGTACCCCTGGATCAAGGTGGTATAGTTGTTTCTATCTGTTCTCATAGCTGATATACCTGATGCCACTTCTCCACCCAGATGGACAACCTTTGATTTTAAAATGTAACGGAAGCTCACTTCAGCTCAGATCATCAGCTAGTGTAAATCCGCATGGCTCTGTTGGCGTTAGTGGAGCTACTCCTGTTTACAGCAGCTGGTCTTTATTGAGAAAATGAACAGTCTACTATTCACCCTTTAAATTTTTTTTTCTCATTGCTAGGTGGACCAACTGATGAGGAAATGTTGGATATATAATCCAGGTGACAGGACGACTTTTCAAAATCTTATTCAAGGATTTGAAGCACTTATAAATAAATTATAATTAACATCTTTGTATTGTCAGTGCTTTACATGTATGTTAAATATAAATGCCCAGGTCCTTTTATTTTAACTACTGTAATTTGTACTCTGGCTATGCTAATACGTGTTTAAGGGTTTCCTTTTTTTGGTGTAATGAACACTTGGATCAAAATATTTAAATTCCCTAGCAGAAAATCTTTAAGCACTCTGCCCTTGGTAGGGTATTACTTATTAAAAAAGGCTTGTTCATTGATCAACCGGTCCAGCACTTAGATTATACTGAACTAACACAAATTGGAAAGAACTGTGTCAAGCAAGGGAATTTATGATGGTCCCAAGTCACATTGCACGTCAACAGATAAAGCACATTAAACAAGTGTTCTGCAGCTAGAATGATTTTCTTGAATAACTAACTCAGAAGATTGAGCAGAACTTTCCATAGCAATTTAATTGCTTTTCAAATAATTTTTAGGAAAGTTGTAAGAAAAAAAAAAAAATGGGCAAAAAAGGTCATCTTTCAATGCATCTGCATTTCAAAAATATTTTGGGCACATAACATTCAGTTCAGATACTGTATCAATCAAGGTTATCTAACCAAAAAGGTTTAACCTACAATTTGAAGTCCTGAGTTTTTATATTCAAAAAATAAAACCTATAAATGTAAATATTCCAAAAAAAGCATTTACCAACTTTTATGAATCAGAGGGGTAGCCGTGTTAGTCTGGATCTGTACACAGCAACAAAGAGTCCTGTGGCACCTTATAGACTAACAGATGTATTGGAGCATAACCTTGACGAAGTGGGTATTCACCCACGAAAGCTTATGCTCCAATATGTCTGTTAGTCTATAAGGTGCCACAGGACTCTCTGTTGCTGTTTACAACTTTTATGAGTTTGCATTTCACTGCAGAAACCCAGTTTCTTACTACAGCTTTTTTTACCTTTACTAAAACAAAACAAAAACAAAACAAAAAAAAACCCCCTAAGCTAAATATTTTCCACCATTTTTATTGCATCCTATAAACTCAATCACAATGAGGATTTTCCTGGAAGCCATGTTTTTTTGGGCCAGACATTTTTCTGTCCTGCACGCCACTGCATTTATTAACACCTGTTTAAAAAAACACGAGGAACAAAAATTAAATGAGTATTTAGATTATTCACTTATTGCATTAGAAACAGCTTTTGGACCCCAATTTGGTATGCAGACTGCCAAATTATACAATTAACCAGGGGGGCCAGACTGGGTCTACTTGAGTTCTATGACCATAAACAGATTTTGCAGTTGAATCAAGGACACGGAAGTCATATAATGTGAATTTGGCAAGTTATACAAACTGGCAACCTTTTGCTAATTCTCTCCCTAGAATTTAGGCAATATTGTTTCCCCCAAACCTGGATTCTGAAAATGCTTAGAGGGCACATTGAGTGGCGGTAATAACTGAAAAAAAAAATTTAATATTAAAAGTATAAATGTAATTACTGAACCCCAAAACAGGTAGGATTCATTTTTACAGTATTATTTTTTATTTCTGTACTTCACTTATGAACCTGAGTAGAATCTATATGCACTTTGTTACTCTTTATACAAATTAATAAAGATTTTTTTCCTTTATGTGTGTGTGTTAATTATAAACTACATTGTGCAAAGCTGTTACTTTTTTAGGGAAGATAAATTTGAAATTTTACTATAGCACCCTGGTGTAAAATGATACATTACGTCTTCCACTAAGTGAGAGTAGGCTGCAGATTTTGTGCTTCCACACAAATTCCACTGTAAATGGAGCAGTAATTTATTTTGTTGAAAAGGGTAACATACAAAAGTTGTTCTGAAAAGTTGCAGATACAATAGTTTAAACAAAATACTACAGGTGAATTTTCAACACCAATCAATACATACATGTATAATCTAACAAAACCAATCAAATGCATTGCTATTCTGCTGTCTTAAGGCAGGCGTGCAGAGTATTTACATAACACAGCAACTGTGTTTTCTAAAAAAGTCCTGACTCTGAGCTACTGCAAAAAAAACTGAGTTTATTCAAGACTTTTTTTTTCTAAATCAGTAAACTTTAAACGTGGCTTAAAAGATAACCTTGGAATAAAAAGATTAAATTTACAGCCATTACAAGGCTGGAGCACTACGAACATCAATTACACTATTATTGCAATTTAGTCAAAGATGGAAACATTGAGTTGCAAAGGGATTACAAGAAAGTTAATTCACATGGTCAGTTGGCAGGTGTCTTATTCATAATTTAACTTATATGAATATTAGTAATGAAAACATGGATTTCCACCACTGCAGATACAAAAACTGTAGGCAAAAAACAACATTTGATTTAAGGTGATTTGGTGATAGGACTTGGAGCTGGTAAATCAAATTTAAGATAAAGAAACAAAGGCAGAGAGAGAAAAAAAAGTTTTGAAAGTTGCTGAATGGAGCTCTCAGCCCAGTGCACAAGTCAGGGAGAAAGGAAAGCACTAGGCAAAGGCAAAAGACTATTCCAGTTCTGGCTGGTGGAGACTGAGTATAATACTAGTTATCATATTGCAAGAGAGGTAATTCCTTGGAGAAAATGACCCTCTGTATAAAAAAAAAAAGCAAGAGAATGGGGGGTAGCAGGAACAAGGAAGTGGGAAAAGTTCATGGTGAGAGAAGGAGTCTACAATGAAAATCTTTTGAAGGGAGGGGTTCAAAAGGGATGGAATATTTATAATAAAAGTAGGTGTAAATAATAAACCCAGCTCTGTCTATGCTGTATCATATGCACCATACTCATAAATGCCAGTGAGAGCTGAGTGAGTAGAGATTAGTCCTGTCTAAAGAGGACTATTTGATGCAAAAAGAACACATCATAAAGGCCTAACCCTGAAGTCCATGGGAATCGAGGGCATTCAGAACTTTGGGTCCCAAATGACCAGGGGGATAGCTGAAGCAAATTGTAAAAGTAAGTTTGACACCTGGAGACAAGAGTAGAGTGAAGGTTAAAAACAGGAAAGTGGGATTAACAAAACCAAACTAGGACAGGTGTAGTGGGATTGGGGGCAGCATTTACTCCTCTACTCTTTGAACAACCCAGAAATTAGAGAAAACAAAATCGGCTGTTAAATTTTTAGCTTCTTTCTGAGCAACTTTTATACTGATCCGCTTACAAAGTGGTTGCAATTATTTTGGTTAGTTTTACTGTTCCTGCGCATTGAATTTTCATCACCAAGTGGAGGGTAGCTTTTACATTTTAGTTTTTGGGAGACTCTCTCACACCAGTTCAAATCCAGTGGTTAGCAAGACCTAGTATTTTACACAGATTTCAGAAGCAGATTAAGGCAGAAAAATTAATTCACAAACAATTGCATATAAAAATGACAACCACCTCTTGGGACAGAATATCAATAGCTAAGATTACACCTTTGTTCTATCGCCTATGTACTCTAGATTGATGCTGGTAGGCTCACAATATAACAAACTTATTTTTAACAAAACATTTACTGAAAAGCTCATGGGCTCTGTTAATACACCTGGTGTCTCTCCAGTGTTTTGGGGAAGATTTTTAAAAATATAAAGACTAAGTGAAGAAGGCTCAACTCTGGAAAAGGTAAAACTGAAAAGCACACTCAAGATTTTTTTTAAAAATTATGACTAAGACAATCTCACCTTCCTCATCTAAGGAACAAGGGAAAAGTCTCCTTTACCACTATTTTCATTGCTTTTGACTGACATGATCAACAATCACCAAAGGAAACTTCTTTGCAGGCATAAGACAATCATTGTCAATTCTGACAAGTTACAGTAAGATCATGTATTATGAGAGACACCATTGTATTCTTTAACAAGGCAAATAATGAGTGAAAAATGTCCAACTAGTTGTCTTTATTGCTACATATAATTTATTTGGAAAATTTGCCTGAATTGTTCCTTTTAGGAATGTGTCACCCTATATAAGGATGGATGGGTATGAAGTCAAGGCAGTAATAAATACAGAGGTACAAAAAGGTCACCTGTTGGCTTTAAGGCAGGATTGGTTGATTGGATCTCAATAAACACGCTTTTTTTTAAGATAGGATTCTGCATAATTTGCTGCTGTGCCCTGAGTGTGCTGGCCAATATATTCAACTGGGCCAGCTTCTGGGGAAGAAATGAGGTGTGAGGAACTTCGCTTTTCACTTCTTACTGGTGCCACCTGTGCAAAAGAAGAAAATAAGTGACCACCCAAACTAAGTGATCAGAGAAAACAGTACCATTTGTGTTTATAAAGAGTTCCAAGCTGAGGTGTTTTATACTATGCACGAATGACATTAGCTATTTAGTCTAGAAGTTCTAATCATTGCCACTAAGTGCTAATATCCCAGTCCAAACTGATTTCTTTAATTATTTTATTTTTATACACACACATATCTCTGGATGTGGTCTCTCTGAATTTCAGCTCTGAAATGTGCTTTACAGATGCTGTAAAAATGTAGTGAGGGCTTGGGTGTGGAAATAAAGAGCTTTCTTTATTTCGGGCAACAGGTTAATCAATCATCTAATGCCAGGATTCAGACAAGTCTGGATGCCCAGGCACACTGTATATTTGTTTAGTCCATGCCAAAGGAATGGTCTCTGACTGCCTTCTATGGAATGCGGCATTAATATAAGCTTGGGAGCAAGCTGTCTAACATCAGCTTCATCTATGAACTTTCCTCCTTTAACTAGAAAAAAGGAGATTGAAAAGCAGCTGTTATCTCAAACACCTGAACTATTTCTTTCCTCTCTGGGCTATGATAACTCTATCTGGATGGAACCTACTGACAGAGTTTCCGGCCCGGTGTTTGGGAACTTAAAGTGAAATCCTTTACTATGTGCACAACACACAGCAACATCTGTAGCCCTTCGCCATCTTTGTTACAAGGTACATCTCAGCCAGTTCTTGCCAAACAAGTGCTACCACCAGCATCTAGATTTGATCCTTCACAAACCCAGGGCTACCCTGAGACTTTCCTAATCAAGATGTAAATAGAAAAGCTTTGGAATTGGCTTGGTAGGTGCCACAAGGTTCATGTTTGCCCTAGTTTACCAAAACATTTTGTAGTTGGCACAATACTCATTTAGACTTTCAAAAGTCCTAATTATCTTTTAGCCACTTGGTGGCAGCAAGAGACAAACAAGGCATGCTACCACCTGCATCTAGATTGGGCCGTGTCTGAAATCACTCTGAGTTTCTCCTCTCACCTTCTTCAATGGATTCTGTGGAGTAAGCTGAAAGCTGCCTGGCTGGCATGATCCCTGGGTTCCGGTGTAATATGAAGGCATAACCTGCAAATAGGTATTGTAGTCTCCATAAGATATAGCAGGTTCCTAAATGGAGAAGAGGATCCATGATAAACCAAAAGGTCAAAACAAAACTATTTATTTTTAAGTAATTACTCTTATTTGACTATAGTAACTATCAGTGGACAGATATGGAAATATCTGAGTCAAACCAAGTTTCTAAAGGAAAGAATTTTGAGTTCAGAACAGCTCAGGCCTACAGCAATGTATCTCTCTCATTGAGTCTGATATAGGAACTTTTAAAAATCTCTATGCACACAATCCTTTTAAAAATAAAAAAGGAAATTTGGTTTTGTATTTTTTAGATTTTGCCTACCATTTACACTGCAGCACCTACTGGGGATCTATAACAATATGAGAGCTAAATAACTCTTGGATAATACCTTAGTGGGAAATAACTTAATAATCTCTTGTTCACTTATGCTGTTTTATGGCTGCAATGTATGATCATTTTTAGTGCACTCCTGCTCTATTTTACAGCACATGGTGAAAACTTTAGGTTGTAGGATCCTAGGTACAGGAAAGCTTAGGGAATATCAAAGACTGAGTGTTTGGGATCCACACGGTGACTCTCCGGCACCATTTTCCCCATACAATCTGGTTCTTTCTGTTTACAGTAGCGCTGAAACACATGTAGCATCCTAATGCTAAAGGAGAGAAGCAGTCAATGGAAATGTGAAGGAAATTCATTTCACTTTTACCTCAGAAGCTTCATTTTCAAATTCACCTACTCTTGCTTGAGTAGCGTTGTATGCCTGCGCATAATGCTGATACCACTGCTGGACAGCCTCCTATAAATGAAAAAAACTTGTTCACTTCATCTGCCTGCCATGGTGATTTTACTTTATGCCAATTTCCCATGACCTTCACAGGGCACTAGATTTAATTAAAGACAAAAGCTCTCCAGGACACACAAAAACAGATTTAAAACCAATAATAAAAATCCAACAGAACAGTTTAAATATATGTTTTAAGTGATTATGTGATAGGTGTCAGACTGACCACACTAAGGTCTTCTACTCACCTAGAAGATATAGAACAATTATATGTCTGAACCTCATCTAGTATAGTATATGTTCGTGATGCCCATTACACCTTAAATAACTTGATTCGTTGGTTTGGAATTTGTTTATCTTGTAGCTCGTGAAAAAGACTTCATTCTGCACTTGTCATCTAAATTGATACTAGGACCCGAGTGATAATATCCTCTTTATTAACGACATAAAAATTGATAAAAATGCTCTATAATTTATAGTACCATTGAGCCAAGTAACTCCATCATTTTCACAGACCTATGGGATGTCTTTACAACAGGTCCTACTCCAAGTAGAACACAAAACAACCACATGCAACTACAGTGTAACATCAGTTATCTATAAGCAATAAAAATATACCAAGCCCCCCCATTACAGGAAGGAAAGTACTGTTAGCTAACATACCTGTGTATAATCCCCATACTGTTGAGAGTAATTAAAGTAGTTTTCCATTGCATGTTGTGATGTAGTTCCCTGAGAGACTGCAGCGTCCACAATGTTGCTTGAAAGCCCAGTGTGCTGCTGTGTATTAGTTGCTTTGCTGGCAACTGCTGCTCAAAACAAAATTAATATATTCAGTTTATACATGCTGTGCAACCATTAAGGGGCACACTTTGATCTTGGATACACTTGTGTAAACCCAGAATATTGTCACAGACCTGAAATTTATTACTCCAGATTTACACATTTAACTGTAATCAAAATGTAGCCCAAAATATAAAAGATTTTATGTTTGATAGAAAATAGTTTCAAGAATGTATATAAATTCAGAACAAATATGCGAACAACTCTATACATTTGCATTAGAAATACTGCAGCACATAATATCTCTTTACAGATAAGTACTCATATAAACTGTAATTTTCCAACTAGAAAATTAGTTATGAGGGTCGTTTATATCAATTTACTTTTCTTCTCAGTGCAAGTTCTTTGAAAGAGAGAATCCACCGTTTTATTAATGACAAATGCTGTGGTTGTTGGGATTGTTTAGTAAGCAGAAAAACAACTTACCACAATCTGCTCTTGAAAGACCTAAATCAAATCACAAGCTGTTAGACCAGCATCTGCGGAATGGCTGCTTACCTGAAAGACATACACCACGCAACACGCTTGCCAAATTCAAGTAGGGATTGGTACTAAGACGGATTTCTTTGGGTGGTTCCCCCAGGAGCGAAGTCTGGTTTTTTGAGGGAATCTGTAAAAATGTTATAAATCGTCATTCATTCCATTTTTCAGCTATCACTCAAGTCGTAAGTAAAACAAAAGCAATGACATGTGCTTGTCTCTACATGACTTTAAAAACATGCAGATTCCATAGGTTTTACAGCAGAATATCTCCACATCGATCCGGAACGGAATCATCTGAACAGACTGCTCAGATTACAGATATTTTTTCTTGCCAAGTAGTTTGTCAGCCAAGTGTCTCTTTGGACCAGCAGGGAATGGTTGGGGAAGGGGGGAACTTGCAAACTTAGTTTACCTGAGAATATTTAAAACCTCACTAAAAGCCATCAGATTAATACGCTAACAGTAAGCATGTGATAGACGACTAGCTTCAACTCAAGTCTCTGGCAAACCAAGGACTGATGAACTCTGACTTAGGGAGGTAGAATTTTCTCTGATGTACTAATGTAAAATGCCTTTCTGATCACGCTGCTTATCAGCGCTAGCACTACTTACATTAAAGGGAAAAATAGTTGGGAGCGGGTCTGAGACCCCAGGACTCACTCACTCCCCCAAACCAGCAGAGGTGTGTGGGCTCCTGGAACTGTGATGGACTGAGTCTATTCTGCTAGTTTTTGCTTCTCTGTGGTGCTAGGTCCTTAACAGGGACAAGCTGTTTCAGGAGGAGAGCAGGAGCGCCAGAGGCAGCCTGCCTGCCCAAAGGCCACCCCTAAGGGTATGTCCATGCTACATTCCGGAGCGAGTGCCTAGCCTGGGTCCGCAGACTCGGGCTAGCAGTGCTCTCACTAGCGTGCTAAAAATAGCTGTGTAGACATTGCAGCTCAAGTCTGGTGAGGGGCAAGGGAGGGAGGACAGCATCTACACAGCTATTCTTAGCACATTAGCGAGCCCTCCACTAGCCCAACCTTACATTTAATTTGTTGATTTACAGCATAAAAATATACCCAAAATAGAGTTACATGTGCAGGTGGCAAATTAGTTAGCTAATCCTACATAGATTCTAGCAACATTTAAAACACCTGTTACAGCACCCCCAACACCTGCCAGAAAACATTGTTCTCGCCACTTTTGAGAGATGGGTCTCCTGATAAGTCATAATAGTGATGCAGAAGCACTTACTATTAATATCAATAAACACAAAGGAACTGGTCTATGCTGAGGCATATGTCACCTCTCAAACTGTAACACATGGGAACTGAAAATCATCTCTTTTACAGGCCAATCAGAACACTGAGTGAGATTCCACAGAGATGTACTGAGTATCCTACATAGAGGGCAAACTATTGGGCCAAATTTTCTGTGGGCATAAGACCTCAATGGCATCACACCAACAGATAATTTGGGCCATAAATTTCAGAGGATTTTTACCTGCTTTTCAACACTGGGTGTAATCTCTTCACTGTTAATGTACATTCAGGTTCCTAATTCACTTGGTAATCACATTTGGTACATCCGTTTGGGTTGGAAGTTGGCTTTTTCTACTACTAGTACCAAGGAGTTTATTCAAATAAGGGTAATTTGTTGCCCTTAATATTTAAAATCATAATTAAAAATGCAAATGGATTTGCATGTCTAAAATGGAATTTAATGCTCATGAGAAGTGCCAGAATGTCAGCCTGGGAAACTGAAATCCTCTCTTTAGTCAAAACACAGTAAGGCATGAGTCCCACCTCACAATACCACTGTAGCGGAGCCCTATTCTGGGAAAGGCTCCTACCTCAGTGAGTCAGGAGATGGTTCAGTCTCCAGGCCCATTCAAACCTTGGGTTCAGTTGACACTGACTATGAGGGGAACCAGTTAGTGCCATACTATTAGGAGTTTCATGATACCTGTCCACTGGGAACTGGACTGAAGACAACACTCTCTCAATTTCACAGAGACCACTGAGCAGCCATCCCAGAGTATGGATGGGCTGATTTCAAACTGGAGAACATATAATCACTTGAAACACGTAGCCCCGGGGGGGTTTATATAATTTTATTCTAAATCCATTCGGTTAAAAATGTACAAATCTGGAATGTGCTACTAATGTACTCGCCTTAGAAAACTGGCCCCGTATCAACTGATGCAGAAAAGAAAGTAACTTTATTAATATCTCTGCCAGAAAGGCTGTCCAAAAGTATGGGATTCAAAACCTCCCTAGATAACCTGCAGATTCATTTTTAGAATACTTGATTATCTGGAGTTTTAAAAGTTTATTTTCCTTTTTTATCTGTATGAAAAGGTGAACGGAAATGCTGATTAAAATATACAAAAATAATCTGTTTAAAATCCCAAATCATTACACTAACATAGATTTAAAAATTAAAATAATTACATATTAAATAAATGCTGAAAACAGAATGTAGCCGAAGACACTGCTTAGGTGCTAGTAATCTCAACTGCTTCAGGAAAACAAGAAAACTTAAATCAAAACATAATAATCTAAGATATTTCAAGTTTTCTGTAAATGTCAAATGTTTAAGTAAATACATGTACAGAATACAGTTAATGGCTGCGAATCTCAAACAGTTTTTAATAAAGCATTTCATTTCAGCTTTAATTTTTTCTTCTGCATCCACACACTTTGAAAGAATAAATACTAAACCTGATCTGATGTCAAGGAAATGCCAATTGTGTTTTAAGAGGATGCAGATTAGAAACACACACACGCACACACACCCTAACCTAGAGGTACTGTTCTAGTTTACAGTCACTGAATTACAACATGAGTTCCATTTTTACTGTCTAAAAAGGGCATTTCCTGTAGCTTACATAATTTCATCATTACATATACAGAGGCATGTACATGAGGATAATAGTACTATAGAAAGATTCCTCTTTGTTAATTCATTTTGACAATCAAAAGACATTAATGTTTCCTTGCTGTAATTCATAATCCAAATAACCTTAAAATGCTTTATAAATCATTCTATGATTCAGTAAATATTATAATGGAGATACTGCAAAAAGAAAATGCAGTTAACTTGTAGTTGGAAGAACAACAACAACAACAAAGGGGGCGGGAGCACGGGAATGCAAAATCTATGTCCGGTTTTTCTTACCCCTGAACTTGTATCAGTGCTTTTTGGCTGACTTTGCTGTTGGGGATGTTCTGTGCGCAAGCCTCCAGCAGTAAAATTTGTTAAGCTCTGAAGATAAGCCTGCGACCCTGAGCCAGCTCCTTCTGACAGTCCCACTGTAGCTGATTGTTTATCCTGAGTATTATTTTGCCCTGGCATAGCTTGTCCAACAACGGGCTGATTTGGAAAGAATGGCAAGATGCCCATCCCTGTTGCTGCTGTTGTTCGATTTGGAGTCACAGATGCTGCAGTCAACCATAAATGGAGAAACCTTTCTGTTAGACAAGATTTATCAGAACATTTTACTTGTGGTTTTTATTAAGTGATGACAAAAACATTGAGAAATCTATTTCAAAGCTGTCATATAACAGTTAATCCTGATGCTGGTGGCCAGGAATGCTGCAGTAATAAAAACCTGGAGCTTAATTTAAAACTAAAGCTAGAACAGAAAACTGTAACTGTATTTAATGCTATTTCAGTCTAAACATCTGCTAGGCTAAGAAGTTAAACTGACCAGGGTCTGGTTCATTTGTTTTTTCTGCTACTCAAGAAAGCTATGAACAGCAGCAGCAGAGGCCCCTAAGTGATCTGTCTGTGGGCTCAGGAAAACTGCACAGCATCAGTTCACACTAGGAAGGTTTTCTTCACAACCTGAAGGGCAAGAAACTCTTTTTTTAATTAAATGAAGGCTTAAATTCTGCAGAAATTGGTGGCCTAAGTCTCACTGCTCCACAGAAAAACTCTCTACTTACCACTGGTGAGTACATTATTCAAGCCTTGTCTAGGAATACTGTAAAATGAAGTAAGGTGTCTGAAATCATTTATTTAACAAGACTTGGGCGCAATCAATGCAGAGTGTGGGGCTGTTAGTAGTCCCAAAAACAAACTGGGTGGAAAATAAGAAGTTATACTAAACAGAGTCATCTCCGATCTTTCCACAGACAGCTTAAGGCATCACTGTGCCAAGAAATTTGCAACCAAAAGTCACATCCATCAACACTTAGACAGTAAACCTCTAATGCTTAATGGAGTGAGCACAAACAAACTGTTTGCAGAGCTCCTCAACTAGAGGAGTTTATTCACCCTGGAATAACAAGTCTAAAAAGGCAGATCCTGAATAAAAACAGTGGCTCCAACCTTCCTAAAAATTGGTAAATATCTGTGCAAGTAGAGTATTAGCATCCTGAAAATATTCAAAAAATGCCACAATGTCTTCTGCACCAGGTGAACAACAGAGAGAAGTGAGACAGAGGAGAGAAGATACTGGTTTAAGCAGGTTTCAGAGTAACAGACGTGTTAGTCTGTATCCGCAAAAAGAAGAACAGGAGTACTTGTGGCACCTTAGAGACTAACAAATTTATTAGAGCATAAGCTTTCGTGGACTACAGCCCACTTCTTCGGATGCATATGCATATGCATATGCATCCGAAGAAGTGGGCTGTAGTCCACGAAAGCTTATGCTCTAATAAATTTGTTAGTCTCTAAGGTGCCACAAGTACTCCTGTTCTTCTTTTTGTGGTTTAAGCAGGAAATTCTGCAGAAACTTTTGCAAATCATCAATATGATGAAATACCAAGAGGGACTGCAGGATAGCACCCACTCACCTGGCACATGTAAATCTATCAAACAAGAAACCCTTTGCGCCAAAACCCAAAGAAAGATGGAGGAGAGAGGCACAAGAGTCAGAACCCGGAATGCACCAGATTAAGACTCTAGGGGGCCACAGGATAGTTTATTTTAAATATATAGAAGAAATAAACCATGAAAGAATTCCTATCAAATAGTCCACTAAGAGCACAAACATTTAAGAGCTGCCATCTGGATTTTCAAGGCACTGCATGTAATTCCCCGTTGTCAAATGTTGGAATCAAGGGGGAGGGAAAGTGGTAAAATCTACCGCAAGGCTGATCTTAGTGGCAAATAGAAATTTACAAGGGTTTCCTTAAAAGGCCTGTGCTATTTGCTCAGGTATTATGAAAGGGGCATCCCAGGCAGTAAACACAAGCCATGTTTTACCACATTCAGGACAGAAACATTGAAGAAGACAGGCAGGACCAAGCTTCCCCCATGGCCACTCACCTACAATTCTATGAAACTGATTGTGTAGAACTTGCCCATCTGATCCCAATGGATAATCCCTGCTCAATTTTTTCATCATCCGGGAATAGGGAAGATGTTTGGTTAACCTTCTGCTTCTATTGGCTAGCTGCTGAGAAGCCATGGTGTGCACACAGAACACTTCAGGGGGAACACCTGTTGTACAGCACAGTGTGCACAAGGATTACAAAATCAGACTGATACCAAGGCCTGAAGGTGCAGTTACACATAAGAAATGCTATGCACAAGCAATACAGAACAAATCCAACAGCCACTCGGCAGGGTTCCTCAGCATATACTCCACCTGAAACCTTTTTGAAAAAACCTACTGATATACCAACTTTGCACTGCAATCCCATGAGTTCTCAAGTGAAGCAGAGTTAGGCCAGGTCCATGCATAGCTGTGTGAGAGATTCTGCCAATAAACACATACATGCCTCAGGAAGTGGAGTCAGTGATTTAGTAGCTGGCACTTTGCCTTCTGAGTTAGGACTGAAGCAAACTGCAGCATAGTATCACAAAGCACTGGATTGCTGGAAGCACCCTCTTACAAAAAACAAAGTGAGCAACAGCTGGCACTTCTCACAGGAGACAAGGGTGTTAACCCCGTTGTCCTGGCCAAATTCAAACTCAAATACTTATGTTCTGTGTATCTAATTTTCCCCTGCAGTTCCACTTGGATTGAGCATTCGTCTTCATTTCCTGTCATAAACTGTTGCATAGTGTTGTAAAACGTGTATCAAGTTCCACCCTGAGGTGGTCATACTTCAGATTGAATAAAGTGACCTCTATCTCAAATTTGTATCTGTTTGCTAAAGGGACACAGTCAATTTAAAAGAAAAAAAAATCACCCTTTTCTCAGAGAACAATTTACCTCTGAGTTACAATACCCAAGAGAACAGAGATTAGAGAAGAAAGTATTTTTATTTTGTTTAGTTTGTGCATTCACAACATCCATTTTTGTACAGTCTCTCCTGTGTAGTCAGTCATTGTCCTCAGTTGTTTGGGTGGGTCTTTCACACAGTAATGTGTAAAACACACAGAGGGACTCAGGGCAGGCATAGTACATGACACTATTTTTAATTAATTCAGTGGATTTTAAAGTTAATTCAATGGATTTTAAATTGACAGCGTCCCTTCAAAGCCCATAAATTAGCTTGTAAAGTGCTCTGTGTGTAGGACAATATGAGTATTACAGATATAGCTTTGACTTCATTCTTCCTTCCTAGCATTTAACACAAAACACCAGTTCTGCTACTGAAACGCCCAACTTGCTGAACAGCTGAGCAACAAATCAGAGTTGCAGAGGAGAGCATCAATCAAGTATAAAAACAATAGTCTTTACCAATATTTTGTATGGAACGGCCATTGGCTGCACCTTACTAGAGATAAAAATGAAACTCAGACTCCTCTGAAGATGGCACATCCTGGAACCTAAAGGGCAATAATTCTGCACTGTGGTTGGTAATGACATGTGAAATAGAGCCAATTCCTGGATCTGTACTAGCGGTAACCACGTCACCAAGTGCAGTGCACTTTCGGATATTAACATGCAACATATGGCAATTGAGTTGTTACAATGTTTGTGCAATGTAAGTTGTCATTAATGTTGATTGTATCCACATTATATGCAATTACAAATGAGAACAGAGGTGATCTGTGCAACGGGGAGTGGAAGGGAACATGTCCAAGAGACAATCATCTCTAAAGCCAAGCTGGACTATCCTCCACTAATCCCACTAGATCCTGCTCTTGCAGAGAATATCTATAATAGACCCATAAAATGCAGATGTGTAGTTTCTGAAATTATCTGTCAAGAGAATTATTTTGAGCAGTTTTCAAGTTACAAACAAAATTTCAGAAACAAGAAAAATTTATTATACCACTATGAAGAGAAGAATAACCAATGCTAACAACTCATCTTCTTAATACCTTCCTTAAAAAAGAGAGAAAAATAAAATTCCATTAAAAGGCAAAGCTGCTAATTATGTTTATAGTCATAATTAACCTGTATATACAGTAGAACCTCAGAGTTACGAACACCTCGGGGATGTAAGTTGTTCGGAACTCTGAACAAAACGTTATGGTTGTTCTTTCAAAAGTTTACAACTGAACATAGACTTAATACAGATTTGAAATGTTAACATGCAGAAGAAAAATGCTGCTTTTAACCCTCTTATTTTAAACGAAACAAGCACAGAAACAGTTTCCTTGCCTTCTCAAATCTTTTTTTAAGCTTTCCCTTTAATTTTTTTAGTAGTTTACGTTTAACACAGTACTGTAATGTATTTGCCTTTTTTTTTTTTTTTTGGTCTCTGCTGCTGTCTGATTGTGTACTTCCGGTTCCAAATGAGGTGTGTAGGTTACACGTTTTCCTTCTCTTCTTTCACCCTACTAGGGGAGCAGGGCACTGGGGTGTTATAGAATCTTAACGCCTACATCCCATTCCATTTTTCCTCAGTTTACATTTCAAGGCTCCACATCAGAACCATCTTCCTTGCGGCTGAGAACTGCATGGAACTGCATGTTCACCAGCACTTTGCTGGCTGCAGGAATCTCTAATGAATTATCAAAGCATTTTCCCCACCCTCCTTCCTGACAAGGGACAGAGCACCCTCACTTTACGGTATTCACAGGGAAGTGAAATCAAATGCAGAGTAGTAACTCTAGGCTTATCCAAATATATAGATTTATATGCAGTGAAGAGCATTAGTCTTCACAAAGCCTTTAAACTCTTTGATGCCGTTGAACTACCTCTCCCAACTTAAGCGCTAATTCCTTTTCCATCAAGATGTAATGTCAACAACTTTAGAGGTTTAAAAAATTCCATGTAATGGACTTTTACTCAACTCCAGTTAAAACCTAATAGGATTCTGGTGGGCTGGATTCACAGCTGATTTCAGCAGAACAGCTACTTGTAAGAGAAGCTTTGTGATGTTGAGATGTATCAGGTGGGAACCTACAGGAATGAATACTAAAAACCTATTTCTGTCCTCATGTGAAGAGACAAGACATTAGAAAAATTCATTAAAAACCAAGGAATATCAGTAAAATCAAGATATTTGATTTCTCCAAAATCAAAATGTCGAGGTCTACAAGTGTATTAAAAGTAGACGCCCTTAAAATGGAATAAAGTTAATTGTAGGACTAAAAGGCATGGACTAACAGAGGCTACAAGTATTGAAAACCAAAGTAATATAAAGTAAAGCAAATGCCCTTTTTAACGTGTCTAGTACATTGCATCAGATAGGGGATATGGGCATAAGCAAAGAAAAGTAATAAGATCTAGTCCCATTCATATATCCAAGAACATCAGTAAGAAAATAAGACACTAAAATGAAAACAGTGCTCCTTTCAGAAACTGAGAACTTCAGGCAAGAAATAGCATGCCAAATCACCTTAAGGAATTAAAGCAAATTCAGAACCCTAGCCAAATATATTGCTGTGGGTTTATCTGACAGTTAAGAGTTGTAATAGGAGAGTGTTGATAGTTTGCTAATTTCACTCAACACAGGAAGATGAGACTGTCTTACATTAAATGTTAAAGCACCTAGCGTTAACTCTTAGAGTCATTTCGCACAAACAGAATAGACATCTAACTACCCTATTTAGGAATTAAAATAATGCGGTCATGAAAAAATGTGTCCATCATTTTAGAGGCTGCTGTTAAAAATTTGGCTCACATCAGGAAAAGCTCATTCCTAGCATAAAGGGGTTAATCAGCAAGTCTGTTCATGTTTAGCCTCTCCTTGGAATATGTGGCCCATTTCTGTTTATATTTTGCTATTCTGCTTACTCTTGGCTTCTTTCAGTTATATACCTGTTTGACTTAAGTGATAAACTTCATGGTCAGCCTGAACTGACACCAAGATGTAAGCAAGTGTGTGTGGGATATATGATACCATGCTAATTATAATTCTGAATTTGTCTGGATTTTGATGTTTAAGCCGGCAAAATCAACATGAGCAGACAGTAGCCTGATACTCAAGTACATGCCTGGCAAATACAGACCATGGAAAACAAAAATATGGGAATCTTCTGGAAGAGAAGGCAATGAAGCCAAGGTGTCTGTGCCAGAATCCTCATCTATGTATGCTTCAGAACAGGGGTAGGCAACCTTTCAGAAGCGGTGTGCCGAGTCTTCATTTATTTACTTTAATTTAAGGTTTCGCATGCCGGTAATACATTTTAACGTTTTTTAGAAGGTCTCTCTCTATAAGTCTATATATTATATAACTAAAATATTGTTGTATGTAAAGTAATCAAGGTTTTCAAAATATTTAAAAAGCTTCATTTAAAATTAAATTAAAATGCTGATCTTACGCCACCAGCCTGCCCAGCTCGCTGCCAGCCTGGCGTTCTGTTTACCTAGACCAGCAGCGAGCTGAATGGGGCCTGACCTCTAAAGCCCCCCACACCTCCAGAAGGGTGGGTGTGGAGGGCTTCAGAGGTCAGGGCAGAGGGCTGGGTGTGTGTGGAGATACAGGGCAGAAGGCTGGCGGTGTGGGGGGCTTCAGAGGTCAGGGCAGAGGGCTGGAGAGGTGTGTGGGGGGGTGCAGGGCAGAAGGCTGGGGGTGGTGCAGGGCAGAAGGCTGGGTGTTGGGGGGGGAGGACAGAGGGCTGGGGTGTGTGTGGAGGTGCAGGGCAGAAGGCTGGGTGTGGGGGGGGGTTCAGGGCAGAGGGCTGGGGTGCTCGGCTCATGGGGGTGCTCCCAGCTCCCTGCCCTCTGCCCTGAGCAGCTCATGGCAGGGGGCTGGAAGGGATATGTCCTGTTCCACTCCATGCCCCAAGGCCCGTCCCTACCTCTTCTCTGCCTCCTTTACCTGGGGCCAGCTTTAGCAAGGGGCTGCCACTCCTCCCCCTTCCCTTTGCAAGGGCCGGCGCAGGGAAGGAGAGGAGGAGGGGTAGGAAAGCAGGCTGCACCACGGCTGGGGGAAGGAGGGTGGGAGCTTGGCTGCTGCAGGACAGAGCTTCTGCCTCCTGCCCCAGCAGGGGAGAGCGGCGGGTGGGGGGGCTGAGTGCGGCTGGGGGTTGGAACCGCGGCAGGCAGCCACGTGCCATTCAAAATCGGCTCGCGTGCCGTGTTTGGCACGCATGCCGTAGGTTGCCGACCCCTGCTTTAGAAGCTAAATGAAAATATGCCCCTTGTTTGCATTGCTGCTTTTTTCATAAAATATCTAAGTTTGTGTAACTGGGAAGCCTCGGAGTTTGTGCCAGGTAGTGAAAGCAGCCAACGCAAACCGATCAATACAGCAATAATCAACATAATTCTTTTGTTAAATCTCCTGTATTTCACATTGTTGTTAGGCTTGGTGGCTTCCTTATTCTGTGGTGATAAGGTTAAAGTTATTGATTATCACTTTTGTTAAAAAAGTAGGAGTGAGTCAGCTGCATATTTTCAAACTGGACATTTCTGCTGGTACAGTATGAAACAAAATGTCATTTACATGTATGCGCTTCTCCATGGTTTCCCAGGTCTGCACTCACTGATGGTATTGGCCTTGTTCCCAATACTGTCTGAAGTAACATTGGTGGAGGCTCTCCAAGTAAGCCAGGTTTCTATAAAGAAGAACAAGTGGTATTGTAAATGACTACAGTCATCTTAGCTATTCCACAGGCTTTCACATACAGTTAATCTCTTCTACATATGCTAGATGGTTAAAGTTTTAATAGGCTAAAAAGTCCTATTTGTTTTAGAAAATAGTTAATAAAAAGGTACACAGGCAGATAACTGAAGTTAAAATGATGAACTTACACTGTTAGTTTGAATATTCTCAATTTTAATTAGTTGCTTCTGTGCCAGTTGTAGGTGGGAGAGGTTCTGTAGCAGTAAATTAGATGTATTCCCCAGAACAGAATTCTGCCAAATTGACACAAGAAGCATTAGTTAAAGAATACAAAAAAATTATACTTGTTGCAAGATTTCCGGCTGATGTGATATAGGCCAGATACTTTTAGCTTATGTCTATGTTTATCTGAAGTCAGTGACTTCCCCTCCATAAAACCAAATCCTTGCTTCATTTGCAATCAAAGCTTTCAGAAGATTCTGAATTCCTTTTATCCTTCCTTTCCTCCAGTTTGATTTTCTGGGTGATTTTTAGAGGATAAGTGTAGTTTATTGTATTGTGCTTTACAATGTTTTTATTTCTTACATGGCATCTGCTCCAAACATCTCACTACTTTATTAGGTTATGTTGGGATAATTAGGGGCTATTATATACTGCTTTACAGTCTCTAAACATTAATGCTACCTTCAGGAAAGGATACCTACACATATATGATTCTTCCCTTTCTCATTGGTAAGTATCCTACATAGAACACTATTCCCAGAACATTCATAACGTGGCTAGTTATTCAGGCTATGTTCACACTGTGGCTCAATGTTTTTTGAAATGGTTTTCATGCACAGTTACACTAAAACACTGTTGTAACACGGTTTTCATCCACAATCAAGACACTTAACAAACCATGTTGAGATGCCATACTAGAACTTGCCTTATTCTACAGTATGGTTTTTGGATTGCATGATGGTTTAAAAGAAATGGCTGTCCACACTGGAGCATCAAACAATGCTATACTTCAGGGGTTCTCAAACTGGGGGTTGGGACCCCTAAGGGGATTGTGAGGTTATTACATGAGGGGTTCGTGAGCAGTCAGCCTCCACCCCAAACCCCGCTTTGCTTCCAGCATTTATAATGTTGTTAAATATATAAACAAGTGTTTTTAATTTATAAGAGATGGGGAAGTCACACTCTTGCTATGTGAAAGGGGTCACCAGTACAAAAGTTTGAGAACCACTGCTATAATTTGTGCTAACTACATGACTGCTTGAAAACATTGAGTCAAACATAATTCTTGGAGAGCAAGAGGTTCTTGAACATGGTTTGCCAGCCAAAACATATGTTTGCTCCAGGTCTCTATAAACCTTTTTCTGTAGCACTCTGGCATTTAAAGAGCGCATTCTGTGAGGCAAGACTAGAAATATGGAATAAAAATTCCTCACTGTGTGAGTGCAGACAGATCACCACTAATGATTGAAAACTGAAGAAGCAGCTGAGCAGAGCAAGTAGGCCTTTGCATGCTTTATGGCTTTGCCAGAACTCTGCCTCACAAATGTTTCTAGACATTTATAGCCAGCACAGTTTGTGTCCCAATGTGACAAGGATGCAGATTCCTTAGGCACTAAACTCAGAACACGTAGAACACAGACATTCATGTCACAGAACAGTCCTCTGTGTTTTGGAAATTATTTACAATAATATCAACACACAAAACAAGGAATCTCTAAGAACCTGCAAAAACAGAACTCTGCAAAACAAACAAGGGCCAAATTTTGATTAACTGCATCAATATGTTTGTGTATTGAGTCCGCACTGCTGTCCTAAGCATCTCAAGTAGAAATGACCTGCAGCTGATGTTGCCAGTACATCTTTATTTTTTATTATTTTATTTGTATTTTCTGAGTTACATCAAGAAAGAAAATGTACTGATTAAATGACAAACTTTTAAGAAAATTGTTTGGCTGAATCTTCAAAACAGACTCTCTGGATTAATCACAGGAAGAGCTGTTAAACAGTTAGATCAGTCAGTTAACACATAACTCTAAATGTTCAAAATGTGTTATGGCGGCACATAATGTCTATCATTAAGAAATACCCAGAGTAGCTAAGTTAAAAAAAGTATTCAGTGATTCATCCAAACAACTGTTCAAATTCTCATCTGTCATGTCCTCCTAATTATCTATAATTTAATTATTCTATAAGCAATGCTTTGGTATCATACTTTTAAAAAGTGATTCCTCTCAATGTATCAGTTAACAAAATCTTGAACTGTCAATTTCACGCAGCAAAAACAACCTACGCAGGAAGGAATATAGAAATAAGCTGAACCAGTGTTCTTTTGACAAACCAACAAAAAGCTTAGAAAGTAACACAGCTTCTTTTCCTGTACATGATAACACTGAATTCCAAGAAAGAAAGAGTGACCAGATTCTCTGGCATTGAAGAGTACCCCAAAAAGATACAGAATAAGGGTAGACAAGTGCCAATGAAAGGAACCTAGATAATTAAATTACTGTCAGTAATTCAGCTTACTGGGCCAGGTTTAGAGATTAATTAAAAGCAGGAGCTCCCATGGAAGAATATTAAATGCGTGAGCCTATCCAAAGCAATAACACTAGCTTGTTTGGCTGTAGTATACTTAAGCCAAAAAGCAGTGGATCATCATCAGTCACACTGCAACTATGTACAACATGCCTCCTTCCAACTGTGATTAAAAAGCATTTATGTTGCCTTCCAAGGAAGGCACAAAATCTACAAAACCATAGAAAGAGCAGCAGTAACTAAATATATCAGAGGAAAAGGTCATATATATACACTTTAAAAATGCGAGCAAACAACACTCTTTGTGTTCAATAAACTTTACAACATGCAGCAAATGTATTTTATTCTATGGTGTGCTGCAGATCTAAACAACATGCCTAACATTAGAAAGGAATACATGCCTCTAGATAACGCATAACAGAAAAATGAGAGAAAGCAAAGTGTCTTTACTGTGAAGAAAATCTCTCCTATTTTAGTTCAATCTCTCTTAACAGACATGGAGCTATAGATCTTAAAAGTATAATAGAAATAGTAACGAATAAATAAGAATTGTTTTTATTTCGAGTAGGAATTTCAAAAGTACTGAATAGAGTAAGGAGCAAAAGCCTCATTTAAAAATCAATGGTATTAGAACTTCCTGACTTCTCTAGGTACTTTTGAAAACCCCACCCATATTTCCTAAGGGTAAAATTCACCCCTTGGCAGAGTCCACACTGTAGAAGCCCCTACAGTAGTCCTGATGTGGTAAGCAGAAGTGGAAACTGGGTGGCCTGTTGACCCAATAGATTGGTACAAAAGGGAGTACTGACTGTGGACAAAAGCTGTTACTCCAGCCCAGCCCTTGTCCCTGAGTTAGGGGGTAGATTTATCCCAAATCTCCCTACAAGATACCCCTATGAACTTTGGATTCTTTATATGAGCTTCCAGAATATCCCCTTTTTACTACTGTTGGGCTCATAGTGGTTTGGAAGTCATAGGAGCCTTATAATACACCACAAGAACTCTGAGAACACTTCAGTAATACACAGTTTTGGTTTATTTTTAGCTAAAAACTAACACCTCAAAATTATTATTGTTGTTATTGTTATCATTCATGTAGTACACTTTACAGGCTTTAAAAAGAAACACAATGACAACACACTTCCAGCCTTGAATCAGACTTATTTTCCAAAAAGGCTTTGTTCTTGAATGAGCTACTTACAAAATGAATCAATGGTCCTTGTTACTCAACCTGTTACTTGGAAACAGATGTTCTTTCTAGAAACGATAAGTTCTCTCTACCACAAAACAATCAGGTAACAGCGAATCAAAAATTCAGAAAAAATAAAATGGTAATTTGCATACAGACAGTAAGCACTCCTCAATTTTGATTAGTCAAATCTCATATCTTATTTAAAAAGTCTCTTGAAATTACTTTGTATTTAATATATACTATATAAAGTCATTTTAACAAAAACATTTGATTTTAGTTGTCAATTCTTGAGATCTGTTACAACATTTTAATGCAAAATACTGCTTAAATACATAAATTGATATAAATTTTTTCACACTGATAAACATACCTGGTGTACTTTATTCAAATGGAAAAATCCTGGACTGACTGCTGTATTTATAAGATGAGGTAAACCAGCAGATACTCCAAGAACTGCTGGAGAAAACACAAGATAGGATCCTTGAAAAATTTATAGAGCTTTTAAAAGTTAGGCAAAGAATGATTTTTAACAATTACATACACTTTACATATTTGCCTTTTTCTAAATATTTCTATAGGATTTAACATTTAATTAACTGACTAAAAATCAGGACAGTGAACCCTTTTAATACACATCTGGCTGAAGCTTATTATGCAGAGAGACTCTTATCCTGCAGGTTTCAAAGTAGCAGCCGTGTTAGTCTGTATCCGCAAAGAGAACAGGAGTACTTGTGGCACCTTAGAGACTAACACATTTATTAGAGCATAAGCTTTCGTGGGTTACTGCCCACTTCTTCGGATGCATATGCACAAAAGCTTATGCTCTAATAAATTTGTTAGTCTCTAAGGTGCCACAAGTACTCCTGTTCTTATCCTGCAATTAATAGCACATAGGAAAACGGCTATGTCTACTGGGAGCCCCACTGAAGTCAACAGGGTTCCTCAAAGGTGCACAGGTCTTCTCGTTCACTCTAAACTGCAGGATTGGGGCCTTAGTTCAAGTGCTTCGATAGATACATAGTCATTGGACATACAATTTCTGTGTAGTCAATTATAAACAGGTAATAATTTAACATGTCATCAATGGGCCCTTAGAAGTGAATGGCAAAACTCCCCTTGACTTCAGTGGGAGCACGACCAGAGTTTATATTAGGGACAGTCACACTAGACAGAAACTGAGTTTAAATAAAGACTAAATTCAGATTCCTCAGCAGTGCTGCTTGCCATTTTACAATACTACAGAGTGCTCACAGTAACAGAAAGAGCCTCAGAAGTCTGAGGTAACAAATGATTATAGGCAATAAAAACATGGGGAATTTTTGGAAATTAAAAGATGAAAGTTACAAACAAAATTGTGAGATTTTAAAAAGAATTCAGGAGACAGTGTTAAAAATACGGTGAAGTTTGTAGTTTCGTGGTTAGAGCAGGGACTGGGTTATTGTTCTTATTTCATACATTTGTGGTTGCACCCATAACCTGCTGGGAGCTTTCTAAATATTCAAGCAGGGACAATCCCTGCTCCAAGGATCTCACAATCTGAAGACAGACAGACAAGCAGAGAGACGTTAAAGGAAGGGAAACAGCATTAGGAAAGTTACACACAAGTAAACTCTATTCACTCTGGAAGCAGCATGGGAGAAACAAGCCGTTAAGCGGCACTTAGATGTGGAGAGGGTAAGAATATTACATGTAGGTTCTATTCCTGGCTCTGCCACTGACTTCCTGTTGGACTCTGGGTGAGTTGCTTACCTTCCCATGACTCAGTTTGCCCATTTTTGCAATGAGTAATACAGTAATAACCATAGGCGTGTCCTGAGAGTGCTTTGGTCAAGTTATGAAGTGCAAAGAATTATCAAAGGATTGCATAAATAGCAGCTTATACCATCAATCTATGCGGTTCCGTCCCTTTAAATTGTGCTTCTGTGCTCCCTTAAAGAGTCTCACTTCGCTGCTGTTCTCCCTGGAGTGGTCCCCATCCAATGAGATCATGCCCTTTCTGCAGAGACCCACGGTGTACTTCCACACGCTCAGTTGTTCTTACACATCCCCTCCATACAGACTTCTTTCAGGTGGAGTTATGGAAATAAAAGTGATTGCACAAAAACGGGCCCCTCCTTACTAAACAGATTTGCTGCTTTATGTATTCAGGGTCACATATGCTTCCTTTAGTAAGTAAAATACTTTATCGCCCCTTTTAGCACTGCAGAGACAATGCAGCTAAGATTCTTTTTAGCCTTACCAACAGAATTATTAAGAAAATTGATTACAAAATCTTTAGTATGGGTCATGATGTACACGTCAGACAGAATCCAGCTTCCCATAGTGAGTCTGCAAGGCTGTCACAATTTGAAAAGCCATCCTTTTAAATGTAACTTGAGCAAATTTAATACAGAAGCCAGTGTGAGGCAAATATAAAACTATAGTGACATTTTTACAGCCAACCTTCTGAAAACAACCACACTCAAAGCTGTCTTGCACTTCCCCATCTTCACAGATACCTCTTAATGCATTACTGCTCTCTCATAAAAAGCCACATATACACTTATTCACAACTACAGAGAGCCACACATGTGCTCCTTGAAATACAGGTAAAATTCTGATTATCCAAACTCAATTATGCAAAATTCAGAAATGCCACCAAGAGTGGAATTTTGTTTTTCCCAAAAATCTCCATTTTCTGAATTTCCAGGAACCATTGAAAAATTAAGGTTCATCTGCACAGAGGGCAAGATACTCATCTCCATTCTGGCCATGTTATGACAGGTAAAAGGGCTGAAGCAATGTAAAAGGATCCTAAAAGCCCTTTATCCAGCAGCAAGAGGACTGTCCCCAAGCAGGAATTGATGAAGAAAGCCATAGGCTGCCTCCCAAAGACCCACTCATAGGAGGTGTGCACTATGGAGCCGTCCCGGAAGCAGGAGAGTTGTGCTGGGTACAGGCCCACAGCACACAGTACTGTGGCCCACAGAGCAGCCCAGGGAAGCTTTTCTAACTTGAGGTATGTCTACACTGCAAAAAAAGGTGTGTTTTAACCCAAGTTAGTGAACACAGGTTAACTAACCTCAGTTAAGAACATGTTTTTTTTGCAGTGTAGACATACCCATAGAGAGGCCCTGAGGGCTGTCTAAGTTAAACTAGGGGCCTCTCCATCCCCCAGAGCAACCCAGGATTGGAAGGGTGCGAAAGTGGCTTAAAGCCACCTCATCCTCATCCCTCCCAACTGTCTTAAAGGCACTGCATAGATTCTCACCCACACCCATAATATTTATAGCACAGCCATTCATTCTTTAGGCAGGTCTATGCTACAGCCTAAGCTGATATAACTTACGTCGCTCAGGGGTGTGAACCCCCCTACTCCCCAAGTGACACAAGGTTTACACTGTCCACATCAGCGCTATGTCGGCGGGAGACGCGCTTCCACTTCTCGCCCAAGTGGAATGATTATGCCGACGGGAGAGTGCTCTCTCACTGGTGAAGACGTGCTGCAGCTGCGCCGATGTAGTGCTGTAGTGTAGACTTGCCCTGAGTCTTCCCTCACTGATCTCTTCAGACTGATTGTTCCCATTCTTATTGCTAACACTTTCATTCTTTGAAACATGATACGTTACTTTTAATTTATTGTCCATTCAAATTAGAAGGAAAGTTCCTTTGGAAGAAGGACATTGTTTAACAGCGTGCTTGTAAAATATATACATCTATGGTAACATACAAGAAAGAAATAATTTTAAAATGGTATGAACTAGAGAGGGACTTGAGTTGCAAGTTCAGATCTGGAACCAGATCCCCAAAGTCTGAGGGTGTTTGGATGAAAGGTTTTGTTTTATACCAATTTCTAATATAAATATACATAGATTGCAGAGTTAGCATGAGGTTGTTTACAAGGAGCAATGATATTTAAATTCACTGTTTGCAGTGGTATAGCCATGTTGGTCCCAAGATATGAGAGACACAAAGCAGGTGAGGTAATATCTTTTATTGGAGCAACTTCTGTTGCTGAGAGAGACACGCTTTTGAGCTACACCTCTACAGAGGTATTAATTGCCCACTTCATCAGGAATGGTGTCTTGCAATGTGTTAAATCCTAATGCTTCACAATCTTTTCTACCTTGTATTTAGCTGTGACACTCTGATTACCTCTCCCAGACCTGAAGAAGAGCCCTATAGCTTGAAAACTTGTCTCTTTGACCAACAGAAGTTGGTCTAATAAAAGACATTACCTCACCCAGTTTGTGTCTCATTTAAATTAACTGTCATGAGAGTTTGTTGTCCATTTGTTTTCTGTCACTTTTGTGAAGAGGACTATCTTGAGCAATTATAAACATATGTATTTTAAAAGGTTGCTCCTGATTTTTTTTTTTTAAGCTAAAGCTTGTATCACTAACCACACGGAATTATTTTCTTATTTATCTATTTTTAAAAAGGCTTACCACGTTTACGAGCACGTCTACACAACTGGGGCTGCAGTAACATTTGTAACATGGCTGGGTTATTTAAACTCTTCATAATCTGCACTGGATTTGGTTCTGGAAGCAATCCCTTTCTATTGTTTCTCATCTGGAATTAATAGAAATACAGAAACATTACACTCAGGATTAAACAAAAGCATATTCTGTTGCCATGACTACCTCAAACAAATTTGCTAGTGCAAACCCTTTATTTATAAAACAAATAGGTTTAGATCCAGAGCTGGATATTATTTCCTTGATCTCCATGTGTCACACACCAGAGTTCAAAGATCAGTGTTCCTGCAATTTCCTTTCACCAAATATATGTAATTAACCCTTTCACTGTAAAGCTCATTAGTAACATATTCCAGCATTTCCTTTACACTGAAATTATCATGGTTGCTGCATTTTTCTCCTTCCCCTTTAGGTTTCTAGATAGGAAACAATAAGAAAAGTATAAAACTAACAGGCATAACAGCACCTCAATATTCTCATTACTTCTCTCTCAACCTTTTAAACCAGGGGTTCTTAAACTTCACTGCACCACGACTCCCTTCTGACAACAAAAATTATTACACGACCCCAGGAGGGGGAACCGAAGCCTGACCCCAGCTGCCCCAGGTGGCAGGGCCAAAGCCTGAGCCCCACTGTCCCAGGCGGTGGGAGAGAAGGGGGAAAACCAAAGCTCAAGGGCTTCAGCCCCAGGAAGGGGGCCTGTAACCTGAGCCCTGAGTCAACAAATCTGAGTCAGTCCTGACCCACAGTTTGAGAACCGCTGTTTTAAACCATTCATTCACAGACTGAAATTATAATGTAATGTTTGTAGGATCAAAAAGGTTTCAAATTCATGTTCTCTTCATGTAAATATTTCAGTATGAAATAGAAGCTCAAAAAATGTGCCCCACAGCAACCCCTGCCCCCAACTTGTCACCCTACCCCCTCACAACACAAAACACACACACTCGGCAGTTTTTTTCCTGGACAACACACATTTTCCCCACAACTCTGGAAAGGGAAAGGAGATGTAGTCCACCGTTAAGACCAATAAAATATGCCATCTTTAATAACACTAAACTCAGCTGCTCTTCTACAGAGTTGAGGTGAATAACTCTATAGAAAAGCAGCTGAGTTTACTCAGAGCTACCCAAAGTAATGAGAATATTCTGCTACAACCTTCAAGACAGCTTCATGTACCACTTACCTTCACATCCAATTTTCTAAGAAATAATTTGATATGACATGCAGGGCATAAAAGCTTCATTCTACACCAAGCATGAAACAAAGTCATTCCCACTACCCTGACATTTATTTTTAAATTACATTTACTTGTCTCATTTTAAACCGACCTATAGCTGTTAAAAAGCACTCTCTCTTGGGGTACGTCTTCACTACCCACCGTATCGGCGGGTAGCAATCGATTTATCCGGGATCGATATATCACGTCTCGTTAAGACGCGATATATCGATCCCCGAACGCGCTCACCGTCGACTCCGGAACTCCATCAGAGCGAGCGGCAGTAGCGCAGTCAACGGGGGAGCCGCGGCCATCCGTCCCGCGCCGTCTGGACCCCAGGTAATTCGATCCAAGATACTTCGACTTCAGCTACGCTATTCACGTAGCTGAAGTTGCGTATCTTGAATCGATCCCCCCGCCCCCCAGTGTAGACCAGCCCTTAGTTTAGTTTTGAACTGAAACAATCTCTTACCCCTGATCCCTGCTGTTCATGTCCTTGTCTTAACTAGGAAGAAGGTTGAGTTTGCCGGCTAGCTAACATGAGCTAGCCAACTCCAACCTAAACTCAACCACTTTTCTTGTGTAGATACAGAGTAACACTTTGAACAGACTGAGTTATAACCTAAGCTCTTGGTTAGAGAAACTATCTTTTCATTTGTAAACAGAGCAATTTTGATGTGTAGTCACTGTGAGGAAATAAACATGGAACTCCACAATGTCATTTTACAGAGTCACTTGTCAGAACAGAACTACAATTAACATTTCACTGAGCCGAATAGCTTTCTTCTGTTCAAAAAAGAATTTTCACTTGGCTGAGTAATAATCTTATTAAAATACTAAGCTGATTATAAAAGCACTTATGGGATTCTCTTCCAATGGATTTTATAAATTCTTATATATGTACAACATATAATATAAACATTTAAAGTGTTTTCTCTTTGAAAATGGAAGGTCTCTTACCATACGTTGTGCTGCTATAAATGCAGCTAATGTGCTTCGTCCTGGTGCTCCAGGTGCACAGTACGATACCTGGACTCTCTTTCCTCTGATAGTCATACCATCTGTGACTTCTTGCACTTCCTCAGCCTGCTCTGCAGTCTCATACTCAATCACTGCAAAGCCACCAATATAACAGCCTTCGTCCTCAGCAAACTGAAATGGCATTTCACAGTACACTGAACACATTACAAACATTCAGCAATTATTTTAAAGCATTTTCCTCTCTCCCTGCATTGAGCATGAATTACCTGTGCAAAATCTTTAACATTCCTAAGACAAAACTACCTTTTAATAGCATACCTAGGAGGTACACATTCCTGTCTCATGTATGTTAAATATAATATGTAAATAATATTTTGCAGATGATTACCATGTTGTACCTACTTGACTCTCCATTGCCTTTACAGCTAATCTCATGAAGAACCTCAGCTATGAAATATATTTGACTGTTATTTTATAGAGTATAAAGATACAGAATGAAATTTTGAATGTAAAGTTTTAGCACATCTCTATTTTTATATTCACTTTTATTTTCCATGGTAAGAAAATTATAATTTCTTTGATATTTGGTTTAAACAGACTTTTAAGAACTACGGATTAGTTGGTTTGCAAGGCCACATGAAAAACAGAAGTATGGAAGCTAATGAAAGAACACATAACAATGCAGATTACTGAGATCTCATGCATTTTTTTGAGAGAATGGAGGTTGTGGTTGAATAGTGCTCAAGAAAATGTACCAGATCCATCAATCTATCTGCTATCTGCTTAGTATACCTAAGAGGATTAGAAAAAGGCAGGGATTACTTGTTTGACACTGTTTCATCCTTAGTTCATAGTGTTTTACATCAGAGTTAATGGATTTTTTTTTTTAAAAGAGAAAAGTTGAAATTGCACCATATCCTTAGGCAGAAGTGTCCATTCCAAAAATGACTGGAATTGATCTAAGAGACACAAGGTAGGTGAGGATATCTTTTATTGGACCGACTTCTGTTGGTGAGAGAGACAAGTTTTCCAGCCAAACAGAGCTCTTCCACAGGTCTGGGAAAGGTACTTCCAGTATCACAGCAAAATGCAAGTTGGAACAGACTGCTTAGCATAAGTAGTTATCACTAGTTTAGCATAAGTAGTTGTGGAGAAAATGGATAAGGAAAAGTTATTTACTTAGTCCCATAATACAAGAGCTAGGGGTCACCAAATGAAATTAATAGGCAGCAGGTTTAAAACAAATAAAAGGAAGTTCTTCACGCAGCGCACAGTCAACTTGTGGAACTCCTTACCTGAGGAGGTTGTGAAGGCTAGGACTGTAACAGCGTTTAAAAGAGAACTGGATAAATTCATGGTGGTTAAGTCCATTAATGGCTATTAGCCAGGATGGGTAAGGAATGTTGTCCCTAGCCTCTGTTTGTCAGAGGGTGGAGATGGATGGCAGGAGAGAGATCACTTGATCATTGCCTGTTAGGTTCACTCCCTCTGTGGCACCTGGCATTGGCCACTGTCGGTAGACAGGATACTGGGCTAGATGGACCTTTGGTCTGACCTGGTATGGCCGTTCTTATGTTCTTATATACATATTGTAAAGGACCATTCAAGGTACAGTGGCAGTCACAGGACAAAAAGAGGTGGGTTACAAATTGTTGTAATAAGATAAATCCAGAGTCCGGAAGTTGGTCCAATAAAAGGTATTACCTCACCCACCTTTTCTCTCTAATATCCTGGGACTGACATGGCTACAACTACACTTAATACAACAATGAAATTGATATAAAGTTATATCAATATATATAGATGAGAGTCCTGATGTGGAAAAGGGACAGCCCCCTTTAAATCTGATTAGAAAAACAACATCTAATTCTCAGCTGTTTAGTCTTGAAAGTAATAAGGCCTATAACAGGAATTTGTTTACAGCCTCTTCATGATTCTGAAGTAGAGGAAGACAGGTTAGCACTAACAGCTTCTATATAGCATCTTAGAATTAACCTTCAAAAACTCTTATAAGAGGTCTGGGAAAATTCAAGGACTCATCTACGATGGGTTTGATTTTACACCAAGGTAGCTGCACCAGTACAAACCATTAGTATAGATATGCTGTACTTTAGTAAAAAATGGCTTACACCAATGCAGCTTACTTTGGCTTCAAACCTGGGCAAAGAAAACTGCTTCAACCTGCAAAGATGCAGCTGCCAGTATTTGTGTAAATATATAAGGAAATTAAACTTTCCAAATAAGAAAATGCTTAAGAAAAATCCCTCAAAACTAAACACCAGTGAATACTTTCTAGGGAAAACTGAAAGGTGAAGCAGAAAAAGATAGGGCAGTTGCCTTGTTCTCTCTAATGCAAGCAAAAAAGTGGTTAGATAATAACATTTTTGTAGGTGAACACACAGGGAACATAGGTATTTTTAGGAAATGTGTATAAACATCTGGAATCAGCTTTTACTGAAATAACAATCTGTATTTCCAACACATAAGGAGGCAATGGAGAAAGAATGCCTTAAAGAAGAGTAAAGATAAGGATAAAAGGAAAGAAATACAGAAAAAGAAAAGAGTTCCCAAGCAGAATTCTCCACTGTCTTCAAGACACATTAGATTTACATGATGAAATATGTCAGTTAGTAGCAGAACTAATATATCCCTGAAGAGGGGTAATACACGACTATGTAAAAGAAGCCATAGTAAAAGAAATCAGGATTCTTTCTCAGATACACCTCTTCTTAGCCAAAATTCAGAACTAGTGTTCCATCCTTATTCTCCTTTTACACTGTCAACCATGCTCCTCTTGAAATTTTCTCCTCCTTTGGCTTTGCTGATTTCGTCCTCTCCGGATTCTCTGAGCACCTCTTTAATTGCTCCTTCAGCATGTCCTTTGGATAATCTTCCTCATCCCCCCTCTAACTTTCTGTGGGGGTTTCATAGGGCTCCATCCTTAGTTTCCTTCTCTATACACACCTTATATATGGGTAATCTCATCTGCAAACACAAATTCAATTACCATCTCTACGCTGACTACTCACAGCTCTACCTCTTTAATCCAGACCTGTCTCCTTCTGTTCAAACTAAAATTTCACCCTCTCTCTAACATCTCCTTGTGGATGTCTAGTCATCAGCTCAAGCTCAACATGGTAAAACAGAGCTTTTAATCTTCTCCCCCAATCCCCACTACCTCCTTTCTTAATCACTGTGGACAACATTGCCATCCTGCCTGTCACTCACACCCGTAATCTGCCACATGGACCTTTCTCTAGGACCTCACATCCAGGCTGTCTAAAACTTGCCATTTCTTTCTGCATCAAATCTCTAAGACATGGCCTGTCCTGTCCATTCACACAACTAAAACTCTTATCCAGGCTCTCATCATCGCGTCTCAACATCCTTCTCTCTGACCTTGACAAATGCAATCTTGCCCCTCTAATATCCATTCCAAATGCTGCTGCAAAGCTCATTTTCCTAGCCCGTCACTTTGACTGTGTCCTCCTCTCTGCATTCTTCCTTTGGGGTCCTCCTTCCCTATTGTATCAAACGTAAGCTACCTCTCTTCACTTCAAGGCCCTTAATGGCCAACCCCTTCCCTAGCTATCATCTCCGGGCTTGTCTATGGTCTATGGGAGTGTAAACGGTAGAGGGCACCAAAGCAATGCCTCTATCTGCCCTGTATAGATGAGGTTGGAGCGAACTAAAAGGTTCGCATTAACATCTTTCCCCCTGTTTGAAAGAGGACTACGTTAATTCAAGCTATGACCTTTTAGTTCGTGCCAGCAGTGTCCCCACAGGGCAGTTAGAGCACAAAACTTTGATGTGTGATTAAAGGTGCAAGAAAAATTCACTTTTTAACTACCTCAAACTGCATAGTTAACATGGTTTTATAGAAAATAAGTCTTGTCAAACAAACCTGATTTCATTCTTTCATAAGATTACAAGTTTGATTGATAAAGGCAACTGCGCAGATGTAACTTACTTCACTTTTGTAAGACATTTGACTTAGTACTGCATGACATTCTGATTAAAAAATTAGCATTATACAATATCATCAGAGCACAAATTAAATGGATTAAGAACTGGTTAACTAACAGATCTCAAAAAGTAGGTGTCCATGAGGAATCATCATTGAATGGTGGTGTTTCTATTGGCATTCTGCAGGGATTGGTCCTAGGTTCAATATTGTTGAACACTTCCAACAATGATCAGGAAGTAAATATATAATCACTAATGAGAAAATTTGCAGATGACACAAAGACTGGTGGAATGGTAAATGAAGATGAAGATAAGGCAGTCAGGCAGAGCTATCTAGATTGCTCAGCAACCAGAAGTCATTCAAACAAAATACAGCCAAATGCAAAATTACAGAACTAGGAACAAGGAATGCAGGCCATATCTACAGAACCAAGCACCATATCCTGGAAAGCAGTGACTCCGAAAAGGATTCAGGGGTAATAGAGGACAAGTAATTGAACATGAGCTCCCATTGTGATGACATGGCAAAGAGAGCTAATGTGATCTTTGAAGGTCTAAACGGGATCAGTGATTACGAGTAGGGAGGTGATTTTTCCTCTGTATACAGCATTGGTGAGACCGGTACTGAAACACTGCCAGAGGATTCAGGGGGCCTGGGGTCTTCGGCGGCAGGGGTCCCCCGCTGCCGAATTGCCGCCAAAGACCTGGCACTTAGGCGGCGGGTCCCAGGGCGGAAGGACCCCCCGCCACGGGTCTTCAGGGCACTTCGGCGGCGGGTCCCGGGGCGGAAGGACCCCCCGCCGCCGAAGACCCAGAGCGGAAGAACTCTCATGGGGACCCCTGCGGGGCCCGGGGCAAATTGCCCCACTTGCCGCCCCCCTACCCCGGGCAGCCCTGAACACCGTGTATAGCTCTGTCCACATTTTAAAACCGATATTGAAAAATTGGACAGGGTGCAAAAAAGAGCCACAAAAATTATCCTAGAGCGGGAGACTTAATAACTCTCTCTCTTTAGCTTATCAAAAAGAAGAGTGAGAAGTGAATTGATTACAGCGTACCAGAACCTTCACATGGAGAAAAACAGCAGGTACTAAAGGGTCTTTAATCTACTGAGAAAAGCAAAAGAAGAACCAATGGCTGGAAGCTGAAACCAAACAAATTCATATTAGAAGTTAGGTACAATTTTTTAACAGTGATAGTGATGAACCACTGGAGCAAACTACCAAGGAAAGCGATGGATTCTCCATCTCTTGATGTCTTCAAATCAAGACTGGATGCCTTTAGCCAAACACAAGTTATTGGGCTCAAAACAGAGGAACTGGGTGAAATGTAATGGCCTTTGATATATAGGAGGTGAGACTAGATGCTTTAATGCTCCCTTCTATCTTTATACTCTAGGAATCATTCTACCCACTAAGAATCCATCACCACCAAGAATACTAAAAATCCAAATCTTTGAGCAGCTTTCCAAGAGGTATTTAAAAATAAACAAACACCCACAACCACCCATGACTTCAATAAAAGGTTTCATTCTGTTTCCCCTCCTAGTTACACTGGTCTGAGGCGCTTAATAAACGTTAGGTCATGGACCACTGACCAGTTTAGGGTCCAATATCTTGGCAGCCATCAGTGCTAGGAAGAAAGCCTTTATACAATTGGAGAGCTGTAAGACTCACTTTTCCAATAGATATAGCACTTACTTCTTGTGCTGGCACATCAGAAATTATTAGATCCTGAACATGTAACTTTATGACTTATGGAAAAACTATTTTAGAGGTTTCTAAGCTGTAGTAAATGTATTTTAATCTCTCTAAGTGCTCTATAGTTAGACTCAAGATATTAATAAACTGGATTTATGATTGAGGAATACAAAAAATATTACCAATAAGAATTATTTACAAAGTTCTTTAAAACATTGCTGAAATAATGCTTCCATAAAATACATGGAGAAGGAATGTATAATAAACGTTTTATTGGCACTCAGCTGGGATGACCTCCTGCATAACTCCCCAGTGACTTATGCTGGTTATTCCAAACACATGGCAATAAAACATTTATACCACATCATATATTATGATGTATATGTGACGTGTCATTCCACATTCTTTATGAAAATATGCTTATGATATGAATATGACATAACTGAGATATACTTTATGCAAGATGGCTCATGTGAGATCATTGGAAAGGTTATGATTTACTGAATATGATTATCCTATTTGTATGCATGTATCATTTCTGCATCTGAAATTAGGAATATTGACTCTGTATCTATATTTCAACTATGTTACTTTGGGTGACGCCCTCTGCTAACACTTAAGGTACATTAATGAAAAAGCTGATGGCCCATCAGCAAGAGACAATGGACTGTAAAAGAGCTTAGTCTTCCTGTGAATCTGTGGGTCAGCCTGTGAAGAATAGCTACAGGAGCCCTACAGAGGCATCTGACCATGTCACCTGATACTGGAAGCCATCTTGAATTCTGTACTTTTCCACAAGAAGCTGGGGGTGGGGGAGGGAAATGTCAAACTAGGAAACAAAGGACTCACGGCTTATGCAAATCCTATTTAAGGGTAGGAAGTGAGATAATCCAGGAGGTCAGTTCTACCCTGCTACCTCACCCAAGATAATTACTGGAAACAATTAAGACTGAACTGGGGGAAAGAACTGGGCCCTGGCTGGAAGGGCGTCTGTGAAAAAGATTATTAGAACCATATTTAGGGTGAGAACTTGCATGTAACTGGTTTCTTCAGTGTATTAAGCTTAGTTTGCGTGCTCTATTTTGTTTTCTTAGTAATCTGCCTTGTTCTGTCTGCTACCTCCTTAACTATTTAAAATACACCTGTTATAGTTAATACATTTATTTCTGGTTACAATATAACCCAGTTTATGTGATTTCTAATGGGGGGGGCGATAAGTTGTGTACCCCCTCCTTCACATAGAGGGAAGAGGCGAATTTCATATAATTTGGGGTTTGTACTCCAAGTGGGGGTGGACATCTGGGTGCTGTGGCAAGCCCCTTAAGCTGAGTCTTCCCAGAGTGGATCTGTGTCTCTCTCTGTGCAGCTGGGTGTGGCCCTGCCTGTGTGCTTGGCTGGAAATGCTGGGGAGCCTAACCCAGCAAGGCCAGGTAAAGGGACCCAGGCTGGCAGAATAGTCTGACTCAGTGGCGTCCCAGCACACCAGTGACACCCCAGGGGGTTTAGCCCATCACAGTATACACATAATCACCCACTAGGTTTCCCAAATTAAGCCACTCACTAGTCTAGTTACATAAAAAGCAAAGCAATGGGTAGGCATGCAATAAAATACGTAAACACAAAGCTATATACATCTCCATATTCAGCTTCCAAAAGACACCAATTCATAGGAGACCTACCTGGCAGAACACAGGTTTATACTTAAATGAGAACATTTGCATCAGTTCCTCTGAATCAGTGTAGTCATTGGGGAGTTTATCTACACAAAGGCACTTAGAATGAACAAGCTCGGTAGTCAACTGATTAACATCCATCCACTGTGCAAAGAGGATGTTTTCACCTAATTGCTTCCCCAGGAGTTCCATTCTAGCCTTTGCAGCAGGATCCTTTTTCATGTATTCCACAAACCCGTAGCCCTTGGAATGGCCAGTAACTTCATTATAGACCAAAAAACATCTCTCAACATTGCCATATGCACACACTAGTTCCTCAAACTGTTGTAATGAAAATGAGGTGGGCAAATTGGTAACGCATAGCAAAGCATCTGTTGGTTGGAGCTGCACTGATATTTCTTTTCCACGAAGAGAATACTGGTGAAACATCCGGATTGCGTTTTGAGCCTGCTCTCCATTCTGCAGAGTAACAAACGCTGTAAGAGAACAAAGAAAGTTGGTGGAAGAAACAAGCTCTCAAGCTTACACAATGCTCTTCTTCAGGTCTGATGGGGATGACAGACTTAAAGGTGCACATTTCTGAGTCTTTAGAGGCAGAGGCAAAGATGCAGACAATTCAGATCTGCACATTAAATTGCCATTTAAAATATGGATGCTAAATTCACCAAACTACAGTAACCACCGTTATTAATACTGACGCTTGAATTCAAAGTGGCATAGTTATTAAAATGAGTTGGTCCATTATGACAATGTATAAATCACCATTTTTCTAGGCCAGTGGTTCTCAACCAGGGGCACATAGATGTCTTCCAGGGGTACATCAACTCAGCTAGGTATTTGCCTAGTTTTACATCAGGCTACATAAAAAGCACTAGCGAAGTTAGTAAAAAGTAAAATTTCATACAGACAATGACTTGTTTATACTGCTTTATATACTATACAATGTAAGTACAATATTTCTATTCCAATTGATCTATGACAAAAATGTGAAAGTAAGCAATTTTTCAGTAACAGTGTGCTGTGACACTTTTGTATTTTTATGTCTGATTTTGTAAGCAAGTAGTTTTTAAGTGAGGTGTAACTTGGGGGTAACGCAACACAAATCAAACTCCTGAAAGGGAGTACTGTAGTCTGGAAAGGTTGAGAGCCACTGTTCTAGGCCACTTTTTGAGTTAGGAGGAAAAGGAAAGTGCCATATATCAGTGTTGTCTCTAAAATTACTCTTCAATGCACAACATATGACACTACACATGCCTGTTTATCCAAACTTTTAGCCACCAATCTTTTGGCATATATTGTTCTTGCTGTGAATACTGTTTTTATGTCCTGTAGCACTTCAGAATGTGAGTTTTCCATAATGAACTTAATCAAAACAAACCCACACAGCAAGGCACATCGAAGACCTGCTGCAGATACAGCTGAATTGCTCAAGTGTAGATGCTTTCCAGGCCCACAAAGCTATTGTTTAATGGAGAACAGAATATATTCATGGACACAGTCAGACTGAGCACTCAAAGGCATGATCAGATCTAGATTTCAGATTTAATGGGCATTTTGGATAATATCTCAGTATGCAAATTTTTGTTTGAATTTAAAATGAAGTGTGACAATCTCAGAAAAACAGCTAGTGGTATATTAATTTGTGTTAAAGGGAGGGCTAAGAGTAAACATAAGACTAGTGAGATTGACACTAAAAACGAGAATAAAAATGAGAATCTCTGCCACAGTGGTCCAAAGGCAAAAATAGATAAATGTCTTTAGGCAATCACAGCAGAAACAATATCTGTTTTTATTTGTATGAGACCACAACCTGAAAACTGGGACAACCATGTTTTCTTATCATACAACAACATTTAAGGTCTCAGCTGCCAAACAACAAGGAATGAGGATTCTTCTTCCCCAGTCTTTATTTATCTCATC